>NC_141062.1:42259192-42619192 GCF_041138505.1 Cibotium barometz | reverse complement strand
TATAAAAGATAATGCCTTAACAATGACACTTACAAATTGCCATAACTATAAAGGACCAATGCTCATTTTAAAAAATAGATTGAATGAAACATAATGGCAAATTATGGAAACTTAATATTGATAACACATTGCAATCAAAACTCATAGTCGGCATCTCCTACCTTGAGGTTACGTATAGATTCATATTGTGGATGGTTTTGAATGTCGAATTTAGTTAGTTATCCAAATCTCACTAGATAATGTCTTGTGCATGTGTGTTATAGGGAAAATAAAAGATAGAAGACATTAAGCCAATCGACCAAAACTCAATTAGAAACTCACAAACACATGATTTCATTACTCTTAAAATACACGATATATCTCTAAGTACATAGAACTAAATTTGATCATAAAGTTAGTTGTTCACATATTTGGATAGATTTGAATGTTAGATTTTTTTAGTTGTCCAAATCTCACTAGATGACAATAGACATCTTGTGTATGGGTGTTACTGGATAGATTCAATTACTTGTGGCTAGATTCAATTACTTGTGTATGGGTGTTATTGGCTAGATTCAATTACTTGTGCATGGGTGTTATTGGCTAGATTCAATTACTTGTCCAAATCTATGTTAAGGGTGGGTAATGCTAGAGGTATTTAGTCACTTGTTCAAATCTATGTCATGGGTGTAAATGCTACAGATTTGGCCAATTGCCCAAATCTTATGTATGACTATAAACTTTATGTAGCCTCATTGATATACCCAACGATCAACTATATGTAAGGATTAAATTTGAATAAGTGTCCAAATCTTTGTTTGGGGTGTCAATAATAAAAAAATCATAAACACATGGTCTAATTAATGTAATGTGAGCATGGAATTATTTTACTTTATAACATGAACAAATTATGATGTAGTCAAATTAGCTCAATAATAGTGTCTTTGAATTTTACAAAACGAAATAGAAGTTTTTCTACTAAGTTAAGATCAATAGTACCATACATAAAAATCTAACTTATGATATTCCTAGAGCATTTACTTACATATCACAATGGAAAAACTATCCTACCAATAAAATGAGAACCAAATATGTTTTTTAAACACCTGTTGTGTCTGGATCATTAGGAAGAAGTTGATCAACAAAGTCTAACATTTCTCCTTCATGCTCCTTCGTAAGTGTAGCTATATGATCTGGTGCGGTGCCTTCTATTAGAAACTTCTCATTTGTAAACCAAGAATCATCTCCTTGCTTTGTGATTCCAGCCCATGAACTGATTTCAAGATTCCCCTTAACAAAGCTTGAACACATTGATTCAATCTCACGTAATTCTTGTAAACTTGGAACCATTGCCACTGTCTTTTGTTTGTTTGCAAGAGCCATTCTACATGCACTTCCCGATGTGAATACATTAAAAACATACTCATCCTCCCTACAAAAAGATCGTATAGTTATAAGAAATAACATCTTCCATCTTTAGTAATAGTCTTTGTTTGCTCTTCATGTCCATTTGAGCCACCACCATCACTATCACTATCACTATTGTCAGAAGTATCCAAAATGCTCCAAATCTTGGTAGCGATGATTGTCCATGAATTCCTTCTCTTTACTCACTAATACATGTGCCAAAAAAGTATTGATTGATCCATCCACATGATCTGTATTAGGAGGGTTAGTATCCATGCTACCAATTGCCATCTAGTATTTCCTAGTTACCTTCTCTAAAGCACTCTCCGAGGCTACAAGTTACTTGAATGTTATAAATGCAATGAGGACAAATTGTGCAGGTTCAGCAGATAGTTTTAACAATCCATGCAACATCATATCAAACCTGTCTGAGCTCCATGTCATGCTACGAACCCCATGAACTGCATCAATCGCCATTGTGTCAATGGTAATTGGTTCCTTGAATGTGTTGCACATGAACTCCATCCCTTCCATGTTTGGTCCAACCTAGTATACACTCCAAGGATACTTATCCAAAATGCAAACTAGTTCCCTCCTTTTGGTTTATAATCTATTGAATGTATGCTTGTGCCGATGGAGGCAATGCATCTTTATGATCTCTATGAGCAAGCTTCTTTTTCAGCCATATTTTACTTGATCCAACTATCTTTTCATAGTATTCTGGCTGGATGTTGTAGTAAGTCACACACTGATCCTATGGCCTATCAACCTTGTCACTTGACTTTTCCTTGAACTCCTTCACAAGCTCTTCCTTGCAACACCTTATCCTCCTTCATTTGACATGCTCTTTCTGCCATATCCATCTTGTCTATAACATGCTTTCCCCTAACTAGAACAATCTTGGAATCCAATATTTCTTCTTGAATGATCTTAATATTCTCCTCATTTAAACCTTGTAAACACTTGAACATGCCAGCAGTCGGTTGCCTCCCACTCTTATTGATATCCTTACTATGCTCAGCATGATAGGGCAGTGATCCATCTCTGTATGCATCCATAATCCTCATCCATGTCTCAAGCATGTCATCTGGGCATATTATCATGTATGCATCCTTCGTTACAACACTATCACCAAATGCAACTCGTGCTAGCTCGATAAATTGTTGCACAACATTCTCAACAGTAGGCAATATTACAAACCAATTTATCAATGATAACCAATAATATATTGAGGTATTTCTAAAAACACCAAATATTGAAGGTTAATAGTTACTTACATCCCATTCTGCATGTTGTTCACTTCCCTTTGCAACTCCGTGGTGAGGCTTTGCAGGTCTAGTGAATGCAATCCATTGATCCTTTACTTGTTTTAGATTGTCATGATATTGAGATTGTTGCATTATATTTTGAGATTCTAAGTTTGCCATTTGAGATAATTCCACACTCTCCTTTGGAGGGAAATTTTGCACTATCCTCGCCACCCTTTCCATATAATACTTCTTTCTTTGATTCAAAGTTTGATGTCATCAACTTACTTAGTTTTATACACTTTGTAGATCTTTAAAAATTTTAATCATTTAACATTTACATTAAAAAAAAATCTATTAATCAGATCATCAGTACTCTAGAGGGATGAAGTTAAAATATTAGACTTAGTTAAATACTTTAAAGGGATATGAGAGGTAGTGAGCTCTGAAGTGTATATATATTTGGATACTTGTATTAAATGGTTGGCGAACTCTATTGTGAAGAGAATTAGGAAAGTCCTTAATAAGAGTGAGATATGAATTGTTTATAGATTTGGAGAATTGTCTAAATTTATATTAAACGGTTGGTCAAATTTGTGAGAGGAGGATAGGTCCCAAATAAGAGGGAGCTATGAATTGTATATAGATTTGGACAATTGTCCAAATCTATATTAAATGGTTGGTCGAGTCCAATGAGAGGAGCATTAAAAAAACCCCAATAAGGGTTAGCCTTAGGTAGGTCTGCAATATGGGTGAGGTCTAGTGAGAGTAGCATTTTAGAAGTCCCTAATAGGAGTGATCTATGCATTGTAGTTAGATTTGGACAGTTGTCCAAATATATTTTGAATGGTTGGCCAAAAGTGGTGATATGAGCATTAGGAAAGTCCCCAAAAAGATCTAGCCTTAGGCAAGTCCAATAGGGGTGACGTGTAGTGAGAGGAGAATTATGGAAGTCCCCACAATAGAAGTGAGATATGAATTGTAGATAGATTTAGACAATTGTCCAAATCTATATTGAATGATTGGCCACATCTAGTGATAAAATCATTAGGCAAGTCCCCAATTGGGGTGAGCTATGGATTGAAAATAGTGAGAGAAGCATTAGGCAAGCCCCCATGGTTAGTATTAGGCAAGTCCCCAATTGGGGTGAGATATTGATTGAGAGAAGAATTAGGAAAATTCCTAATAAGGGTTACTATTAGGCAAGCCCCCAACAGGGACATGGGGTCTAGCGAGATGATCATTGGGAGAGTCTCCAATAGGAGTGAGCTATGAATTATAGATAGATTTGGATTGTCTAAATCTATATTTAATGGTTGGCTAAATATAGTGATAGGAGCATTAGCCAAATCCCCAAAAGGAAATAGGTATGGATTGTAGGTAGATTTGGACATTTGTTCAAATGTACATGGAGTGGTTAGTCAAATATAGTGAGAGAGGAGCATTAGCCACGTTTGTGGTTAGGGTTAGTATCAAGAAATCCTTTAATGGGGTTGAGGTCTAGTCAAAGGATCATTAGGCAAGTCTCCAATAGGAGTAACCTATGAATTATAAATAGATTTGGATAAGTGTCTAAATCTATATTGTATGGTTGGCCAAATCTATTGAGAAGAGCATTAGGTAAGTCCTTGATAGGAGTGAAATATGAATTGTTATAGATTTGGAGAATTTTCTAAATCTATATTGGTAAAATCTAGTTGGAGGAGGATTATGTGAGTCCCCAATGGAGTGACCTATATAGATTTGGACAATTGTCCAAATCTATATTTAATGGGTGGTCAAATCTAGTGAGAGGATAATTAGACAAATTCCCAATAAGGGTTAGCCTTAGACAAGTCTCCAATAGGGATGAGGTCTAGTGAGAGGAGCATTTTCGAAGTCCCCATTCGGAGTGAGCTATGAATTGCAGTTAGATCTGGATAATTATCTTGAGCTATGAATCGAAAATAGTGAGAGAAGCTTTAGGCAAATCCCCAATAAGGGTTAGTATTAGGCAAGCCCCCAAAAATAGGGACGTGAGGTATAGTGATATGAGCATTACGCAAGTCCCCAATAGGAGTGAGCTATGAATTATAGATAGATTTGGATTATCCAAATCTGTATTGAATGGTTGGCTAAATAGCATTAGGCAATAAGGGTCATGGATTTGGATAATTTTCCAAATCTGCATTTAATGGTTGGCCAAAAGTATTGAGAAGAGCATTAGGCAAGTTCCTAACAGGAATGAGCTATGAACTACATATAGATTTAGACAATTGTCCAAATCTATATATTGAGTTGTTGGTCAAATATAGTGAGAGGAGCAAGGCAAATCTAGAACTTTTGTCCAAGGGTTTGGTTAAATGGATACCTAAGGATTGGGCTAAGTGGGTGAGAAAGGTTATAGTCTAGGTTCCATGGATACGTAAGCGATTTGGACAAATTTAATAGTTGTCAATATCTTTGTCCAATTCCCATGTCTAGCCATTATGGTATCCAAGGATTTGGTTAAGTGGATGCCCAAGGATTTGGCCAAGTGGGTGACCAAGGTAATCGTCCACTATCTAAATCTTCATGTTATGTGTGAATGGCTCTAGATTGATAGAGGTGGTTTTCATTTTTATGAAGGATTTTACTTCTAGTTTAACTCTAGAGTCAAAGATATCTATTTGAAGAGCAAAAGAACTGAAGCGAATCCATTCAAAGAGCAAAAGAGCCAAAGCAAATCCACATATAGGTATGCAATACATCTTTCTTATTTATAGGACTCATCAAAACAAAGAAAGCATGCTAACATAAGCCTAATCTTGGACTAAATGACTTCAATAGATTATAGATTAGAGACAGTTGGCCAAAACTAGGTCCTTTTGTTAAAATTTTGGATTAGCCCCATTGATTTGGACACTTGGCTAAAACTAGGGCCTTGCTAGAATTCCATGGTACAAGCTGATTTGGACACTTGGCCAAATCTAGGGCCTTGTTATAGAAATACATGTTAGCCACCATTAATTTGGACACTTGTTAGAAATCCATGTTAGCTACTCATTAGGGAAAAACGGAGCTCATTTTGGGGCCCTGTAAGAAATTCACTATTTTTCGATTTATTTCTCTCCTAAAAGATCTCAAAAATAATAAAATATGGAAACGTGGTTCAGAACTGTCAGTAAGGACCACTGAACTGTCAGTTCAGAAAAGAATAAGATAATCTTTTGTCCAACTAACACGATTTTGCATTAAATATCTCCTTAATTTTTTTTGTTTCTCGAAGATTTCGCATCTCTTTTGACGACGTGTGCAGGCCTCTCATAAAGAATCCATCACTGAACTTAATGATTGTATGGATACCGCCACACTTCCACAATTCATGTTACAAAAAGACTATGAGATTGACAAGCCAACTTTGCAACCTCAGAAGCACAAAAATGGCCGATACTAGTGAAGTACAATCTCAGAAGAAGCGATTATATCATCTTCACATCGACTTAGAAGAACAATATGCTCGAGCACAAAAAAGACGAAAGGATACGGTGCTAAATGCTCAACAACGGGAAAATATGAGAAGAGAAGGGCTCCAACATATTGACTTATGGTGTGATGGAAGTATATATCCAAAATGTCTAGTACAAAACTCTACACCTCCATTTGTCAATCCAACCACACTATTGAGGTTTGCGGGCGATGGATAAAATGGACTTCTTGGTTATATTTCAGCACAGTCTGCATTTGCAGAAACATATAAAACAATGTACCTACAAGAAAAGGGAGCCAGGATTCAAGAGATAGCTATTCGTGCAAAATTGGAGCAGCAGTTGCAGAATGAAATTGAGGAGCATTCAAAGAGTAAAAAAGAGTTAACAAGATCAAGAAGGAAGAGAACCATGCTTGGAGACAGACAACGAAGTAGGAAGATTAAAAACATTGCAAATTTGAAGGCTGGGACTGGTGGATGCAAGCGAAGAATTCAGGAAGCAAGGTTAGTTTGCAATTTTTTATTTTTTAAACTCAAAAATACTCTCAAATGACTATGTATTTTGTCCATTAATGCAAAACAGGATTGGAAGTGTTGAATAATATAGGCATATTGTGTTGTTACTATATTGTTACTATAGGAAATTATTGGAGCCTGCAAAAGAAAATATGGATCCCAACCTTCTTCCAGTTAAACAAATGAAAGGATTGCTTTCTTGTGGTGTAGCAAAAGGTTTGATTGAAGAAAAAAAATACAAAACAATCAAACGCAATGTTGTAGAGGACTTTATATCCAATAATCAAGTTGATGGTACTACAATCCAAGAGGCTCTTGATGTTAGTGGAGTTAGCAGGAAGGGATATAGTTCGATTTTCCATGCGATATCCTCAACTTTGAGAGATCAAAGGATTAAACGAGTTTTACTGCCAAATCCAGCAACAGTGTGGAAGATAAGAGGTCATTTGAATGAAAGTATAGATGAGTTTATTGGACCATATATCCATATTGAAGATATATTTCATGGTGCTAAAGGAACCACTGTGTATGACCCTTGGAACAATATATTTGTAGATCTACAACAACTTCAAAGAAGAATGGTCGAGTTTTATGGAATAACATTTGAAGAGTGCAAAGGCATTTTGAAATTTGTTATCAAACTGGATGAGTGTGAGGTTGTAAAGGAAAAGAAAATGGAAAGGATTACTATCACATTGATGAATGGAGCACTTGATACATCATTGAATGAAGCGAGTTCGAAGTATTTTAGTGTGCAGTCGGAGAAACACATATGGTGGTTGGGCTCATTCCAGGTATGATCATTTTTTATTTCGTACTTGATTTTAGTCAATGTTTTCAAATCTTTTATAGTAAGACTTTTGTTTTGTATAATCACAGGTAAAGACAGAAGACCATGAAACACTAGATTGGGTGTTTCACCACACGGAAATACCAAGAATAATTAAAAGACAGGTGCAAGGAGAGAATCTCCATATTGCAGGAAAAGGTGATTTTCAAGTAGAGTGGCACATGGCGGGGGATCTTAAAACACTTAAGTGCATGTATAACGTTAGTAAAGGAGGTAACTCAAAGTCTCCTTGTCTTTACTGCAAAGAATCAGCGCAAGTAATGGATTCTAAATGGTGGAAGAGAGCACCTAATAGAGATAAAGTTGACCCTGACTTCAAGGCCATTCTTGACATTCCACTATGTAATGTTCACATATGCACATTGCATGCTCTATGTCGAATTATTGAGAAATTGGTATTTTTGTATATTGGATTTGCTTGGAAACTCCGTCCCGAAAGAAATAGAAAGGATGCTCTTCATGCATTGGAAAAAGTGTTATCCGATATAGGTCTGCATGGAGGTGATGTTCATATCACAAAGGATTTTAAAAAGTCTAGCAATGGCAAGGAGGTACCAATCAAGCCCTCTATTGGTGGTGTTAAGGCAAGAAGATTCTTGTCTCGACCCAAACACAATAGTAAGCAAGTAAGGCAAGGTAAAACAGTTTCAAGGATTAGTTATGGATTGTGGAAGCAAGTCCATAATGCCGTGAAAGATCATGAGGCAGATGGGGAAGCACGAAATGTGAAGGCAGAGGTGTGGAGGTCTCTTGATCAACTCTTCATGTTCTGTGACAATGTAACATGGACAAAGAGTGATTACAAGAACTTTGAAGAGGCAATAAAACATTTTGGGAAGTCAATGAAAGACGCATGGACAGCCTGCAATATAACTCACTACATGGTAAAGTGATGTCTTCTTCTTTTACTTAAGTGTGATCCTCTTTTCTTTTATAACTTACTATGCATTCTTATGTCTTTGTGAAAACAGCATATCATCTACAACCACCTTCCCTATTTTGTCAAAAAGTATGGATGCCCAGCAATTTGGTCTACCCAAGGCATGGAGAAGTCTCACTACATGGCACGTAATGCATTTTTCAGACACACACAACACTATGGAGGGAGTCAAAAGGCAAATAGTCTCAAGGAAGTCTTCCAATGGTTTTACCGAGGCATTCTACAAAGGCTGCATGCTAAAAGAAAAGTTGCTAGCTCCAAAGTCAAGCTTGCTTTTATTCTAGCCCAAAAGCAAAGACGAAGACAAACTTTGGACAATTCAATGGCAGCAGAGAGACATAGACAGTGGAGGGATTCGAAGATATTTAGAAACCATAAATGGACAAGTAAACATGAATAGCAGTTTGTAACTTATTGGTGTTATGTCCACATGTTTTCAAACTCAATCAATAGATTTTTATTCTGTGGAACAAGTGACTCTTGGTGTAATGCCTATATGTTTTGAGACTCCATCAAAAGTAAGTCTTTTGTGAAACATGTGATCTATATTAACAAGCATCAATACATCCATATATTAACACACAAAAAATTCAATCAATACTACTTAATTATGCTAGACATACTGTTGATCCTTACCAATAAAATACTGAGTGTCAAACACTTTTAGAAGCTTTTGAGTGTGGGAAGAGTACTGAAGTGTCGTACGGTGATGGGACAAATGCAAAAGGGTACTGAACGTCCGTACGGACAAGGAACTGATGAGGATCAAAGACTTTGTACAAATCAGTTCAACTCCAACATAATGTTTGTGCTATATTTGATGACTAAATCCTATTACTCCCAAGTCTTGCGAGTCGGAACTCTCTTTTTGAACTTGATTGAACTCTTTTTCTTCCTTATTGGCTTGATGTCGACTTTCTGTTTATCAATGCTTGCCTCTGTTGCTTGTCTGAGAGGGGTATCCTTGTCTTCAGCTATCTCCACGTGTTCTTCTTCTTGGATTGTGTGGCCTGATGCAATCTTGGGTGGCTCTCGAAACCTTATGAGCTTGTGTTTTCCATAGCCCTCTAGACATTTGGGCTCCTTAACACCACATGCTAATGCATAAGAAGTGTAAGACAAAAAGTAAGAGGCCCTAGAGGCCTGCTTATTCACATAATCCCCAAATATATCTATGGCGGACAACCTCTCTATTAAAATGATCTTTTCCTTTTGCCATGGAAGATCATGTCCACCTAATACCCTAGACAAACATTTAAAGAAGTAAACAATGGCTTCTCCATTGTTGCTCAACTGCCTATGGTAAATCAAGATCTTAGCACTACCTAGATCATGAATATAATGAGCTAGGCTTGACATTTTGCCAAACCCAGCTGGCCTGCTTCCACTTGATCTCTGGAGGAATGTGTCATCCTCAATTTGTAGCTGCCATGTATCAAAAGATTATAGTGAGACAATGATACATAACTACAAAACATTTAAACACAACATAAAGTATTTGATTTGAAGTAATAATATCATACCCTCTCATTTTCATCAGCAACAAGAAGTTCATCTTTCCAAAGATTTATTCCTCTCCCCTCCAGTCCAGCCTCTTCTTTAAGTTTTTCCTTATGAAGTGATGAGAGATTCATAGCTTTCTGGGTGAGCTGGAAGGCAGCTTCATCTGGCTCTTGGAAACTTTCAGCCTCTTTGAAACAAATAGTAAGGGCCTCTGTAGGATCAAAGGTTGTTTCCAAAGCTAGCAGTGAATGGTCATCCTCTATGCCAACCTCCTTGTCAAGCCTTGAAGCCTGGGCAATAAGGGAAATGGCATAGTCCTCCCTCAAATTGAACATACACTCTATATCATGGAGGAAAACATAATCTTTACCACCAATCAAGACACCTGGAAGCATGGGCACTGCATAGTTGCTGCTCTGAACATCAAAGTCCTCAACTGGCTGTGCTGCCCTAAGAGTTTCAATCCTTAGTTGAACAAGGTCAAGAGTAGCCACTTGCAGCCCCTCATCCTCGAGGTTGATATCTTCTTCCTGCTCTGCTATATCTGTTGCCATAGGAATATCCTCTTTTACCTCTGCTACAGATATATCTTCTTCTTCAGTCTCCTGCCCTTACTCTACTAGAGATTGCTGTTGAAAGACAATGTACATAAGGAATGCCATGTTTTCCTCAAGCACTCTACACTTTCTGGTGTGCAAGTTACAACTGAATTTATATTCCTTAGGCAGGCTGTCAAACCTTCTATTCACATGGTACCTCAGCTTGTCAATGGAGACAATATGATTTAAATGCACAAAAACCTTTTCACCTTCCACAATCCTTCCTGCCTCTGTCAGTTGTTTGAAGGTATCCCAATGGTCTGAAAGGAAATCTCTGTGATGGTCCAAAAGAGAGCTCATAGTGAACTCCCTGTTGAAAATACTGTGGTATATGTGGAAGTTCCTTTGAGCCTTGCACTTGTGAAGAAAGTCAAATAGGAGCAAATCTGGAGATTTGTCCTCTTCTGGTTCCCTTTGTTTTGAAAGGGAAGACTCACCTTTCTGCTCTAGTCTCTTGCTTTTGCCTGAAGCAAAATTTATATAACATGAATTCTATATGCTCACATATGCAATCAGATAATGTATAGGATATCACCAAACAAAACTCTTCATCAGCACACATGAATCACCTGGTGATTGCTGTGGTCTGAGTATAGCAGCAGAGAAGTCCAACTTCCTCTTGAAAGGAGGGGCCTGAGGATCAACTGTTCCAAAGCAGAAACATTTCTCATCATCAAGAAAGACATCTCCATGGACATAGAAAGCAAAACAATGAGCAAACAGTAAAAACCAAAAGAGACACAAGACTTTGCAACAAAACGCGATGCAGATCCATTTGAAAAATGTAAAGTGCTCTCCTCGCATTTTGTTGCAAATTCTGAATTTCTACTGACATCCATTTCCAATCAAATGCTAGGGATATCTCACAATGTTCAGGACAGTAAATGATGCAAGGAGGAATTCCCCAGTGCAAAAGAGATTAAAAGAAGGAGAAAAAATAAAAACTAAAACAAATATCAGAATTTGCAGAAAAACGCGATTTGGAGCATTTGGAAAACATAAACCTCTCTAATCGCATTTTGTTGCAAAATTCTAAATCCTACTCATATCCATCTCTAATCAAATCCTAGGGTGATCTGCCAGATTTCTAGGCACTGAGATTTAAGAATTCTACAGATGGAAGAAATATATATCAGAAAACATTGGAAAGGGTATAGATCTCTGACCTTTCTTTTCCTCTTCCATACTGATGGAATAGCCCTGGAGATTGTCCTGCTCTCTTCCAAAACTGAGCTGTAGCACTGGTAGCCTGGAGATCTGGTAATGGTAGTAGTCTTCAGACAGGTTGCAGAGTGGATGGAGTGTGTTGGGTAGAAAGTGGTCAAAGTGGGAGAGAAGAGGATGATGGGAGGGTGCTGGCAGGGATGGAATACGGGGAGGGAAAAGTGTTAATGGATCTAATTATGAAATCATGATTGGCACAATTTCCAAGGCAAAAAGTGACCCACAAATTTCAAATCCCAAAAGATTTGGTGGGACCCACACGTGTTAAAAAACGACTATATCTCACACGTGTGGTATTTAATAACTCCATTATTTGTATTTTGTAATAATCTACTCTCCTAACTCAGTTCTCTTGCATCTCTACCTCCCTACTCCACACCATCAGCATCCAGACCACCAGCAGAGGTTCATACCCAGCACAGGATACTCATCATCAGCACAGAACACTTGCAGATAGCTTCCAGGTTAGTAAGAAAATCTTTTTCCTTCTCTTCTTGTTTAATAGTATATTAGGGTAAGGAATTGATTGATGTGATGTAGGTTACATATTATGATAAATATTATATGCATTTTTTAGATTTTCTCCACTGCATGTAGAAGCAGGAAGACTTTCTATTTGGGCCTGTTGAATGAGAGTTTGATCACTTCTTGATGTCCATAGGCTCAATCCATGTTGCACCAAGCTGCATACACACTGAAATGACTAAAGGCATGCTGAAGTATGTTGTCTCTAGAATTTGCAGCAAAACGCGAGGAGAGGATTTTAGAAATCTCAAAATAATTCAAATCGCATTTTGTTGCAAATTTTAAAATGCTTCTTCATCCACCCATTTCAAGCCTGCATAGTTCTTCTATAAACACAATACATATTGTTTATAGTTGGAAAGATAGAGAATTCATCATATGAATGCAAAAGCATGTTGTTTCAAGCATTTGCAGAAAAACGCGATTTTGAGCTGTTACAAATTTCAAATCTTCATAATCGCCTTTTGTTGCAAATTGTTCAATTTTGCTTTATCCAATTTGTCATCACCTTCTTTAATCATTCTATGTTCTCCATGTTTCTAATCTTTTACTATTGCTTTGTATGGACCTTTTCAGAGTGATGGCAAGAACCAAGGCAACTGCAAGGAGGTCTGGCAAGGGGCCAGGGCTTGCAGCAGTAGCAGCTGGGGCTGATGTCAAGGAATCTAGTGTGCCTACAAAAGGAAGAGTTGCACATGGCAGGAAGGGGAAGCCAATGAGCATGCTACAGCAAAAGTCCAAGAGGTTAAAGCATTCTGCTGGTGTGCTAAAGGAGATCAGGAAACAGCAAAAAGCTATAGGCTTTGCAATCCCCAAGGCACCTTTTCAGAGGCTAGTGAGAGAAATTTATGATAGCTGGCACCTTGGTTTCAGGTGGAACAGGACTGCCATTCTTTCCTTACAGGAAATGGTAGAGGATTACTTGGAGAAGTACTTTGAAGATACAATGCTTGTAGCAGCCCATGCTCACAGGGTAACTCTGATGGCCAAGGACTTCAACACATTGTCCAGAGTGAGGTGGAGGTATGACAAGCTGGTCCATCCTGTGGAATGGCAGGACATTAAAATGAGAGACATATTATTAATTCCACCTACAAGGAAATTGAAGGCAGACAAGGTGAAGGTTGTTGAAGTGACCCACTCAATGAGCACCAGAGGGAAAGCTGCTTATGAGGAGTCACTGAAGCAGCAAATAGAGGAATCCAAGTCTGCTATAAATGTGGAGACTGTACAGATGGAGCTACAGATACAGAGAAGGTTGCAGGAGCTGGGCCCTACCATAGTTGTCCATATTGAAGATGATTTGTCAGAGAATAATTTTGACTTGACAAGAGCATGCTTGGCAGCATTGGCTCATAAGAATGAGTATTGCTCAGATACTATCATTCTTGCAATGCTCTAGTAAGTGTCTTTTATTTTACATTTGTTTGCAAAACAATCCTTATTGTACCTCCTCCCTTACACCTTACCTTAATTATTGTTTTGTCCAATGTAGCATGATGAGAAGCTGGCTGAACCATGCTGTACAGCATACAGTTTATATTATTGATCCTGCAATTTCCTTCAAGTTAAGAGATCCAAAGGAAACTCCCATGGATATTTCCAATTGGTTCAGACACTGTGATTTTGATCATGTTGATATTTTGCTACTTCCATACCATAACAAGTATATGTGTGGCTGCTTCTTTTGGGATTTTCCTTCAAGATTGAGTACTCTTGTAGCCTTTGATTTCTTAATGCTTTTTTCCTTATGCAGTGACCACTGGAGCTTTGCTTCTATTGACATCCAGCAGAAGCAATGCTTTTTATTCAACTCTCTTAGAAACACACACAGAGAGGTTAAATTGTAAGTGGTTTGTGTGCTATTTTTAACTTCAAACTTCATTATTTGGATTTAATGCACACTAACTGAATTATATGTATTGCAGTTGTATTAGAAGACTTCTAGATGCATTGGATCAGTGTCCTCCTAATGTCAATCTTTTGGATTCAATAGAGCCAATAGATTTAGAGGTAGAAAGTTGCTCCCTCTACTGATGTCTATTTCATGCTATGCCTTTGAACTTATTGAATAATTTTATTTTGTTCAGACATTAACAGTTTCTAACATATCTTTCCAACTATCCAGACACCACAACAAGATGATTCAAGTAGCTGTGGCTGGAGAGTGCTGATTAGTGCCAAATATATACTTTCAAGCTATTTTGAGATAGGACAGCCAGAGCTTGTAAGAAAAAATAATTTTCATTTAGCTTCAAAAAATTTGATATTGGTACAAAGTGTTCTAAATCATCATATCTCATTGCAGATGAGAGAAGATAGCTTCAACTCGAGCTATGTGTATAGTTTCAGAGCTGATATAATTTGGAAGTTTTTGAAGTATGCCTTCCCCAAACCTATTGTACCAGCTATTACTATCGAGTTAGGTGAGAGCTCTAAAGTCCGAGAAGGTGTCATACACCTTGATGACACAGATGATGCAGATGTGGTGCCACAAGAACAAGGACCTAGTGCTGATGAGGAGAAGCCACAAGAACAAGGACCTGTTGCTGCTGATGTTATTGAGGAAATGATGGAGCAACAGCAAACAGATGCTCCAAGGGTAGTAGAGGAGACAATGGAGCAGCACCAAGAGACTGTACACGACAAGATGGAGCAACAGAAAGTAGATTCTCCAAATAAAGATGATACGGTGAGCTTGGACCATGTAGAGCAGCCTCTAGATCAACCTGTAGATAAATAGAAAATTGTTGTCAAGAATATGTTCTACATATGTAATTAAACACTTCTGTACAGAATTTTACATTTCTGAATATAATACCTTTGTTTATGGAGTCTGTGTTATCTCAATTTTAAAATTTTCAATGTCTTTGCATTTTATTGATCTCTCTCTTCTTTTGAGCACCTGCAAAAAAGCAATATGAAACAATAGGGTAAAGTAAACTAATAGCAGTGCTTAATGAGACTAGGATAAGTCACATGGTATACCTTCTTATTGTTGTAGATAAATAAAAAGTCCTTTGAAATAGAACCTTCTGTAGAATGTCATTGCGCAATTGAGCTAGGGAGAAACATTGTCTTAATGTGATATTGACTAGCACATCACCATTCTCAACAACATCAATATCAAGAAGTTTATTTTCTGCACCAAAAGAATCTTCATCTTGATCCATAGGGACTAGTTTTGTACCTAGCATTCGACTGCGCTTATAATAAAAAGAAAAAATGAAATTTTGTGATGCAACCATGTACTTCAGTTGCATAGAAGGTTGGACAACCTCACAAAACACTGAACTACATGTCTTCTTATCCCAACCTTTATCCAAAAATTGTGGCATGCATGCCAGACTTGTTGCTTTAACTGTGAACATTGTTTTTGAAACCTTCACTGGAAAGGTATTAAACAAGTCTACAAAAACTGTGAGAGGCATGCACAAAGAAATTTTTATTATCCTTGTGGCAATATTGGGCCTAAGAGCTTTCTGTACTTCTTTGAAAAGCTTGGCTCTATATGCCTCTGTAACACTAAAATGTGGGAGAGGCCAATCCACTGAATTCCATGCTGGAAGGTCTTGTTTTCTTAACACACCATGTGTGTTTGCATTGTCCAGCAACTGATAAAAATGATCAGTAAAAAATATACCGGATTGAGCTAGCTCTGTTGCACATCGACCTTCGTATTGTTGTTCTCCTATCGATCCATGCAAAACATCTATAAATCCCAGAATACAATCGATGTTTTGCCATGTCTCATACGATGAAGGGTATAAATCTGAAATAAAATAACACAAGAATATCAATAAGCAAAGAAAGAAAGCTTTGTCTTAAAAATCCATGCACCTCATAAAGAACAAAACCACAATAGAAAAATATACAATTAGGCCTGTGTTGCGGAAGATCATTTGGATAGTCTCGCAAGACAAGTTCTTTATGCATGTACACATGCTGAATCAAAACTTCTTTCACCGATATCTTTCCTCTAGTGATTTTAAAATCTCGTACTCTTCCCTTCCATGATGCCAAGAAAATATTTTTTGTCTGGGGTCTCTTTCTTTTACTAGGTTGCATGAGCACCCATGCTCCTTTCGAAACAGTAAACCTTTCCCAAGTTCCTTCCGTTTTGACTGTACTTGAATTCTCTACCGAAGAAATAGAAGAAGCAAGTCGATGGGGTAAGGATGTGTGGTATTATTCTGCCTTCATAGCATTATCATCCACAGAGCGTCTTCCACAAGAACGACCATAGTTTTTATTCACCATGGATACCTTGTGAATCTGTAACCACAGCAAAGTAATGTAAACAAGATAACAAAGTGAAGTTTCAAGAAAGAGAAAGTAGGCAGACAGATAGTTGACAAGAAACATCTTACTCTAAGCCAAACTGGATCAAGGGAGCAGTTTTGGAAAAGAAGAGGTTACTGCACAATGAGGTAGTGGTGTAGAATGGTAGACCTTTCGAAGGAAAGGCAGCACAACAATTCAAAGTTCAAAGGGAGGTGGAAGCGGGAAGGCCCTTGTCAGAGAAAATGTCAGACTAGATTCTATCTTCATGTCCAAAGATCTTGTGAGAATAAAAAACCAATCTCCACATTAATGTAGCACGCTTGTACCTACATAAAATATTGTTTCTTTTATCTATTTTCTTTTATTTTTGTGAATTTCCAACGTTACGTTGGCCCTCTGTTCATTGGTTGAGAGCTTATTTTTCCAAACCGTAAAAGGCCCCAAAATGAGCTCCCTTTTTCCCTAATGATTGATTTGGACACGGCCAAAACTACAGCCTTTGTTAGAAATTTGGATTAGCCCCATTGATTTGGACACTTGGCTAAAACTAGGGCCTTGTTAGAAATCTATATTAGAGGTAGATTTGGACACTTGATTAAAACTAGGGTGGCCTTACTAATGGGTAGGTCTACAAAACTAGGAGGTGATAGAAATCAAATTTTGAGGTGGATTTGGACACTTGTCCAAATCTGAGGCCCTCTTAGATTTGGACACTTGGTCAAATATTTGGAGAGAATTAGCATTAGGGGGTATATATATATGGATGGTTAGGTCCTTAAAAGTATGGTATGATGTGTGTCCATTGAGATATAGATTTAGACACCTAGGTAAATACTAAAGAAGTAGCATTGGATGGGAGAGGGTATGTAAAACTAGCTAGTTCATTGAGATGTTTATGAGACAATTCATATTATATATAGATTTGGGCAGCTGGCCAAATGTAGATATTTACATATAAATGGCTAGGTTCATAAAACTAGGATGTGATAGAATTCTAAGAGATAGATTTGGACACCTGACCATTTCTTTAGAGAGTTGTGGCATTTGTAAGAAGGAATGGGATATGTATAAATATTTGGGTAATAATCCCAAAAAAGGAGTAGTCCATATATTCGGTGGAGTTAAAGGATTTTGCCACTTGGTGACCTCAAAAATATTCATTTGTATTTTGATTTAAAAAATTGGTCAATTCTATCAAGTGGTAAGTGAAAGAAGATGATACTAATGATAGATTATAACATATACAATTCTATCAAGTGGTAAGTGAAAGAAGATGATACTAATGATAGATTATAATGTATATTCTACTAACTGAATTTGGACACTTGATCATATTTGGAGAATTGAATCTATGTATTTTTTATGTGTAGGGAAAATGTCATCTCAATTTTCTCATGGAGAATGTGTCAAGTTACATCAATATTGTGATGGTGGCAATAGTAGGCAAGATACATGCAACCCATGAGGAAGATACGCGCCATGGAGAAACACTTGGGAAAGACCATGTCTCTGTGAGCATTGATAAATGCTTCAACCATGACATTGCACTACCATTCCCAACTTTAGATGCAAGCAAATTAGTCGATGCAGTCGGTTGCATTGCCAAGTGGTGTAAGAATTCTCTAGAGATCTTGGGTGTAGTACCTAACATTCAAGAAGTTTTGAGCTCAACCATGGATGGTGGACATGATTCAAGAGTAGTGGCATATGATGGAATTTCAATCCATGAGAGTTGGAGAGAAAAAATTATGTTATTGTGGTCTCAGAGGGAAAAGAAAAATGTGTTGGGAAAGGGGTCATATTGTTAGTCTTTCCATATAAGGCTATTGGTTTTGAAGCTTTAGAGCTGGAGATGATGTGGGTGTGGTGGTTGATCAAGCCATCGAACAAGTTCAGTCACCAATAACTTCTTTAAATAATGGTGTTAATCTCATTACGTGGCCTATTAAAAGACTCACATTTCAGGATGGTTCAACGCTCCTCATCATTGAAGAGGATTCCAATGATATGGATGACCAGTTCATTCATGAATGTGTTGATGCCCAGAAGAGAAGATACTACATGGTGAAGAGGCAGCACAAAGTGTTGGGAATAACAAGGAATTCAAAGAGGACAACACTAGATGTTGTTTCCCATGTAGCTACAATTTATTGTTGTAGGATAAAATGTTGCCAAGTTGCTGATCGTGATGCAATGATACAACTCCGCAAAGATTTTTTGGGGCATTGCTTGCAATATTACACTGATTATGTGTATGATTACATGGAAATGGCATGCCATGTGGATGGAGTGGGGACAAGACAGTATTGCTTCACATTCAATGGTATGGAAGTATGTTCAAGGGCATGGTATGAGATGCATGGTATTCCAACTACAACATTTCCCAGATACAGGGGTCAGTTTGAGAATGGTATACGAAGGTCAATACACGGAAACAAGGGGATTATAAGAAAGGCATGGGATCACACTGAATTAGGAACAGCAATAATTTGAGAATTTATACAAAACAATTCTGAGAAGATGCCTCACAAGAGCAGGACCGTGATAAATGGTTCTAGGGAAACCCAACTATTATTCCGGATGTCTACAAGCAAGTGGACATTTTGAATGAGGTTAATATGACATTGAAGAATATCAATAAAAAAGAAATGTCGGCATCAACATTTGGTAAGATCTGGAATATAGAATTCAAGCACGTTAGCCTTGCCAAAACAAGCGAGTTTTCAAAGTGCACTATATGCAGTGGAATAAAGGATCAGTTGGGAGCCACAAAGTGCAAGGATGAACGTGTTGCAATAACTTAGTTGTAGAAATATCTACTATGCTTGGAGATTGACCTCACAATTAAATCCTAATAAGTACTTATGCATAATACATGATAAGATGGACCAAAATAAAATAGAGATCCCGAGATTGAAGGTGCATTCCAAGGAGACAGATAAGTCAACACAATTTCCAGTGTCATTAACAGGAATGACAACACAATTTCCAGTGTCATTAACAGGAATGATAACCCATGGACATGGGTTATCATTCCTGGACAATTTTCAGTGTCACTAACAAGAATGATAACCCATGGACATGGACAAGGGCACTATGGACATTTTGTTATCAGCTTATGGCCATTTGATCCAAATTTCACAATAGGTTCTCTTGCCTTGTGTCTAAGAAACCTTGAGAGGTGTGACACACATGAGTATGGAGATATTTCCAATTATGGTATGCCCAGATCTGCTAGCACATTGTTAAATGCTTTAAACTCTAGAAAGGCTCTTGATTAGCATTACCCCCATGAGGGTGGTGGATACGTGGGAGCTTGCTGCACTACATTGAATGATGTTGGGATAGCAACAGAAGTGTTGAACACAAATCCTAGTTCAGAATTCAAGAAGTTGCCAGAGAATTTGATGTTGCAATTGGACAATTATGCATCAGAGAACAAGAATCAGTATTTGTTTGTCTATCTATCATTGTTGGTTGCCAAAGGAGTATTTAAGATGGTCCATTTTGTAAGATTCCTCCCCAGCCTCTCAAGAAGTCTAGTATCTTCCCCTGTAATCAAATCCCTCTTCAGAAATATAAAAGATCTTGTTTCTACCTGTTTTGACCTAGAGAGAGAAAATCTTCTAGAGAGAGGTGATTTAGTTTTTAAATATTTTTGGATGGAGAAATATCTCATCTTATTAAAATAAATTTCCCCCAAAACAAAAGTTTAAAAAGAATTTCAGAAGATGCATTAGAAATAAATTATAATCTGTTCAAAAGGCCTTATCCTTAAGGGTCTAGATTTTTTGAAAATTTTAAATTAAGGTTCATATGGACCAATAAGATTAATCCAAATGTAGGGAGGAGGTAAATTGAAGAAATAAAGAAAATCCCCCCAAAAATGAGTAAACACACATATAAGATGATGAGTGGACAAAGGACCAAAGGAAATATTAAAAAAATGAATTTTTGACACCTCGGAGTGGGGATTCCCCCTCATGAAGTAGGTGCCTTTTTCCCATCATTGCTTTTGAATTTTAAATCAATAAAATTAGATATTTCATCTCTCCTCTCTCCTAATTCAAAACTGAATCCAAAAAGTGAACTAAACTGACCCAAAAATGGTCAAAAATTGACCAAACAGATCTGGAAAATTCTAGAATCAATTTGCTTGGCTAGAAGCTCAATTTTTCCTATAAATAGAAGATCTCCCCCTTTGTATAAGCTTAATAGTATTTTATCCACTGTTACTCTACTCCTCCCTAGAGCCAAAAACAGTGAATCCATTTTCTCTTCAAAAGAGTTGGTGGCCACTCTTGTTGCAAACAAGAGTAGATCCCTCAAACCATCAAGCCAAAGGAAAGCTCACAAAAATTCATGTAAGCTAGAAATCCTACTTTTTCTTTATTCCATTTAATGGTTTTTTAATTTTTGTTTTCTTTAAAATGAAAAATGATGTTATGCCTTGTTATCCCCCTCTCTTCATTCTTGAATTCAGCCTTTATTTATCCTAGATATGTAATCGAATTGTTAGAATTAAACTTTTCATATTGTTTCTCTTTAAAAAGTGAAATTTGATTAGTTTAGAATGCTTTAAACCATTTGGGATAATTTCTAAGTAACTTGAGAATGAAAAAATTTAAAAAAATGGTCAGTCATACCAAGGAGGTTATGGCAAAATTTTCTTAAATTTTGTGAAATAAGTTTTATCTTTTATTATTCAAAAAGAGTAATCCCCACCGTTTGTGTATTCTAAAAGTGTTATTTTCATTCTATGCATAGAAAAATGCATATTATAAATATTTTTATTATAAAAGTATTATTTCCATTAGAATTAATTTCTATGCATAGAAAGATGCATATTCGAGAATTTTTTTTAATTCTAAAAGTGTTCTTTTCATCAAAATTGATTTTTATGCATAAATAGATGTATAAAAGAATTTTTTTATTATATAAAAGTGTTACTTTCATTAAAATGGATTTTTATGCATAAATAGATGCATAAAAGATTTTTTGTTATAAACGTGTTACTTCCATCAAAATTGATTTTTATGCATAAAAATATTTTTGTAATTATAAAAGTGTTACTTTCATCAAAATGGATTTTTATGCATAAATAGATGCATAAAAGATTTTTTTTAATTATAAAAGTGTTACTTTCATCAAAATTGATTTTCATGCATAAATAGATGCATAAAAGAATTTTTTTTTATTATAAAAGTGTTACTTTCATCAAAATGGATTTTTATGCATAAATAGATGCATAAAAGTGTTACTTTCATCAAAGATTTTTATGCATAAAAGATTTTTTTTAATTATAAAAGTGTTACTTTCATCAAAATTGATTTTTATGCATAAATAGATGCATAAAAGAATTTTTTTATATAAAAGTGTTACTTTCATCAAAATTGATTTTTATGCATAAATAGATGCATAAAAGAAAATTTTTTATTATAAAAGTGTTACTTTCATCAAAATTGATTTTTATGCATAAATAGATGCATAAAAGGATTTTCTTTTATATAAAAGTGTTATTTCCATAGAAGTTGGATTTTATGCATAAATAGATGCATACACAATTTTTATATCAAAATAAGAGTTCTAAAAAATACCTGGGAAGTTACATCCATTAGACATCCCCCAGATGAAGTGGGAATGCATCAGTATGGATTTTATTACTGGATTACCTTCAGTGCAATCAGGTTTTACAACTCCATCTTCATGGTAATTGATAGATTAACCAAAGTTACCCATCTGATTCCAATAAAAGAAACCTACACTGCAGTGGATGTGGCCAAAGTGCTCCTCAAGGAAATCTTCACATTGCATGGCCTACCCAGAAGAATAGTAAGTGATCGAGACCCCAAATTCACATCAAGATTCTAGACTGCATTTTTCAAAGCAATAGGAACTTTCTTGGATCTTAGCACAGCTTACCACCTCGAGAGACCGACGGTCAAATAGAAAGGGTAAACCAAGTAATCGAAGATATACTTCGGTCATGCTGTGGTGGCAGGGAACCCAAGAAGTGGCTAAGTTATCTGCACCTAGTCGAGTTCGCCTACAATGCTTCTTCCACCGAAGTATTAGGATGAGCCCTTTCAAACCTCTGTATGGACAAGATTGCTTAACTCCATTAACTTGGTCCGACCCATTGATTAGGGTCGAGATGTCCAGACAGATGCTTGATGACATGGAGCAGCAGATGCAGTCAATTCGCAAAGATATAAAAGCTTCCCAGGATAGACAGAAACAGTATGCAGATAAGAAGAGGACAGACAGAAAATTCGAAGAAGCAGATATGGTCTTCATTCGAGTATGCCCCAAAAGAAGTTCTCTATCTCTTAGGAAGTACAAGAAGTTATCCCCCAGATATTGTGGGCCATATCTGATTACAAAGAAAGTAGGTGACTTAGCCTACGAACGTCTTCTGCCTCCTCATCTCAAAGTACATAATGTATTTCATGTCATCCTACTTAAAAAGTATGTACCAAGCCCGAATCATGTGCTTGATGATGAAATCTTAACTTCTTCAACCCAAGGGCAGATGGAACTCCAACCTGAAGAAATCCTTGATGTTCGAGAGAAGGTTCTCATGAATAGAATTCTGAGAGAATTATTGGTTAAATGGAAGTTCTATCCTTTTGAAGATGCCACCTGGGAGAAAGAAGCCGAACTGTTGGAGGATTACCCCCAGTTTTTTTGCAAGATGAGGACATCTCACATTTTTCAGGTGGAAGAGAATTTAAGATTCCTCCCCAACCTCTCAAGAAGTCCAGTATCTTCCCCTGTAATCAAATCCCTCTTCAAAAATATAAAAGATCTTGTTTCTACCTGTTTTGGCCTAGAGAGAGAAAATCTTCTAGAGAGAGATGATTCTATTTTTAAATATTTTTGGATGGAAAAATATCTCATCTTATTAAAATAAATTTCCCTCGAAACAGAAGTTCAAAAAGAATTTCAGAAATTTCAGAAGGTGCATTAGAAATAAATTATAATCTGTTCAAAAGGCCTTTCCTAAGGGTCTAAATTTTCTGAAAGTTTTAAATTAAGGTTCCTATGGACCAATAAGATTAATCCAAATGTAGGGAGGAGGTAAATTGAAGAAATAAAGAAAATCCCCCCAAAAATGAGTAAATACTCACATAAGATGAAGAGTGGACTAAGGACCAAAGGAAATACTAAAAAAATAAATTTTTGACACCTCAGAGTGGGGATTCCCCCTCATGAAGTAGGCACCTTTTTCCCATCATTGCTTTTGAATTTTAAATCAATAAAATTAGATATTTCATCTCTCCTCTCTCCTAATTCAAAACTGGATCCAAAAGTGAACTAAACTGACCCAAAAATGGTCAAAAATTGACCAAATTGATCTAGAAAATTATAGAATCAAATTGCTTGGTTAGAAGCTCACTTTTTCCTATAAATAAAAGTCTCTCCCCTTTGTAGAAGCTTAATAGTGTTTTATGCACTGTTACTCTACTCCTCCCCAGAGCCAAAAACAGTGAATTTATTGATAATTCATTAGTTTTTGACCATTTCCTCTTCAAAAGAATTGGTGGCCACTCTTGTTGCAAACAAGGGTAGATCCCTCAAACCATCAAGCCAAAGGAAAGCTCACAAAAATTCATGTAAGCTAGAAATACTACTTTTTCTTTATTCCATTTAATGGTTTTCTAATTTTGTTTTCTTTAAAATGAAAAATGATGTTATGCCTTGTTGGAAAGACTTTCCCCTCTCTTCATTCTTGAATTCAGCCTTTCCATATCCTAGATATGTAATCGAATTGTTAGAATTAAACTTTTCATATTGTTTCTCTTTAAAAAGTGGAATTTGATTAGTTTAGAATGCTTTAAACCATTTGGGATAATTTCTAAGTAACTTGAGAATGAAAAAAATTGAAAAATGGTCAGCCATACAAAGGAGGTTATGGCAAAATTTTCTTAACTTTTGTGAAATAAGTTTTATCTTTTATTATTCAAAAAGAGTAATCCCCACCGTTTGTGTATTCTAAAAGTGTTATTTTCATTCTATGCATAGAAAAATGCATATTAGAAATATTTTTATTATAAAAGTGTTATTTCCATTAGAATTAATTTCTATGCATAGAAAGATGCATATTGGAGGATTTTTTTTAATTCTAAAAGTGTTACTTTCATCAAAATTGATTTTTATGAATAAATAGGTGCATAAAAGAATTTTTTTTATTATAAAAGTGTTACTTTCATCAAAATTGATTTTTATGCATACATAGATGCATAAAAGAATTTTTTTTATTATAAAAGTGTTACTTTTTTTATGCATAAAAGAATTTTTTTTATTATAAAAGTGTTACTTTCATCAAAATTGATTTTTATGCATAAATAGATGCATAAAAGAATTTTTTTATTATAAAAGTGTTACTTTCATCAAAATTGATTTTTATGCATAAATAGATGCATAAAAGAAAATTTTTTATTATAAAAGTGTTACTTTCATCAAAATTGATTTTTATGCATAAATAGATGCATAAAAGGATTTTCTTTTATATAAAAATGTTATTTCCATAGAAGTTGGATTTTATGCATAAATAGATGCATACATAATTTTTATATCAAAATAAGAGTTCTCTTTAATCCTATGTTTAAATCCCATGAATATTGGTAAATGAATAAGTAAATACTCTATGAGAGAAAATTCTACCGTTTCATATTCTCTAGGATGGTAATGAGAAAATTCAAAAAAACTATCGAAAATGGAATTTTAGATAAATGATGAATTTATTCCTCATAGGAATTCGTGATTAGTTTTGAATTCAATTAAGCAAATACTCAATGAATGAAATTCAATAAAGTAGTAATTGAAATATTACCCTTCGAGAAAGATAGTTCAGGGAGAACCTTTCTAGACTCAAACCCTGAATCAGTCTATGACCAAGACATAACTCCTTTGTTAGTTTCAAGAAAAGACGATGTGACCAGTTCAGGAAAATTCACTCAAATCACCCACCGAATCTGAAATCAAGTTAAGACCCTTTGATTCTGATCTGAGGATCAAGATTACAGAATTCAGGAAATTCTGTTGGAATTCAGACCTGCGATCTAGAAGTATTGGGATACGGATTTAAGATATACTCATTATATTCAAAAGAAAATCAAAACTGAAAACTTGCATAGAAACCCTGTTTTCTTAAAGGACTGTCTTACGCCAGAATGCTGGAGGGAGCATTTGGTATATGTGTTTTTCTAAGGGAAATTCCATTGCAACAGCTGGTGGGAGTGCTCAAAGGACGACTCACGCAGCAAAAACCTGCCCAGGTCTTGACCAGCCTTGGTATGGTGAAAAATGGTGTTCTTCCGGTACGATGGGCGAGGGCCGAGGAAGTGGTCCTTGAGTGAAGTGCCAGGACACCTAAGGAGGATCCTGGGGGGTTCTGACCAGGCGATGCACGGGCTCGCGATGCTTAGGACACCCATGCGTATGTGGTGGAGGAAGATATATATTATATGATGGACCAATGTTTATTGTAATTTGTTATTACTGGATCTCGTTGGCTGACCAGCTGGTCTCAACAGAGAGTCTAGAGTGATACTATTTTTTTTTGTGAGAAACAAGGATTGAATGGAAATTTTGAGGTATGACATCTGTAACCAATAATTGTTTGTCAATGGATTGTTTTATAAGTTAAAGTTTAAAGAGAAGTGTGTGCGTATCTATATTCTAAAGCAAAAGTTAAGAAAGGCATTCAATTATGGGTGGGTGAGTACTTGTCTGGTTCTACCAATTCCAGTGGTTAACCCATGGACCGGATGGAGTTAGGTTGGAATCAGTAGAGTTTTAATAATAAAATTGATTAATAGGAATACGTTTAGAACTCGAGTAGTTAAATAAAAGCCTGAAGACTTCTCTAATGAATAGATCAACGGCTGTGCCTGATTCAATTAGAAAAAAAGCGTTGACTTCGTTAGAAAAATTCGTTAAGAAAATAAAAATGGTGGAATCGTCCCCATTTTCCGGGCATAGGAAATTTTCCCGGGTTCGATTTTCGAAATGACCACCAGCTTAGTCTTGTTCCCAGACATTCCAGGGCGAGGCCCCGAGTGGGCAACCCTGCCCCGCGCATGAGGGAGCTGCTTCCGCTGGCCACCAGCTACTACCGGGAATCCGATGTGCGGAGGGGGAAATGGGATCTCACACAGTTAGGATTTCTGATGGTTGGTCAGACACATGAGGATATTGATGCAACGTTTAGCAGGTTTTCTAAGAAACTAAGGACTAGCCAGACATTCACCTTCCCACATTTAATGAAAATATTCAAGGATAGCCAAGTATCTACTCCAACCCCATTCTTGATGACAAATGTCCCAGACTTCAAGGGATTCATTGATGGGTACTTGTCTGATGGGACAAGATGTGCTAGTGGGGCACTCAAAACCATTACAATTTAGATTCTTCATACAGGAAAAGGTTCCAGTCATGCAATATAAAGGGCATCCTAAATCCATTGAGTGGTTGCCAAAGGATGGTGGTATTGAATTATGGAAGAAGGATAGTGATGGTAACACAATACTACTGCTGACAGGGGTTCCATGTGTTATTCCAATGTTTGAGTACATTAAAGATCACTTAGAGGTGGTAAATGGAATTAAGGATTACATACGATATTGAAAAAGATGGGCTGATGTTCAAGGATCTGATGCATATTTCACCTTGTACATCGGCCCAGTGATTGAGTATTGGGAGGCCATGGTTCAGGCACTAGAGAGACCAAGTGTCCAAGACGGAGGCTTCTATC
Organism: Cibotium barometz; assembly: GCF_041138505.1. Taxonomy (NCBI): domain Eukaryota; kingdom Viridiplantae; phylum Streptophyta; class Polypodiopsida; order Cyatheales; family Cibotiaceae; genus Cibotium; species Cibotium barometz. The sequence goes on along the minus strand of NC_141062.1, from coordinate 42,591,911 downwards.
AAAACTTTTGGCCAAGAACTCTAGGCACACATGTGGATGACATAACTATTGATATTAATGATGAATTCTTAGGATTGGAGGAACTTGATGATCACTATTGTGGACCACAAAGTAAAAGGCCGAAGCAAGATTTTCAGCCCATGGTTGATGTTAAAAAGGGAGACTTTGTTCTTGTTCGACCATCAGAACCAATATATCCTATATGGTTGGGTGTAGCGCAGAGTAACATAGATGCCAACAGAACATCTGAAAACTACAAGAGGATTTTAATACAATATTCGACACTAGTATACAAAAAGAGAAATGTTAGTGATGCTGATGTTTATAGATACTGTTGGAACAAATTCTTGATGTGTAACAAGAAGGATCCTATGCGTTAGGAACTATCAAAGACGATAGTTTTTACGTGGATCACTAAGGGGCAAAAAGTGCCACAAAAGATTAAGATTCTAGCAAATGTGTGTGCTAAGGAAAAGGAGAGTTTGGCAACATCTGAGGACTGTGATGAAGGCCAACGAGTTTAGATCATTATAGTACTAGTTGGATCTATGTTGGTCACCTTTTGTTTATGAGTTAGTACATGTTAGTCTCCTACTATTTAGAATTTGATTGTTTTTTATACTTTTCTTTAAAATTTCATGGATATTTTCTTGGCTACACTGTAGCTTGAACGGTGTTTGTAAACACCCCATATGTGTTATTAGCAACCTTGAGTAGCAACACTTTCTCTTTCAAATTTAATGAAATTACCAAATTTATCAAAATTACCAAAATTAATTTAAAGATATCAATTTCATTTTTTCCAAAATGCATGGATTTTTCCAAATTCCCTAATATGGACTTCTTTGGACTAACCAATGCCCCTTGACTTTTACTTGTATGATGAACGGGATCTTTCTCAAGCATCAAAACTTTGTGGTTGTTTTCTTCGATGATATATTAGTCTTTAGTAAAAATGTCAAAGAGCATGAAAAATATTTGTAATTAATATTCTCTCTTTTGAAATAATACCTACTCTTCCTTCACCCTGAAAAGAGTAGTTTTCTTCAAGATTAGATTAAGTATTTGGGCCACATTTGTTTCTATGGAAGTAATCCAAGAGAATGCAAGCTCATCGACAACTAGTGGATAACATTAAATGTGTGGATATTAGTCTAATAGTGTGTGGACAATGGTCGTGCCCAACCGGCCAAGTGTGTGTGGACATTAGTACTAGGTTATGCTATGTGTGAACTTATCACTTGTAAAATGTGCTGATTTTTGTGAACAAGAATGGAGCTAGCTATGGAGCTTCTCTACATTATGTGAGATGTATTAATGAGAGAAATTAGGGTTTGTGTGTGTCTCCTCTGGTCTCATCTATTCTCTTTTCATGGTATCAAAACTTGGTACTCTCATTCTAGGGTTTGGTGAGTGTATCTAAGTGAATGAAGAAGAATTTGTGAAGAGCTCTCCATTGAAGCTATGAAGAGCTCTCCATTGAAGCTGTAAAGAGAAGCTGAAAGCTGTAGAGCGCACACACACCTTGCACATTTGAAAGCTTGACCCAACAGTGAGATGCTCTAGCTCTCTCTTGTAGGTTACAAGTACTTTAAGTGAGATTGAAGCTAAGAGGTGGCTACCCCCAGCAAAGGGAAAAGAGAGCTATGAAGCTTTCCATTAAAGCTTAAGAATTGCAGTAGTTGATGTATTGTAACATTGGCATGTAATTGATGTACTTGGAGGCATTGATATGCATTTCCATTGATGCAAAATAGAGCTAGGTAGCAACATACAAACCTTTGTGCAACTGGTCAAAGTTGAGTCGATTACATAAATCAAATACCATAATTACATGCTAAACAACTTTGCTAAGAATTGTATTAATAAGTGGTGGTGAGCTAGAGCATAGCACAACAAGAAAAAACATGGGCTAGAGAAAAAGCATAGACTATTATAGAGCTTTATATGAACCATATAGTGTGATTAGGAGTTGGTCATTCAGTTAAACCATAAGTATGTGACCAAACTATCTTGTTGAAGCCCTATACAAGTTTTGGAGAGCATGAGGAGTGCACAACATTGAGAAATGAGTTGTATATAGCACTTGCAGAGTATATTAGTCAAAATAGACTAGAGATTTTGAATTAATTGTGCATTGGAATGCATGTATGAGGTTGTGTATGGGTACACACATTGAGTATAAACATCATTGCACGTGATAGAACCCCTAGTTGAGGTTTTTTACATTGATTGGTGGATGTGAAGCATGTTGATAGATTGTTATGAACTATGAACCCAAAACAATAACCTATCTCTTGAAGCTCTTGAGCTTGGTCAAGGTCCCAAATCATCTCATGTGATACATATGACATGTATATGAGGATGAAAACATGTATGTGTATGTGATGAAGAGAAGGAGCTTATGTATGTTGCAAAATGGACAAGTTTTGATGTGAAGGATGTATTTCAAATGTGTCTGAGGTTGATTCAGTGATGTACATTGGGCATTATCCTTGACAGTTGTTATATGTGCATGTGGTGACAGTGTGCATTTTACCGCATCTCACACTTCTTAAAAGGCAAAGGGCTTTGGAATTTGGTGATAGGTGAAGGGACAGAACCAAGGGTTCGTGCAATTAATGCAACTCTGACACAACTTATAACACATAGGAACTACAAAAAAAAAAAACATTCAAGGTATCGCATTGTTTCTCGATTTGTGTGATAGATGGGATGCTATATCATATCTAGGATACAAACAATCCCAAAGATAAAAGGAATACATTGGTGAAGATGTATGACACAGACACAAAGGCAAAGGAAGATCGAGTTGAAACAAAAGATACACAACATAACGTAGAACAATAGGAGTGTGCAAGATTATGTGTAGGAGATCTGTGCGGATGCATTGGCATCTATCAATGACCAATGGATGATGATGATTTGGTTTCTTTGAAAGGTTTGGGCAAGGAGTACAAATCATTTGACACTTATATCACTATGAGAAGTGGTGATTTGTGGAAGAGTTGAAGCTTGGATTAGGTACATGATTGAGTAGCAGTGGGCATGCAAGGGACCAAGCATTTTACACACAAAGAAGTATAAGAACCAGGGGACGATCCTCATTTAGTGGACGTATAGGTGGATGTGGTTGGTAGGACAGATCACCACAACAACAACATAATTTTCAGCCCTTGTATGGTGCACGAGGAGGGAAAGTCATAATCTTGAAGAAAGAGGAGATCGAATTCTAGAGGAAGAGGTAGATGGCAACCTCAACAGCAGCATGGAAGTGGCATTCAACAGCAGCATGGAAGTGGCATTCAATGTCACTATTATGGTAAGATTAGACATGTGGCCAAGGAATGTTACAAGAAGAAAAATGATTCGCAACGTTGTCAAAATTTGCAATAGTTTTAACCTAAACACCTCAAGGTTCTTTGATTGCGTATGGGGAAACGAACTTGGGAGAGGGGTGATATCCCCACAATAGGCCCCTTTTTGTGTTGAATTAATTTGGTCATGAAAAAAATAAAGCACTAAAGGCTGCACCCAAGATTTAGACCTTGGAAACACATGATTTGGGAGAATTTTGCCATGATAACGATGTGAAATATTGCATGTGTTTTTGACACCTCATCACCAATCTCATTAACTTGTCTCTCAAGGGTCCTCTCTCTAAACCGATTGCTCTCTTTGTCTCTATCTTTGCAATTCTCTCTCTCTCTCTATCTTTGCAATGCTCTCTTTGTCAGGCTATCTTTGCAATGCTCTCTCTCTCTCTCTCTCTCTCTCTCTCTCTCTCTCTCTCTCTCTCTCTCTCTCTCTCTCTCTCTCTCTAGGGATGTCTCTCTATGTCGAGCATGAGAGAAGCTCTGAAGTAGTAGGGATGTCACTTAGCCTCTTAGCCTTTTAACTGAAAAACTTAGTGAAACATTAGTAGTAGAAAGACATCCTTGATGAATTAATTCATAGAAAGGCAACCCTGATGAACTAATTTATAGAAAGAGTGATAAAGCACCCAACGTCTACTTTTGCTATTTATTAGATGTTGACTATTAATTAATAGATGTTGGACCTTAGGTTCTTTAAGGTTTTAGATGTTGGCTATTAATAAATAAATGTTGGCTATTAATTAATAGATGTTGGACCTCAGGTTCTTCAAGGTTTTAGACTTTAGACATAGAATATTTGGTAGATTCATGTCATGATGCTGATATGAAATTATTATGGCTTTTTGACACGTGTCCCCTTTTCTTTATCTAGGGTGCACCCAACGTCGTGATGGCTTCCCTGCGATATGATGGCAAGCATGTAGAACGTGGTGCTTGTCCTCTTCCAGTTGCTGCGGTTTCCTCGACCTCGTGCTCATCCTCTTCCGATTACCTATGGCTTTCTTGACCTTGTGCTCCCTGGCTTTTGATTTTTGGTAATATATATGTTGGGATTCGTTGCGCTCGACCTTGCCGTCTTCCGATTCCAGGTGATATGTTGGAATTTTTATCATCCTTATGCTGTGGTTTTATAACCATACCCTAATTCTCTCTCTCTCTCTCTCTCTCTCTCTCTCTCTCTCTCTCTCTCTCTCTCTCTCTCTCTCTCTCTCCCCTCTTGATTCCAAGTGATATGTTGAGATTTCTCTCATCTTGTGATTTGGTTTAATGGGGCGCCTCTACTATGGTCTAATTAGGGTTTACATTAAAAAATTCAGCTTCCACATATGTGCTCTATCTAGCACATGCCTAGTTTAGTTAGGGTTTCATGAATCTCTATGCATGCCTGCGGTTTGGTTTAGTTAGATTTATAAAAATTTCCATACGCAAGGGCTTTGGTTTAATCAGGTTTTTTTTTTGGCCATGCATGTTCTCTACTTTAGTAAGGTTAATTTTTTTTGCATGCATGCCCATCATGCGTCCATAGGATATGGCTTGACAAGGTTTTTTTTTTTAAGGCTATGAATTTTTTTCCTCTGTTTTTTTAATATTCTATTGTGGGTAACTAGGGTTTTAGCCTTATCTCTTGGTGTGTTGTCTCGTGCTAGGTATGTGCTATAAAAATAAATCTCTCTAATTTTTTTGATACTTCATGTCTATATGTTATGTGTGTCTGTCTTAGATGGCTCCCTAATGACATCGTGTCCTCAATGATGATCCTTCTACTTCTATTCCTAGACGTTTTGTTCCGTTGGGTTTGGCTGATGCTCGAACTCCTTTGTATGATCTGTATCCTTCTCTTGATGTCCCCATCGACATGCACATGGCAAAGCTCCTATCTGTACCCCTCATTAGGATGCTGGTGATGTCCATGCAGATAGACATGGCAAAGCTATCATGGACACAACTTTGCCATGTGCTGAACCTAAATCCAAACCTTGCTCTGCTCATCATCAACGTGCACATCTAGAGTCTCCTTGTGTGCATATTGTTACCCCTCTTGAAGAAAACTAGGGCATTTTAACTTCCATGTTAGTGTTGGCTTCCTTAAAGGGGGATTAGGGTCGACTTATTGGCTTCCTTAAAGGGGGATCGGGGTTGACTTGTTGGTTTCTTTGGAGGGTGGAGGGCTTGGATTATGATTTTTGTCCCGTCGGGAAGAATTAGGGGAGGTGCTCTTGAGTTTATGGGGGCATTCTTTAGCAAAGTGTACATTGTTCTTCCACTTGTAGCAAGAATCCAAGAAAGCACTGAACTTAATTTCCATAGAGAACTGGATGCCTCAAGGGGTGAGAAGCTCCATCTCATTGGGTGTGTCATGTCCCTTGTCCCACATGATGCATGCCCTTCTTTCAATGTGACCTTTGTTGTTTTTTTCAGTCACGGAAGAATGTAGAGAACCTTGCATCGTACACCTAAAAATGAAGTGAACTTCTCCCCAAAGATAGTAAGGAAGGTTGGTGAAATAGATCCAAACCAGACATTGGTGCCAATGCTAGTTGCACGATGGCTGCACAATCATATTCGTGTATTTTTAGATTGCATGCTTTAGTTGTTTGTAATACACGGGAGTCCCTCAACACTAGATCCCTCTGCTAAACCCTAGAAACTTCAAACTTGGGGGAAACAAACTTGGGAGAGGGTGATCTCCCCACAATATGGGATCAACCCTTATAATCCAAGCCTTTAAGGCGTTAAGTTTAGGTATGGTTAACCCATGTGAGATTAGATTTATAGGTTTTTTTAAGGGTGCATATGGTGTCAATTTCGTTTTTGTATTAATTAGTGAGTGGAAGGTTTGCAATTTTGCAAAGCCTTAGGAAACAAGATGTTTGAAAACCTTAGGGGAAGTTTTTTTTTAAAAAATTCTACCACCTTTAGGGTATGAGTGTTTTAAGGGAATCCTCATGCTCGCGTGTAGCAGAAGGGTTTGTCTCTCTCTTGGCGGTCGCATGTAAGGTAGGGCTATGTTGGTCATTTAGGCTACTTGAAACACTACCAGGTTAGGGAGAGGGCGAGGAAGTATAAGCTGGACTGGCAACAAGAGCTACCAGGTTGGGGAGACGACGAGGAAGTTTGAGTTGGGCTGGCAGGCAAGCATCATTGCTCCTCTCTGCTGTGTCCTACCTAAACTGCACTTTGTCTGCTCCCACTTGTTATCATGCTAGCGAGCTCTCACGAATGACCTCCTTGGTCGCTTAGGTGCAAGCGGCACCTTAGTGTTCACTAATGCCAACTTCTAGTTGGCATTAATAAACTAATATATCACTAGCCTAAATATGGGATAATGCACTAATAGGCACCCAACATCCCTTTTTGGGATGAATTAATTTGGTTATGGAAAGAAAAATCAAAGCACTAAAAGCTACACCAAGGATTTAGACCTTGGAAACACATGATTTAGGAGATTTTTGTCATGATACTGATGTGAAATATTACATGTGTTTTTGACACCTCATCAACTAGTCTCATTAACTTGTCTCTCAAGGTTCATCTCTCTAAACCGGTTGCTCTCTCTCTCTCTCTCTCTCTCTCTCTCTCTCTCTCTCTCTCTCTCTCTCTCTCTCTCTCTCTCTCTCTCTCTCTCTCAATAGGGACGTCTCTGTGTCAAGCATGAGAGAAGCTTTGAAGTAGTACGGATGTCTCTTAGCCTTTTAGCCTTTTGATTAAAAACCTTGGTGAAACATTAGTAGAAAGACATCCTTGATGAATTAATTTATAGAAATACAGCCTTGATGAATTAATTTATAGAAAGAGTGATAAAGCACCCAACATCTACTTTTGCTATGAATTAGATGTTGGCTATTAATTAATAGATGTTGGACCTTAGGTTCTTTAAGGTTTTAGACCTTAGACACAAAATATTTGGTAGATTCATGTCATGATGCTAATGTGGAATTCTGTATGGTTTTTTCACACGTCCCCTTTTCTTTACCTTGGGTGCACCCAACGGCGTGATGGCTTCCCTGCGATATGATGGCAGCACGTGTAGAACGTGGTGCTTGTCCTCTTCGAGTTGTTGTGGCTTCCTCGACCTCGTGTTCGTCCTCTTTTGATTGCTTTTGCGGATGTCTCGACCTCATGCTCCCCGGTTTTCAATTCTAGGTGATATGTATGTTGGGATTCGTCGTGCTCGACCTCCTCGACTTGCGATTCTAGGTGATATGTTGAGATTTCTCTCATCCTTATGCTGTGGTTTTATAACCATACCCTAATTCTCTCTCTCTCTCTCTCTCTCTCTCTCTCTCTCTCTCTCTCGATTCCAGGTGATATGTTGAGATTTCTCTTAGCATGTGCTTTGGTTTAATGGGGCACCTCTAGTGTGGTCTAATTAGGGTTTACATTTAAAAAAATTAGCCTCTATGCGTGTGCTCTAGTACATGCCTAGTTTAGTTAGAGTTTCATGCATCTCTATGTACGCGTGTGGTTTGGTTTAGTTAGATTAATTTTTTTTCCATACGTAGGGGCTTTGGTTTAATTAGGTTTTTTTTGCCACGCATGCCGATACGTGTCTGTGCATACCTGTCCTCTACTTTAGTTGGGTTAATTTTTTTTAGCATGCATGCCTATCATGTGTCTGCGCGGTATGGTTTAATAAGGTTTAATTTTTTTAAAAAGGCTACCATCTATCACTGTTGGCATTAGCAATGGTGATATTATGGACCTTGTGTATTGGGAACCATTGGAATAGTTTATTCGAGCTGAATGTGTTAGTGGCTTGTTTGCACTACTGAAAAGGGGTGGAACTCTCGATTACCTCTGTTTTCAAATGGTAGTAAACATTTTTTCATCCTCAATCATTTCTTTTAGTAAAATGATTAAAAGACATCTTGCTTTGGGATGTCTCTAAACTGTAGGAGGCATTGTTATCTGTAGAGCTTTGAAACGGGTCCATCTCCACACATATGAGGGCATATTAAGTTATTGTATGAAAGACTTGAACAAGCTACACTTCAGATTTTTTAGTCACAATGTCATTGCTAAAGAAATAACTAGGGGCTATGAGCAATATACGCTATATGGGCAAGGGGATTTAAAAAATAAAGTATGTTTAGCTCTCATCAATGTGTTTGACCATGCATATGTCTACATGGATAATTACATCCCAAATAAGCTAGGGACCAGCATGGAGTCTACTTTGTTGTTGCGAATGTTCCACAATGTGTTTGACTGTGCATGTCTAGATGGATAATTACATCCCAAATAAGCTAGGGGTGAGCATGGAGTCTACTTTGTTGCGAATGCTCTGCACACCGGGAAATACTACTCATCTACCCACTGGATCATTCTTAAAGTGGGAAATGGAATGGATATAAAAAGAGCTGCTACTATTTGGAAAGTGAAGAAAACCCCTCATATCACTCAATCTGTTGATGTTGATGAAATTTTTTCCATGGATCATTCAAGTTTCAGGTACTTTGCAGATGTAGACACTATTGGAGTCGAAGATGAACAACCAGAGAGTGATGATAGTAATCCATGAGCAAGAAGCAACCCTATTCCTGTGGATAGTGATGAAGATGTTTGCTACGAGCCTATTACTACATGGTAAATATCGCTCTCTTTGGGACCAACCAAATATGAGGGAAACAATAGAAAATGCTCATGATTTTGTATCTTTGCACCCCAGGAAGCAAGTGGAAGATACTATCTTTATGTAAGGAATTTCAAGGGATATGTATGAACATCTTTTGAATATGTATTTTCATGGTGATCGTTGTATAAACCGTCAGTTTTATCGTTTAAAAAAATTCCCACTACTGTTAATACAAAAATATATATTTTGTATAATTTTCTTATTTTAAATGAATGGAATAAATGTATTTTTTTATGTTTCATACATTATTTTAAAGTCATTTAAATCATTTCAGATTTATGATGGTATTTCTTATTTTTAATTTTAATGCTTGTTGAAATCAAGTTTGTAAATTGTTACTTATAATTATGGTCTGCTAACTTACCTTTAGTTAAAGTAAGGTTTGAATTACTTTGTAATAACCTTAGAGGTTTATTAATCTTAGTGAAACTAAGGTTTATCATTAATTAATTAATGCCCAAGCTATAGATACCTATTCATTTGTAATAATCTTAGTGAAATGAAGGTTTATCATTAATTATTTAATTAATGCCCACTCTATGGATACCAATCTGTATGCACCCCAAACAATTCTTGGGGTTGCATTAATAAAATATGAGACACGTGTCTCATTGCATTAAAAAATTATGAGACACGTGTCTTACATGCAAGGCCGCATAATTTTCGATTACGCATTTCTCTCCCGATTTCTGCAAGTCTTGCGTTGCTATCTTTTTCCCTTGCGCTCTATGCTATGGCGCCTTTCTCACCTGGTTTCTTCAGGTCATGCGGTGTACTGTCAGTTTTCTCTCATGGTTTCTGCAGGTCATGCGTTGTGCTGTCGGTTTCATTTGCCCTTTGCGTTGCGTTTCTTTGCTGCGCTTTCCGGTGCAGATGGTGGTGGCATCCTCACATCTGTCGGTCATGTGTTGGTCTTCTACAAATTTCCTTTCTTTTCCTACGTTTCGGTTCTACTCATGTGCTTCTCCGGTGACTTCTGTATCAAGGTTTGATTTTCATTGGTCATTTTCAACATGTTTCATGCCATCCTCGTCATGTCCAGGCTCTGTCTATTTTAGTTACAATCTGTTTCTAGAATGATTGCATGGCCTATTCAAAGAGCCTTTCTGTATGTGCTTATCATGCCTTTTTTTGTTCTCTTTTATCGAGGAAGAATCCTTTGTCCTTCTGTTTGTGCTGATCATGCCTCCTAGGAAGAAGCCTTTGGACGACATTAGTAACATGATGGTGTTTGATCATCGTGGGAATTCATCTTTGCTCCTTTGTCATGAAGATAACCCGTCCGTTTCGGCTGTTCCTAGAGCTAAAATAAATAAAGCTTGCCCTCGAATAGTTACACCACTCGAGTACCCTCAGACGGTTCGTAGTCTTCACGCAATGAAGGAGAAGGCACGATCGTCGGGTAAAATTTTCTAATCTTTGTATTTATTCAGTAATTAATATGATTCTTCTTGTTAAATTTCTTACTTTTTTACTTTTTTTGGGGTCATTAATTAATATTTAGTAATATGATTTTGCTTGTTAAATTTCTTACTATTTTTTTTGTTCATTTGAAATGTTTTTTTCCCTGCAATTATCCTATTTCTCCATATGTATCTTATATGGATTTGTGGATCAATAATAATATATCTGCTTTCTGCTGGCATATTTATATGCGATTACAATCATCCTTTAACAAATATGCATAATAATCTTTATGAAAGCATTGATCGCTTACATGCAATGAATTCTGTTTCGTATGTGCCAAATTTAAGTAGTTTTATTAATTCTACATGTAATGAATTATGTTTTGCATGTGCCAAATTTAAGTAGTTTTATTAATTCTCTGTAGTAAATTATTTCCCTTCATTTTTTGTTAATCTTGTTTCGTCTCTAAATCTATAATTTTTATCGATGGTATAGATTTTTATAGTTATTTAAAATTTACATTTTTCTCCTAGTCTTCGTTTGTTGTCTGAAAATTATTATATAAATATCAGTAAATTATCAGTACTTTTTTTCCTCCCAGTCTTCGTTTGTTGTCTTTGTGCAATGTTCATTTCTGGTTTTTCTTAAATATCAGTAAATTATCTTTTTTAGGAGAAGTATTAAATTTTAGCAAAGATGAATAACATTTTTAAATGCTTATCTTGAAAATAATACTTTGTAAATAAATACTAAATTTTATTTAAAAATAATACTTTGTAAATAAATACTAAACTTTATCATACATTATCAAATAAGATCGTCAATTAAAATAAACTGAAGTAAACGTTTTAAATTGATAACAAAAAATTATTTATAATTTCTTAATGAATATCTTCATAATAAATTTCAAGACATAATTATCTCTAGTCACTTTTCTAAAATACTATACCAAATTTGAAAAGATGATTGAAATAACAAAATTAAAGTAATGAAAATATAGAAAACATTGAAGTTAATTAAACGAATTAAATTTATTATGATTAATTTAATCTTGTAGGTTAATAAAGTACTTCAAATATAGACTAATTTTTATAGCGTCGATAATTTCAAATTTAAATTTATGATTTTGTTGAACTAAATTAAAATTATTGTCTAAAAAAATTTAAAATATCAAACACTGCATATGAAAATTAAAATTATTCTCCAAAAAAAATATCAAACACTGCATATGCACTCATTTCTTAATTTCTGTATTGTTTTTTTCAATCATGAGAAAATCAGGTCGAAATATAATCCTTTTTTGTTTCTTGAAGGTTCGAGCAAAGTAAATACAAAAGGGAAAAGGCCACTTGAGAATGAGAAGAATACAGATTCAGAACCTTCCATACACAAAATCCCTTCTTTTCTAGTCGAAAAAAAAACCAGGCTCTTTGAGGTCTCTGTTACAATAGCAATAGGAAATAGAGATATATATACTTGTCTTGCTAGGAACCCTTGGAGGAGTTTGTGAGGATGGAATGTATGAAAGGTCTTTTTGCACTAGAAAAAGAAGGAACATTAAACCATTTGCACTTTCAAATGGTATGTACTTTAATGGCACCATCTCTAATAAACATAGGAAAAACTATAAAAAGATATTTAGGATGGGATTTGTTTAAGCCTGAGGGTGCACTAGTAATGTGTAGAGGGCTTAGGCAAGTAAAGATGCATACCCTCGAAGGGATGGTGGGTTATTGCATGAAAGATTTCCATAAACCGCACTTTAAATTTTTCTCGCACAACATATCTGCTGAGGAAATTACTAGAGGTCGACAGCTATATGACTTATATGGCCAAGCTGACTTGAAAAATAAAGTTTGTTTATCACCTATCAATCTTTTTGAGAGAGCTTATGTCTACATGGATAATTATATAGCTAATAAAATTGGCGCATCTTTACACCACTCTTCTAAAAATGGTTCGTACTAGAAAGTACTACCCGTCAGCCTCATGGATTATTCCAAAAACTGGGTCGGGTATGAGTAAAAAAAGATCTACAACTGTATGGAAAGTCATGAAACTCCCACATCTAACTCAATGCATAGATATAGAAGATATTTTCTTTGTCGATACTCCTCCCGTCTGGTACTTTGACCCGTTCAATGCAAGAAACAATGGAGATTATGAAGAGGAGAGCAATGCTGATGCAGATGAAATACCAGACGACAACACGACACCGAGAGCTCGTTTGAATCCAATAGTTATTCATGATGATGAAGAACCTCAATCACCACATGACTACAGTACATCTTATATATCTTAATGGGAGAGAGCATACAAATTCAAAAAAGCCATTGTAGATGGTGTGATGAATTTGTACCACTCTCTCCAGAAATCTGCAAGTTTGTAGGAGAGGAAGCTTGTTTTGTTTGAGGAAGCTTGTTTTGTTTGATTTCATGCTTCAATTCTCCTCGCATGTAATTACCCCACTTATGTTTTATGACCTTTTCCAATAAATAAAATGTGTTCTTCTTTGAGATTCTAAAATATTTGTCTTTGAGTTTGCACATTTAGTGATGGTTTAGTGAGAGAGACTCTCTATCCCGGATCTAGGTTAATTAATTTTTTTTTGTGAGTGTATATTTACTCTTTCATTTAACTTGTCTTTTTTTCTTTTGAGTCATATTTATTTCATATTGTTAATTGTGAATTTTTTTCATGTTTCTCATATGGATCATCTAAAGTGTGTATCCATTTGAAATGTTAATTCTCGATATTTCTTCAAATAAATCTTCTCTTCCAAAAGGTCTTACTTCTCGATGATAAATTATATCCTCACCTTATCAATTTCTTTTGCTCTAAGGTTATGCTTTAGAATGATAATTTATATCCTAAGCTTTTAAAATATACACTCACAAAAAAATTAATTAATATGAAAGAGTGTATATTAATTAATTTTTTGTGAGTGTATATTCACTCTTTCATATTAATTAATTTTTTTGTTGCGGTGCTTTAATTTTTGGGGTGAAAATTAAAGATGGAGTAAGACCATAAAGTTCAGGGAAAAAAAAGAACCTTTGGAGAAAAATAGAAGCTTAGATGCAGAAGCCACGTGTCAGCCCCCCAAACCTTACCACGTGTTGGATAACATGTGTTGGATAAATGCAATTACCACGTGTTGGATAAATGCACCCCAAAATTTTTTATAGGGGTATTTAATTTATAATTGCATTTATCCAACACGTGGTAAGGTTTGGGCTGACACGTGGCTTTTGGATCTAAGGTTCTAATGTTTTTGACTTTCCATGTAACGTTCGCCTGGTTCTGTTCCTTGGGCATCTGGAGCGAGTCGTCATCTGGTTCTGGGTCTTCTGGAATGGTATGGCACAACTTTTGCCTGGTTCCATTCTTTGGGCTTCTAGAGCGAGTCGTCATCACCGATTTTTCATGGTTTTGTCTCTTCTAGAATGGTATGGCGCAACCTTCCCCTGCTTCAGTTCATTGGTCTTCTAGAGCGATTCATCACCATTTTTCCTAGTTTTGTCTCTTCTGGAATGGTATAGCGAGCTGTTTTTCTTCACGTGCTTGTCGATTTTGTTCATGGCCTTTCCACATGATTGCTCATGCGGGCGCAATTCTGATGCTTATATGTGTCAATGTTCCGTTCTCGCTTCTAATGGCATGTTACAGTTCTTGTGCCTATTTAATGAACGTTGTGTTTGTCTTTTTGGTGTATCTGTTTGGTATCATAGTTCGTATACTTGCCTTCTGTAGGATTTTCGTGATCCTATTATGTGAAATGGCTCCTAAAAGGAAAGCCATGAATGATATCACCAACTTTATGTGTGTTGATCGCCGTCCTTCTACTTCGGCTTGTCCTATCCCTCCGCCATGACAATTTTTGGTGTCCCTGTTCGTCGTTCAGATGGAGTTCCTGCATGCATGCAAAGTCCGCCCACGAGCATCTCAAATTTTCGATTGCCCTACTGCATCTACTCTGCCTAGAGATGTCTCTGTGGGCCCCCGCATCACTACTCCATCGGATGGGCCTTCTGGAGTCCGTAATCTTCATGTAGTGAAGCAAACAGCCAGATCGTCCGGTATGTAGTTGCTCGTTTATTTTCTGTTATTATGTTCTCATCTTTTCCCCGCCTCATTCATTGAATTGTGTTTCTTTCTAGTATGCAGGAAACTGAATAAATGTGTTTTCAGTTGGTTGTCCACATGTGTGAATCCATAAACGAACGTTCCTATTGTGAAAAAAAATGTCTATGTTCCACTGAAATTCACCCGAAATGTTGTATGTTCTGTTTCCGTCTATGCTATGCACAAAAAAATTTGATGCACTCGATCGATAAGTAGTCTGTAATTTTTGTGCATGTTCTGTCCGCCATGCAGAATTATCAGAATAAATTGATGCAGTCCATTAATAAGCATTCTGTAATTTTTGTGCATGTTCTATCCGCCATGCAGAATTATCAGATTTGATGCACTCGATCGATAAGTAGTCTGTAATTTTTGTGCATGTTCTGTCCGCCATGCAGAATTATCAGAATAAATTGATGCAGTCCATCGATAAGCAGTCTGTAATTTTTGTGCATGTTCTATCCGCCATGCAGAATTATCAGATTTGGGGTGCATATTCTGTCCGCCATGCAGAATTATAAGATTTCATTTCTTTATTTTCCTTTTTTTGTCCAATTTTTTTTTATAAATGTCTATGTTCCACTTGATTATGCATTAAAAAAAATCCATGTATTGTAGTCATACGCACTCCATTAAAAAAAAACATTCTTTAAAAAATACCGAACTCATACGTACTTCATAAGGCTACAAATACTGTAGGACCTGTTTCTGTCTGCTATGTAGAAAGAAAAAATGTTATTATTTATTTATTTTTTTGCATTCTCTAAAGTCAATAAAAATGCACATTCTACAACTAAATAACAGGCACAATCTGCAGTTCATAAGACTGTAAAGCCTTTATGTTGTGCTCTAAATGTCATTTGTGTAATATTTCAATCAATAATTATTTGAATTGTCTACTCTCGTAAACTGCAGGATCCACACATTCAAATAAGAAAGGTAAAAAGCCAGAGACATCTGAACCGTTGGTTCACAAGATTTAAATTCCCAGCAGAGAAAAAAACAAAGGCTATTTGAAGTGTCTGGTGACAATAGGTATTGGGAATGGTGATATTAAATTCTCTTCCTGGGAACCATTAGAAGAATTCATTAGAATGGAATGCTTTAAAGGCCTCTTTGCTCTAGAGAAAGGGGGCACATTGAATCACTTACACTTTCAAATGGTGGCTAGTTTAATGGCACCAGTGCGGGAAAGGATTGCAGACTTCAAAAGATCTATGGAAGGACATAGTTTTGTACCTCTATCTCCTGAAGTGTGTAAATATGTGGGCCTTAGTGAAGAAGATGGTTGTTTTTTATAGGTTTTTGATAAAGACTCACTTTCAAAGTATGCAATGTACAGTGCCCCGCTTGTAATGAAGCCATTCTATTTGATGTGTCACACAAATCAACTTTTTCCCTGAAATGTACTTCTCTCTTTTGTTTATAATATATTACTTCGGTTATACCAAAAGAGTGCATATAAAAATGTAACTTTTTTTTTCTCCGTAAAGTTTGGGACCGTTGCCATGTACACTGAAGGTTCTCCTTTTTCCAAATTTATGGCCTTAGTCATATACATCTAAGGTTCTATTTTTTTCCTGAACTTTATGGCCTTACTCCATCTTTAATTTTCACCCCAAAAATTAAAGCACCGCCAAAAAAAATTAACTAATATGAAAGAGTGAATATACACTCACAAAAAAAAATATCAATAGGTGAAGGGCATGTGTAAAGGAGAATAAGTGATGAATAACATGTAGCATGCGTGAAAAGCATGGGAGAGCATCTGATATACTATAGTGCACTCTCTCTCTCGCACGCACACACACACACACACACACACACACACAGTCTCCTCCCCAGCCCCCTTCTCTCACTGTTTTGAAAAATGGCTTCTCTCCCTACTCGAACCCTTGGCTCACAGGGATTGCAGGTCCGCTCACGACTAGTATCTTATCAATGTTTTAAGCCAATTAATTAGCTGCCGATCTTTCTTGAAATTAATACTCAGTTGATTTTGGTTAACTTTCTAAGTAATGAAAATTGAAACGAGATTTGTGCATTTTCTCATTTGATTTTGGTTTATTTTTGAAATGAGAAGGCTTAAAAAAAAAAAAAGCGATGGAATGAAGACTCTTGCATTTTCGCCCTTGGATTTTGGTTTCTTTTTAGAAAGAATTTGATGAAGTAAATAATGAAAATTATTGGGTTGTGGTTTTCTAGTTTGATTTTGTAGTGATAATTAAGAGACTGATGAAAATTTTGCCCCAAAAAAGAGAGAATGAAATGTATTAATTGGAAATTATTGGGGTTTATTTATTTAGTGGGTTTTCCTGTTTTTTTTTTTTTTTGGGGGGGTTTGAAAGGTTCCAGCTCTTGGGCTGGGGTGCATGGGGCTTTCTGCAATGTATGGCAAGCCAGTGCCAGAAGAAGAAGGGATTGCTCTCTTACACCATGCCATTGAAATGGGGGTCACATTCCTCGACACTGCAGATTCTTATGGCCCTTTCACAAATGAAGTTTTAGTTGGAAAGGTAAAAATAAATTATTCTTATTTTCCTGTCGTTCATCTCATCAAATCTGTTCGATTTAGCTAAATTTACCCAATTGATTTGTCTTAAGAAAATGTAAAAAGAAATTATATATATTTTCCTGACATTGATTCGGTTTAAATTTAGCTAAATTTACCCAATTAATTTGTTTCAAGGAATTTGTTGAAAAGATGCTACGATTTTTTTGTTTTTGTTTTTTGTTTTTGTTTTTTGTTTTTTTTGGGGGGGGGGCAGGCTATCAAGAAATACCCGCGTGAAAAAATTCAAATCTCCACAAAATTTGCAAATACGGTTGAGGATGGGAAGTGGGCGATCAAGGGCCATCCAGAGTACGTGCGTGAAGCGTGCGAGGCGAGCTTAAAGAGGCTGGATGTGGACTACATAGATCTCTATTTTCAGCACCGAGTTGACATAAATGTCCCCATAGAGAAAACGGTAATTTCTGGACATTTTGAAATAATCATAATAGTAATGATAATGATGATGATGATGATGATTGTAGTAGTGATGGTGGTGGGGGTGGGGAGGGGGAGAGAGAGAGCCAAACAGGCGGCCTGTAGTGCCAAATGATCTCGCCATCCTGATCAGAAAAAAAGGGTCCCTGGCACCATGTGTGTAAGAACGCCCCTCCCTGCTTGCGCATGCAAACTGAACCTCTGTGGAGCTTCCCCCGTTGTCTGCGGAGGGTGTGAATGATATCAGTCCATATAGTGCTGATGGGCTCAGTGGGTGGGGATGTGAGGATGCCCTCGATGCCCTCGTTGCAACATGCCCGCCATATATATGCCATAAGCAACGTTGATGAAGATTTCCCACCTCTGACACGTGCTTGGAGACCAGGTCTTAGATGACAGATCAGAATCCTGCAATGTGAAAGTTGGAGAGCCTGTCCTCCTATTGCCTCCTTGTACTGGAGGATGGGACCTGTCACAATAACCCAGGCAACAGCTTCCCATGCAATGATACTTGGTGAGGACCTCCTGGTTGTCTAGAGCCGAAGAATCCCCTGCCATACCTGTTGCACTTTGGGGAATTCCCAAAGGCAGTACTGTTTTTGCGACTCCAGGGGGTGATTGCACTGCACACGATGTGCCGACCTACCTCGGATAGCCAACCAAGTGCCAACCGCGAGGCTGCTGCTCGGGGAGGAGTCGGTTCTCCCAGAGCCAAAGCCGCCAAGAATTGTCGAGGGCCACCTTGGTCGGGTCTGGGTTGATGTGCCACTGACCTCTGATGAGCACCTTTAAAATCCTTTGCGGGGGAAAGGGTCAGTTGGCCCTGAGGACCAATTGAAAAGATGAGCACTGGACCCCCATCTGAACCAAGGACTGCTAGAGGCGAGTGAAGGCTCTCCGAGCCACTGAGGGGGGTTGGGGTTTTGGATCGTGAAGAGGGGCGTGCTAGTCCGGAGGGATGGCGGAATCGATGTTGAGGGTAATCTGGTCTCTGCACACTCTCCCAAAGACTCCTCCTTCATATTAAGTCTCTCTAATTGTAATCTATCTTTCTTATAAAATTTACACAACTATGGATGTAATGCCATCGTTGAACTTCCCTAGTTGTCTCAGTGGCTTAACAAAACTTCTAGAATTTTGCTTGTTTGATTAATTTTTCCAACTTATATTATAAAGCATCTGCCATTACCTCTGCATTGCAAAAGGCTTAAAGTCAGATGTGAGTGGTCTCTCATATGCTCCATGGGCACGGATGTAGCCTGTGCATGGGCATGGTAGCCTGTGCATGGGCATGGTAGACATAGACATAGACATAGACAGACACATACACGCACGCACACACTGGACACTTGACACATGATACATGGCACATACACATATAGACACAAATGTAGACACAGTAAACACATACATAGTGGCATACATGCACATGGTGACATACAAATACACAGTCACCACACATCACAGAGAGATACTACACATATATAGATACACATTGATACACGACAAATACACAGGCATAATGGACATGCATAAATATACACATGTACACATAGATAGATACACACTGGTACAGACACGGCAAATACACAGGCATAATAGACATGCATAAATATACACTTACACAATGACACAGAGCTAACAAATACAGAGACATATTAGACATATACATACCCAGATATGTCTGTGTTTGCTTGCTTGCGTGTGAGTGGGGGGAGATGGGGGGTGTAGGAAATTGGAGAGGCTTTTATTTTGAACCTCAAGTGCATGTTTGTGTGGGATTTTTGATACAGATGGGAGAGTTGAAGAAACTGGTCGAGGAAGGCAAAATCAAGTATATAGGTCTCTCTGAGGCTAGCGTAGGTACCATAAGAAGAGCGCATGCTGTTCATCCAATCACTGCGGTTCAGATTGAATGGTCGTTGTGGACACGAGATGTCGAAGAAGACATCATCCCATTATGCAGGTGTGTAATAAACATTTGCTTAAGGCTTGTTAGTTTGTTTCAGGAGTATGCCTGGTAATGGTATTAACTAAAGGGCTGTGATTGCTCTATTCAACTTCTTACTTATGACTTTCCAAGCCGTTAATGTACATCAAACTATCTTTCTAATAAAATGTTAGGGTGATTGCAGAGAATTGGGTATTGGAGTTGTGGTGTATAGTCCCCTTGGAAGAGGTTTCTTCTCAGGGAAGGCCATCCTCGAGAACCTGGGAGAAAGGGATAGCCGGCTTGTAAGTGCAAGCCCTTTACATGTAATGGTGCTTTACTGCTAATAGCCTCCGAGGATTGCAAAAACTGACCCTTTTTTGGGGCATGTTTGTGTTCAAATTTGAAGACCCGGCCGCGATTTCAAGGGGAGAATCTGGAGAAGAACAAGGTTTTCTATGAAAGAATTGCAGACCTTGCAAAGAAGCATGGGTGTACACCTGGACAACTAGCCCTAGCATGGGTCTTGCATCAAGGCGAGGATATTGTACCTATCCCAGGCAAGTGTAAAAGACCCTAATCACACTCTATACACACCACTGACTGTTCCCTTTGCTTTTTGTTTGAGAGAGATTAATTATTATATTTTATGGCATCCACTGAGTTTAGCGAGCACATTTTGAACCTGCATTCCCTTTACTCTTCTAATCACACTACTAAGAAATCCTTAGCAATATATTGTGGACTAACTATGTTCTTAAGTGGCCCTAATTTCAGTCTGATTACACCTTGAAAGCCCCTATTCGAGTGTGGTTAGACAATAGATATTTCAAGCTATTTATACCCTTGATGTGTTCAATGATTGCATTATGGTTAAATCGATTAGATATTTGCATAAGAATGATCAGATAAGTGACCCTAACAAGACTTTTCACCCTGGCACTAGAAGTGATGAAAGGTTCACAGTTTCAACTTTCCAAGAAGTTGGTTACACATAAAGCGATGAAGAACACCCACAAGGCTCGGGTGGGCAATCTTTGAGCCCTCTTGGGCTGGATTTTGTGTACCCAGTTTTGCACTCTTAAATGATCCTCTAATATTATGTCAACATTATCAGAAGTTGATAATTGGTACTAGGACTTATGACCTCTTTCTTTATACAGGAACCACCAAGATCAAGAACTTTGATGAGAACCTGGGTTCAATCAATGTCAAGCTTTCGAAGGCAGATTTGGAAGAAATATGTGCAGCTGTGCCTATAGATGAAGTGGCAGGTCTGCGATATGCCCAGATGGACTCCACCTACAAGTTTGCAGACACACCTCCACTACCTAATGATGCATGAGGGATGGATAAAGGGTGAGAAGACTTCACATTTACTTAGCATATATTGATACAAGTTCTACACCCACTGTTGGGCATTGATGACGTTAGTGGGGATGTCATAGCGTCTAGTCCAAACTATGCATGATGGATTGATGGTTATGAGTTTATAAATTGCACTTTCTTATAAGGTGAATTTGGGCATGTTCCTGGATTTATCTAGGTATTTTTTATGTTGTATTAGTGGACATGCAAATTTCACATTGTGAAGTTTTCGTCAAAGTTGCAGCCAATTGATATTGTGTTAATTCTTTCTATCTTTAGTGGTGCATATGCCCTATCAACTAGCTTTTTGTTGTAATAATTCTTTCTATTTGTTATGATCCTTGGTGCTAGGCTTCATTATGGCTGAGTCTACCTTGTGTATCTCCGGAGCTATGACAAAAAATCAATACACAAACCTTTGTATGAATGTATGCTGTGTGTGTGCGCGCGTGAGCATATATTGATACCAAGTTCTACACCCACAGTTGGGCACTGATGACGTTAGTGGGGATGTCATAGTATCTAGTCCAAACTATGCATGATGGAGTCGATGGTTTATTGTCTTGTGGATGACTACAATGAGGTTATAAATTGCACTTTCTTATAAGGTGAATTTGGGCATGTTCTTGGATTCATCTAAGTATATTTTTATGCAGTGTTAGTGGACACATGCAAATTTCACATTGTAAAGTTTTCGTCCAAGTTGCAGCCAATTGATATTGTGTTAATTTTTTGTATCTTTAGTGGTGTATATGCCCTATCAACTACCTTTTTGTTGTAATAATTCTTTCTATTTGTTATTATCCTTGGTGCTAGGCTTCATTATGGCTGAGTCTGCCTTGTGTATCTCCAGAGCTCTGACAGAAACTTAGTACACAGACCTTTGTATGAATGTATGCTGTGTGTGCGTGGGGGGTGTGTGTGGGACCATATATTGATACCAAGTACCAAGTTCTACATCCACCATTGGGCACTGATGACATTAGTGGGGATGTCATAGTATCTAGTCCAAACTATGCATGATGGAGTTGATGGTTTATTATCTTGTGGATGACTACCATGAGGTTATAAATTGCACGTTCTTATAAGGTGACATTGTTACGACCTGTGCCCCTTTCGGCGTCGGATGATAGCTTCTGAGGATTTTCCACACGATCCCCACCACTACTAAAGCCAAAGGCACCTCCTCTTTTACAAGAGAAGTATAGTGAGAAGATCGAGGGCTCCCCCTCCACTATAACCACCTCCGCATCATAGCCTATGCGTAGCCAATGCATAGCCATGCATAGTGTATGCATACCCCATGCATACGCTATGCGTACCCTATGCATACGCCGTGCATAGCCTATGCATAAGGCCTATGCTGCCTAAGGGCTTGCATAGGGCTATGCATAGCCTATGCATAGGGTATGCATAAGGCCTATAGGCTCTTGACCTAAATCTAATCCCCAGCACCCAAGGGTGTAATAACACAAAGAGAATAAGAGGGCTTACCTCTACTAGTGGCTGAATCCGTATGAACTATTGCGTGGCCGGAATCCTTGGTGGTTGTTCACTTGAATAGACCTACAAAAAATTATCATAATAAATCAAAACATTAGTTCATTAGTTCATCTACACTATGCATAAGCCCTATGCATAAGGCCTATGCATAAGCCCTATGATTCAAATAGGTATATTTTTATGCTGTATTAGTGGACATGCAAGTTTCACATTGTGATGTTTTTGTCCAAGTTGTAGCCCGTTGATATTGTGTTAATTCTTTCTATCTTTAGTGGTGCATATATTCTACCAACTACCTTTTTGTTGTAATAATTCTTTCTATTTGTTATTATCCTTGGTGCTAGACTTCATTATGGCTGAGTCTGTCTTGTGTATCTCCGGAGCTCCAACAAAAACTCAGTACACAGACCTTTGTATGAATGTATGTTGTGTGTGCGTGGGAGAGGTGTGTGTGGGAGCATATATTGATACCAAGTTCTACACACTGTTGGGCATTGATGACATTAGTGGGAATGTCATAGTATTTAGTCCAAACTATGCATGATGGAGTTGATGGTTTATTATCTTGTGGATGACTACCATGAGGTTATAAATCACACTTTCTTATAAGGTGAATTTGGACATGTTCTTGGATTCATATATACATATATATATATATATATATATATATACATATATACATATATACATATATATAATTGTTACTTCTAGTCGGGGGCTTTCAATGCCAAAAGTATGGAGCTTCTACATGGAAAAAGTCCGCTTTAACATGGTATGTTAGTGATTTAGATTGGTTGCAGAGAGCCTAGGCACCTATCAATTTGATTATGTGTGGTCCATGGGCACCTTTGATGTATGGGCATGCACCCCTTTATAGATGGCAATTTAGGCTATTTCCATGCTTGCTTTCATTACTTGACATTCATTAGTGCAAGGCATGTGAACAACTATCGCTTGCTCTCTACATGTTGAGGTGTATGCCAAGGGTCCAAGTATCTATATAAGAGAGATCTAGATACAAGTATGAGCAATTTCAAGCACATCTGTGATTTGGAGGTTGTAGCCAAGAAGCAAGGGCAAACTCAATAGCAATACTAAGGCCAATTCTTTAACTTAAAAGACAATTTTCACAACATGTGTGGATTTATGCGGTTGTCTATTCAACTGACAAGTTGAAATAATGCATATCAGAATTCAAGTGAAGTAATTGTCTTATTCTTCTATAGGAATCCCCAAGTATGCTTCGTTCAATGAAGCCCCATTATGCATGTAGCAGTGGGGGCAAGAAGAAACTGCAACAAAATCCTTGCATCAAATGGTTTAACAAAGCTCATTTAGTCTTCCCCTTACAAAACTTGAATGTGTGGGGGTGAGAATTCCACATAGGCCAAGCAATTGTGTAACTAGGCCATGAAGCTTTCTAATTGTATTTAGAGTTTTTTCCAAAAAACGTGGCCATAAAATTTGTAAGAACAAGAGATTTTAGTTGTAATAAGGATGTTGTAAATGGGTTTAGCCAAGTTAACTAGGCTTGTGGGAGATTGACCTTGGAGTGTGAACACATGTACAAAATGGACATGGCCATTGTGGTGCTTTACATGCCTATGAGAGATTGGCCTTACAATGTGAACACATATACAAAATGTCCATGGCAATTGTGCTTTACATGCTTGTGTCACAACAACATGGAATATTAGTAATCTCCAACAAGCTTGTGGATGTGGCCACTAGATTATTGGACCCATTCATCAAACCACATCAGTATCATCAAAGCATCCATCAAACCATGTCATGCTCATTGAAAACATCCATTGTATTCTATTACTTGAAACCTAGTGACACTAAATATAGCAGAAGTAGCACTTCTTACACGAGGGAGGGTCTCTCACTCGGGGCCTCGCCCACGGATATCCGAACAAGAGACTAATCCCTTGGTTCTTCCAAAACCGAACCTGGAAAAAACTTCCCTCGCCCAGAAAGCATGGGCGATTCCTCCAGGATATTTTTACTCTAACGTAGTCACGGTCATTACTGACCAAACTGATCCGACCAAACCTGCGAGTCTCTTGGTCAGATCAAGGAAGAAACTTGCACTTGGATCATAGAAACCAACGCTTTTTTCCCCATCGAGAGGCATAGCCATTGATTCTTTTTTCATAGAACAATTACTATCCAGGATTTACTTCACCTATCGTACTATAACAGAGTTGAGTCTCATTTTACGGATCCATCAGTCCAGCCTAACCCCAACTAGAAGTTTAATGCAAGAAATGATTGAGGAAACTAGCATTTTTGTGCCTCTTGGGCTATAGCCTAGTGGTAGTCTTCAAGCCTCTCAAAAACAGGAGGTATCTACCTTGCTGGCATCTAAATTTTAATACTCCTTTGTTTTAATAGGTAGCAAAGCAAGAATTTATCATGGCAAGAGGCATGAAATGTATGTATCAATGTATTTATAGGAGTATATCCACATGTGTGCTAATTATTATAGAAGTAATCAATCTTTTTATAAGTTTCAATTTTGGTCCTCGCTAATGTAGTATATTGATTATGAGGCATTGTTTATTTTGTCAAAGCAATATTGGCCAACATGATTTGATCTTGTCAATCTAATATTTTTGGTCATTTTTTGGTCTAATGCTTTTATATGTAGATGACTCCGTCAGTCTCGGTTCTTTCATAGCTATCAAGAGGAGGAAGAGAGGAAGAGGGAGATGGGGTTGTCTATGGGAAGTATACATGCCAAGGACTAGTCTCATTTACTAGCTAGATGCGAAAGCCTTTTGTTTAACACCATCCAGTTTGCACGACTATCTTGTGTTGCATGACCCTTCAAGTTGGTCATACTCTTTCACTCACACCACACTACTCTAGCAACTCATAGTAACACATACAAGATAGGAGCCAATAATATATGTCTTCTTCATAAGATTATGCAATACATAGACTATCTTTCTTTTTAATTCATAGAGGAGATGTATCCTACCCAACATGCATAACTCTTTAGGTTGGCCACACTCTCTCACTCACCTAACACTACTCTAACAACTCATAGTAACACAAACAAGATACGCGCCAACAACATATATTCATAAGCTTATCCAATACACATAATATCTTTCTTTTAGTTCTCAGAGGAGATGTAACCTACCCATATGCTGTTATCGGCTCTAGGGGTTGAGACCTCCTTTGACAAAACACACTCTATGATTAAATAGGTTACAACCTCTTCCCATGGTTACCTGGATATCCACATTGTCATGATATCTATTTTACAAGCAAGAGCTAGAGTTTATTGGGGAAGGGGAGATTGTGCTCAACAAGGATGTTCCCTCTCGAGCTTGGGAAAGGGAGGGGAAGATAGAGCTCAAGAAAGATCTGGGCTCTCACCTTGGGAAAGGGAGGAAGATGTGCAAGCCATGAGTAGCCTAGACCAGGGTGGCCATGTGCATGTTGTGAGTGCACGCCGTCGTTGATAGACTTGGCGATCGGAGAAGTCTAAGGGAACTAAAGGTGGTGAAATCAGTGGAGATGAGGGACGGCTGATGACGGCGAGGCCAGCGAGGTAGGCTGAGGTCAAGGAGCGATGATGACGACGACGGACAACCATGAAATGGCGGAGATGAGGACGGTGAGTATTGGAAGAGCACCAGTGATGATGGTGGTGGCCGATGAGGTTGAGAAGCTCAGGACCTTAGAGAGATGGCGGAAGCTCAGGATCGAGCTTGGAGGACTTGACTAGCCATCTACAGGTCGCTCATCACTGCTCCATTCACTGTCTTGGCAAAGCATTCATTAGTAAGTGCCTTGGGTAAAACATTAGTAAGTGTGGTAAGTTGTTTTTCAAAAGTCCAATGTGTCGTGCATATCTCTATTAGTTAACTTCAGTGCATACATGCTTTTGCAATTGATAAGCATTAGTCTAGCACACCATTGAACTAATGTAGCCACCATTTTAACTACTTGAGAACCATCAAAACCTAACCATGAGCTAAGTTGCATTATACGTCTTGTATAATGATATTTTATCGAAAAATACGAGGATATATGTGAATAAATGTATAATTCACGAATAATATTTTTTTAAAAAAACATTTGATTCGATTGAAAGATATTAGATCGAAAGCCATTCGATCGAATAAAAAGTACCGAAATAAAAAACGTGAAATCACCTCCCATTTTCACCATCTCTCTCTCTCTCTCTCTCTCTCTCTCTCTCTCTCTCTCTCTCTCTCTTTTACCATTTGCATAGGTAAAAAAAGAAAAAAAAATATTTTTTAAATTAGAATTTCCAGATGTGTTTTCAAATTAGAATTTGTTTTAAATTTTTCAAAAATGCATTGTTCTCATTTGTATTGCATATGTTGTCCCACTCCGCTATTGTTATGGATACCACTGCGGAACAACAATTTTTGCGTAAAGTATATTTAATTTTTTTTTAAAATATCTTCATTTGCATTTGCATTTTTGCATTTGCATTGCAGTGTCACTGCAACGTTGAATCGGACATTGTTGTGATTACTACAGCCTACTTCACCCCACTGCTAAGTGATTACTGCAGCCTACCTCACCACTGCTAAGTGATGCGACGGGTGGTGATTGTAGGTTTGTTTGTTTGCTACCTGTGTGCATTGTGCCACTGTTTTGGGTGGCATTGTGCACTTCCAGGTTTTTGTTTGTATTCACCCGTGTGAGTACTCTGTCACTATTTCGGGTGGCAATGTGTCACTTCCGAGTCTTTCCCTCTTCTCTTTAGGCACCACCTGTGTAGTACAACTTTGTCACTGGTTCAGGTGGCATTGTTGTACTTCCAAGTTCCCATATCGTAGATTCTAGAATATAGATTAGTTGCTAGAACACCCCAAGCATTTGTACTCAGTGCTACTGATTCGGGTGGCACTTTGAGCACTTATGTTCCCTAGGAATTGTAGGGGGAGGCAGTGTTGAGATAGTCGAACGTCTGTGCCACTGTTTACGGGTGGTATCGAAGTTCAGCTAGCTTGATACTCTCTTTCACTCCATTCAGTATGATAAGCTTTTGCATAGCCATGCATGGTGAAATCAACATTCATGATTCTATCATGCTTTAGATTTAGGTTTATAGCTTTGAAACTAGGCATATCCATAGTTTTCTTTATCTCCTGACTATATAGCTTAGGTAGATCCATAGTGGAATCAGCTTAGGTATATCCATGGTTTTTTTTAACAACTTGTCCATCCATCCAGCGCAATAGTACATCCAAAGCCTGGAACAAAATCAAGCATTGTACGTGCAAGGCTTTGCTCCATTGTATGCTTTACTTTATCCAAGTACTCTGTGCCCATTTTATTGTAAGGTGGAATAGTAAATTTTGATCCTGCTTTTGCTGTGCAAAACAACGCATCTTGAAATACAAGGTTACGCATGACATTAAATGATATCCCACAAGAAACAAACGCTTGTGTCCACTTCAAATGCATCTCCAATGTTGTAGTTCGATCAAAGGCAGAATATAGTGGACTAGACTGTTTGCTTACACCATTACTTCATCTTGAGGCAACAGTGCACAAAGGAGGCATCGAGTTCATGTTAGAGGATTCCCCAATTTGCAAAGGAGAATTCTCTTACTAAGCTGATGCATTCTGAACTGACGCATTCTTTGATGCTATTGACGCATTCACTTGTGGACATACCGCATCCTCATCCTGACCAATGCATCCTTGAGAGCATGATTCCTGTACTATGTGGCAATATTTGTTACCTTTGGTTGCCATGGATACTGCCTTCGTTTTTAGTTTTGCAGTATACTTATATAACTTAGTGCTAACGTTAGGTGGCGGATTAGAACAAGCTGCAACATTAACACCGACTCTGAATAGATGCTCCTTAACCCTCGTTGTACTGCCATGAAATTCATGGCCACCACAAGACTTACACTTTACATGAGATGTGTATCTACCATGCTTCAACTCTTCTACATAGTTCCACTCAGGCCCTTGAGATCCACCCATCGTAATCTTAAGCTGTTTAGCAAAAAATGACTCATGAGCAACTTTACGTCAATAAATGATCATTGATGCCATAAAATAACCTACACATCTACCATTATGCATTCTACACTTTAAAATTTATATTTTTAATTTTGAATTCATATTGAAAAATAATTGTATACACAAACAAAGAAGCAAATATAAATAACAACAAATATCCATGCTTATTGAATACTACTACCTCAATTCCATTTATGAAGCTGGCTTCTAACACGGTCTATCAACAATGTCCCACCCCTTAGACTCGAGTGTGAACTATGTTCGAACACAAGGGATTCTAGCTTTTGCATTTTAATAACCTATACCCGAGTGTGAACTATGTTCCAAAATAGGGGATTCTAGCTCCTTTAAGTAACCTAAACCCTAGCGTGAACGATGTTCCAACAAAGGGGATTCTAGCTCCTTTAATTAACCTAAACCCTAGTGTGAACCATGTTCCAACACAAGGGATTCCAGCTACTTTAATTGACCTAAGCCCTAGTGTGAACAATGTTCCAACACAAGGGATTCTAACTACTTTATTTGACCCTAAGCCCTAGTGTAAACAATGTTCCAACACAAGGGATTCTAGCTACTTTAATTGATCTAAACCCTAGTGTGAACAATGTTCAAACGCAAGGGATTCTAACTACTTAGACTCACTAACCCTAGTGTGAACTATGTTGAAACACAAGGGTCTCAACCTATCTAAATTTCCTAATTTAATAGTTCTAACTAAATTAGATTTTTTTCTTACTACAATTGGCAAGAGGCAGATTCCTTTTGCAAGAACCTGGGGAATTGTACAATGACAATGCAGCCCATAAGCAAGCTTATATAGCTAATAGTAATTGTTTCGATAGAATTGAATTCAAATGAAAGGAATACGATAGAATACCTTTCGATCGTATGGCATTCAATCATATGACATTCGATCGAATACCATACGATCGATTTGCTGGGACTAAAATGTTAAGTCGACTAATGTCCGACATGGCATGGAATAATACGATCATATTTTACATGTAT
The DNA here is from genome assembly GCF_041138505.1 of Cibotium barometz. NCBI lineage: Eukaryota > Viridiplantae > Streptophyta > Polypodiopsida > Cyatheales > Cibotiaceae > Cibotium > Cibotium barometz. The sequence continues at coordinate 42,562,539 of NC_141062.1, read as the reverse complement.
TTGACTAAATACGCCCTTATTCGTGTATAACGTATAACTCGTGTATAACGTATAACTCGTATAACGTATAATGCAACTTAGACCATGAGGTAGATGTCCACCATTATCTAGTTGAGTCTATAAACTCACTAGTTGAGCCAAAGTGGACGTCTCAAGGTAGATGTTGGATGAGATGAGCCCATTAGGGGACATTTGGACATATTTTGGGTCTTTTACTAATAAAAGTAATTAGCAACGGACCAATAGGAATAGAGGATTGTGCACATTTGGTCTCCTTTGAATATAGGGAGGGAGACTAGGCTATAGGGAGGGGGACTAGGCTTTCAGTACTAATAATTACACTTGTCCCGTTAAAAAAGTAGGGGGTTTAGGGTAGGTACGGTCCCACCATTTTTCATGGCTCAAAAAATCCTTAAAATTTTAAAAATTTTGAAATCTCCTCAAAACTCACACTTCCCCCCAAAACCCATCTCAAATTTCATTGTAATAAAAAATTTCATTTTCAAGTCTGCTTTCCCTCTTAAACGTCCAAATTAAACTCTTCCTCCCTTTCTCTTCCATCTCTATCTCATTTGCCCAACCCTAATGAAACGATCAAAGCCTGAAACCCTAAACTTTCTCCTCCATCTTAATCTCCCTCCCTTCTCTCTGGGAGCTCCATCTCTTTCATCTTCAAGGCTCCCGTAAAACCCTAGTCTCTCCACATCTCTTTCCTTTTTACTATAACCCTAACCTTTCTACTCTGGCTTCCAAGAAGATATGGTCGCACACCAAGAAGACCAAAAGGTATTGGGCATACCCAACTAAGACTCACAGATCGAGAGGGCTTTGCAAACTTCAAAGACCCTTGTATATCACAAAGCATCTTTGATTTCATGACCATTACAATCCAAGCATCTGGAATTGGCCATTATATAGAAGATAGGGGTGGAGATGTGATTATATGTAGCTTACCAAACCCACCGTCCTGCTTTGGCACCAAATAGGAGTGCCGATAAAAGAATACCTTTTCCTTAAGAAGTTCTGCACTTGTTTTACAAGAAAACATTGCCTGACCAATATCTGCATGCAATGCTTGAAATGTTCCGGTAAGGCTTTCCAATGGGTGCTCCTCTACCATGTTTGAAGGAAAAATATCTCCAAACAAGAAATAAGTTGACTTAGATTAAAACATCTCTGTCAGAAAATCTCACAGGCCCCTTTCTACCTGCAATACTTACAATTGTATGGAAATCGAGTTTGTTGGTGTAGATGGATATCTCGTGTTGTGTAAACATGTTGTACCGTGGCCACTAGTTTTGAAGCCTTGTAAACGACCTTTCCAATGGTGCTCCAGTACAATTCGCCGTCGAACTCGGTGAGGCCCGATTGTGCAGCAGGCTGTAGATAAACCCAAGCGCTCTTACGAAATGCCTCTCCCACCCAAGCACCATCATCGTCCTTCTTGTTGTGCAAGGATATCTCCTCAATAAATGACTATTGATATGAAATTTAGAGGGAACTTTAGAAACGCAATGAAAGTGCATTAAATGTGATTGAAAGTTATTTTGAGACAATTATTTTGAATTGTAATAAAAAATATTTTTTGGGCCCCTATATGGACAAGATTGATGATTTTTCGAGAGTTTTAGTGGCTAGAAAGAGAGTGAAAATCCTAGAGAGGGAAAAGTAGAGAGATCCCTTACTTTTAGGGCTAAAAGTAGGCATTATTATGAGGTTTGTCTCCTTAAGCCTCAATAAAATTAGTCTTAATTCCTTAAAATTAGGGATCCTTGCGAGGCCCTTTTTATGTTTAAATGCCCCCTAATGCATGAGATGCAGTCGATAAAGAAAGATATCAAAGTTGCTTAAGATAGGTAGAAGCAGTATGCAGTTCTGAAGAGATCTTCTAGAGAATTTGAAGAAGGAGACATGGTATTTTTTGAAGAGAAGTTCCATCTCTTTGGGATAGTACAAGAAGTTATCTCTCTAAGATATTGTGGACCATATGTCGTTACTTGTAGGATTGGAGAGCTTATGAACTTCTTCTCTCTTCTCATCTTTGGATCCATAATATATTTCATGTAAGTTTGTTAAAGAAGTATGTTCTAGATCCACATCATGTTCTAGAGGATGATCAAAGAACTATACCAGCTCAAGGAGAGATAAAATTGAAACTCGAGAAAGTCCCTAGGAAAAAACCTTTGAGGAACGTGATTTTGCAAAAGTATTTAATTAAATGGAAGTTCTTCCCACTAGAGGATGCTACATGAGAAAAAGAAGAAGACTTAGCTTGAGATTGTCCTCAATTTATGAGATAAGGACATCTTGTATCTTCAAGTGAGAAAGAATGTAAGATCCCTCTTAGCCCCTATATTTTATTAATGTAATCGATGAGATGCTATATAGAGAGAAAATAGGAATAAATGATAAAAATAATCAGTAATTGAGGTCCAAATTCTTCTTAGTGTTTTAAAAAGAAATTTAGCCTATAAAAATTAGTTGTAAACTTGTACCCAGATTTTTGAAAAATTAAAGGAGAGCCTTGGGGCCTATGTGAACATATGTGTGTGCAACCATGGCAGAGTGGGTAATAAATTGAAGATGAGGGAATTTAAAGAAATAGACCCCAGAAATGAGTTCAGCCATGTCAATTATCTTATTGTAAATATCCAACATAAAATATTCAGGTTATCCCCAAGAAAATAATTAAAGACCCAACTTAGGCAAAGAGTATGCATATTAATTTAAAAAAATCTTCAAAGGTTAAATGGACTAAGGTTCCATGACATAGTATAATGGAAAACCAAGGGTAGGTTTGTTATGTGAAAGGTGGAAAACCATCGGTAGCAATTAAAAGTGGTAAGTTGTTTTCCAAAAGTGGGATCACGCATATTCCTATTAGTTAAATTTAGTGCATGTAGGCTCAAGCAATTAATAAGTGTTAGTCTAGCACACCATAGAACTAATGTAGCCACCATTTTAACTAGTTGAGAACCATCCAAACCTAACTACCCCTCTATTCATTGATTTGAATAATTTTCCTAAAGAATTATCCTTTCCCTTGAATAATCAGTTCTTTGTAGAAGGAAAATTAAAAATAAATAAATGAGACCCTTGTATATGTGAACCTTAGGATTTATATTCTAATGGAAAATTAATAGGTTTGAGAATGGAACTTTATTCTTTATGCTAATGAAATTGACCTTAGTGTTGAATGGGAGGATTTGGATGAAGCATTGAGTCATGAATGAAATGGGTTTTTACCTCCCCTTCAAAATGAGATTGATCTCCTTCAATTAGTGCACTCTTGCACCAATTCATATGTAGGTTAAATCATTATTTCATTAGCTCTTCCAATATCTTTACTTAGATAAATCAGCCCTACCATAGCACCTATGTGTGAAGCATACCAAGCAAGGCAATCTATACTCCTTCTACAGAGCGACCCCTTCAATATATTCTATCTTAGAGTTAAATATCTAATGTATATGAACTCAAATAATGATTCCTAATTTAAATTTTCAGAGATCTTGAAGAGTACTACAACTTTGCTTTTTGAAGCAATTAAAAATTCCTTTATTTGTAAAAGTTATAGCCAAAATAGTGAAGATAATGTGAAAAAGATTCTCCTTGGTCGGCCTCGTGGTTGTTTATTTTTATTTTCATAATTATACTCAGGACGATGGGAACTATTATCCTCCACATTAACCACATCAGATGGCCTTCTATTGTGATGCATAGTTCATCACCTTCTAATACTCGATTGTCTTGATACATTGGAGTTCCACTAACGGCTCCTTCCACAAGGCAAGCCACTTCAGTTTGCACAAGGAACATTCCTACTAGCAATCCGGCCATCAATGCTTCTAGATTAGGTCCAGATCCTACATGCTTTCTCAAAATGTATGCATGTTTCTTTTTCACTTTGCAATAGAGAGTTGGCCATGTCTAATATACATGCATCATATAATGCTATCTTTTTCTTATAACCTTCTCCCGCCATCCAGCTCCCATGTTTAGAATCTGTAAGATTTTTCCTTGGCATGTTTGCTATCTCCTTGGTAGACAACCTAAAATTTTGACATGTGTAAGTATTAAGATTTACTTGACTTAAAGGACGTTAGGTAAATCCCACAAATAAGTTAGTGAGAGTACCACTGACATCAATTCCCCCCAATGTGCAATGGGGATTTTCCATCAACTAAACCAACTATCCAAGGTAGGGATGTTTGATTCCCTCCTCTTTTGAACGCCCAATTCTCCATTTCTCACACAATTCCCTGTGTTCTATTTTATCTTCTTTTCTAACATATTGGGTAGTCTGATTTATCAAACTCTATTTCTAATGGAAAAGACATTATCTTTCACGACCTTCCATCTTCTTATCTGCCCCTTCATTGTACATTATTCTTGCATCATTCCAATTGGCTTGTGCTTCATCTACCATGAAGCATTGGAAATAAGCTCTTTCATCTCATGGCCACTCCTTTCCATTGTTTGATTAAGGAAAGCCCAAAAAAGGACTTGGGATTCCACATCTTCCTCTTTCATCTCACACATTGCAATAGTCATCAACTCTTTAACCCTATATATTATTACACATAGACAAGTATTTACTATTACATCAATTAGAAATATACCTTTAATAAAATAAAAAGTTAAAATATGTAATAACTTGTTACACTTATGATAAATGTGGCATGCCATTGTGACCCAAGCATGTACTCTGTGTGTGTGTGATCAAATCCCATACAAGATGGAGGTCACCATCACCACTTCGTCTCATTTGATACATGAAGTCCACACCTAAAGCTAGAGCCTTACTCGACATTTTGAATATAAAACACCATTTACTAGGCAACCATTGTCCAAGGAACCTACTTCCTTGGAATAAATTATACATTGACTTCCTCTTTAATAGCATGATAGCATCATAGCCAATTCCATGTAGAAATACTTATCAATCTACAACCCAAAAACAAATTAAGAGTACCTAAAGAACTACACCAACAATTTGATGTTACTAACACAGTAACAAACAAGGGTACCTTCGATTCTACACTAGAGGAGCCATTTCTCCAACAAATTTGTCACTTCAATATCCGCGATTGGATCATCATCAACCCTACCCTCTTTCAGCACTGAAGACATTATTAATTCTTTCTCTATTGTCCCCTTAGTGCAATATGCTACTTAAGGTGGTCAAGTGTGGTATTACAATATGTTATCACCCCTTGGGTGCATAAGTTGCTACTCTCAGGGGGTCGGGTGTGACAAGATCCATCACCCTCGTTAGCACAACATGCTCCTTAAGGTGATCAATTGTGGTATTACAATATGGTATCACCCCTCTATTAAGAGACTAAGGTTTTGTAAAAGGGGAAGAGAAGGGTGTGTGTGTGTGAATGGACTTATGGTTCACTAACTCACCTATTTAAAGGTGGAGCTAGAAGGCATTTTGTATGGAGCAAGAAGCCTAGTTGTATTTGAGCAACTTAATAAGCAAGATATTTTCTTGTATTTTGTGAGTCTCTCTCCTCCACATAGTTGATCTAGCATGAGCACCACGAAATCTTATCATGGTATCTAGAGCTTTGGTTGATTAGGTCCCCTTTTGTGGTGTAGAATAGGTCAAATCTATCACCTTTTCTTGTGTGGAGCTGAACCTCCTGCCAGTGGTGGAGGAGCTCTAGCAGCTCGTGGAGGCAAAAACTCGCCAAGCTTTCATCAAGGGAAATGTAGAGGACTGCCGAGCGCACACATTCGTACAGTCAATCGGCGTGTTTCATGCTTCGCTGTCGCGACATTGTCGCTTGAGTGAGCTGGCACCATTTTCTACTACGCTAGAGGTCGTACAGCCATACGTGTGTGTAGGCAATGGCAAGCCACGTGGGCTTAGAGCTTTTGAAGCCCATAGCCTCTAGTACCTACAGCTTAAATCTCAACCTCAATGGTGCACCAACGCGTCTGCTACAGTGAAAAAACCACGGCTGCCCTCTTGAAAACCATTGAAGCTTCAAAATCAAGGTTTTTCTTGCTCTAATCCTCTCCTCTTTGCTCTAATCACCTAAGTGCTCTTGTGAGGGCTTGTTGCAGATCCTATTGTGAGCTTGAAGTGGTGGACATACACCATGAGGTATTCATAAGCCTCATTCTCATCAAGCTTCATCAACATCATCTTCAAGAGCACAAAGCTTTTCAAAGTGTGCTTATAAGCACTAATAGTGTTGATTAACACATAAGGCTACTAATCCAGCAAAGGAGAGTCATTCCAAAGTGTTTCTAAACACTAAGAGTGTTCTTAAATACTAATGGTGAGTCTAATCACCAATGCAAGTGTCATTAGATGCTAGAAATGTGCTCTTAAGCACTAATCATGTTTTTAAACACTAATGGTGATCTTAATCACCAAACAAAGTGTTGCTTAACACTAATATGGTCTTAACCATCAAAGGAGGAGGTATTTAACACTAAGGAGGCTCTTCTTCATCAACATTGGAGGCCGGGCACACACTATAAGTGCCACATTATAAGTCTTTATCGTCAACCCGCTTCTATGCTTACCTTGGCAAGCTTCCAAGGAGAAATGGTGCAACCATACGCCATTGTCTTCATCCCATAAACCAAAGGATTGAAGTTTTTTGGTTTTTCATCAACAAACTTAGTTTTTGAGTGGTTTAAAGTTGGACACATGTACACTAAGTGCGCATCTTTAATGTTGTTGTGTATCACCCTTGAGGCTCTTGTTTTTTGTAAGAGGCATAGGCATGTCATAAGCCATATACTCTCATTTTCCAAGCCCAAGGCATGTTATTCCACTGCATATTCAACATTTTCATCTTCTAAGATGGGTTGTAAGGTTGAGCATAGCATCACTAAGTGCTCTACCTTGTTGTTTGTCATGTTTTTAAGCATCTCTTGGCATTGTCTTTGTAAGAGGCATAGGCAACATAATGAGCCATGCACTCACCTTCTTGAGCCAAGAATGATGTACCTTATTGGTTTGAGCATTTACCTCAACCACTTACTCACTTTCATTAAGCTTGTACCTTCAAACCCTAATGGGTATTATGTAACCAACATGCACAAAAGCTTTTGTTGTAATTATGGAGTAGACACTACCCTTGACCAATCTATAAGGCAAGTGGTAAGACCCTCCCTTTCCCTTTCCCATATAAATCTACCTCATAACCATTACTCTAAGAAGAAAGGTCCTCATTGCCCATGGAGGAGGTATGGTATGCAGAAAAGCATCAAGCATGTTGAAGGAACATCTATGTGCAAACCACGTAAGCAAAGGTGGCAGCCTTGTTTTGATCATTGTGTGAGAATGGTCAAGGTGGAAAGCATGTGGAAACAATGGCATGTATGTCCAAAGCATGTCAACTACAAGAGGTCAAGCAAGCACAAAGAGTGGGGTGCACCATCATTAAGGTGTACATCTTCATCGACATCAAATAAAGACTTAGATGGCATCATTGTATTAGCCTCTAAGGCTCTAGGAACATAGTTGTAAGTCCTAGATAACCAACCACCATGACATTCTTGTACGCACCTAATGTTATAAAGGCAACCTATATGCAATACCACCTATTCCAATTTTCTTTCATAGTTGGTATTGAGGGGGGGTATTAAGAGACTAAGGTTTTGTAAAAGGGGAAGAGAAGGGTGTGTGTGTGAATGGACTTACGGTCCACTAGCTCACCTATTTAAATGTGGAGCTAGAAGGCATTTTGTATGGAGCAAGAAGCCTAGTTGTATTTGAGCAACTTAATAAGCAAGATATTTTCTTGTATTTTGTGAGTCTCTCTCCTCCACATAGTTGATCTAGCATGAGCACCACGAAATCTTATCACCCTCCTAGGTACATAAGTTAGGTGGTCAGGTGTGAAAACAAAAACAAAAGACTAGGTCTACTCGTTTAGTGATCTTTTACAACCATGGGATAAGGTGGTTACATATTCACATTGTCGTTGTGCGGTCAAGACCCAGCACTTACATGGTTTCTGACCACCTAGTCAGCTTCTAGAGAGCAGCGACCAATAAAACTCTACCCAATGCGACAAGCCAATGATGGCACATTGAACTACTGGTCTACCTAAGCTTGGGAAGTTAGTTGTGACTACACACAGGTCAGTTCCTAAGCCCTTCATGATTTCGGATAGGAGTTAACGTCCAAACAGGCATGAAATTTACACAGAATGGACAGAGGAATGGAAGTGTCAAGTGACCAAAAAATGAAGGAGGACCTGGTCGACGAGCTGGGAAAATCGATGTTGTTCCAGAGGCTGGAGTAGCAGGAGGAGGCCACCTCCACCGCAACCCTGCAATTGGAGACTACAACCAGAATTCTCAGCGCCCATCTCGACCTAGATGATGCCAAGCCAGTCTAGCTTTCCGAAAATAATTGAGATGAAATGGGTGCAGGGAGCCTTAAATTATCTACAACGGTTCATGAATGATGGACTTAGAGAAATGAAAAAACTACAATCCATCATCAAGGAGAAGAATGTGGCATGCGCCGAGAGCACAAAAGCCCAACAGAACCGGATAAGCCAACAGGAAACCTTGTAGGAGGAGGTGCACAGAAGGAGGGCAAAAGATGACATGCGAATGCAGCTTAAAGAGCTCCAACATCCCAACATAGGAATGAAGAAGAAGAGGGAGTAGATGAAGGAAAACATGGCCATGAAGAACTAGGAAGCCTTGTAAATGCAGGATGCACTCCTTAGAAGTTTTTCCCTTCTTATTGCTGACCTTTTTCTCCCCAAACTCAAACACCCTCTTCTTTCCCTGTCCCGAGGTGGCCTGTTCCTGAGACTTTCCAGAGGGCTTTGAGCTTTCCGAATTTGCTGGAGCACTCTCCTTTGGGCCATCCTCCTTTTCCTTCTTTGCTCTTGGTTAAGCCTTTCCTTTGAATAGTGCAACCAAATACGGGCCGAGTTTTGTCTTTGTGTTAGGCCTGGTGAAATTTTCGATCTATTCCTTGAGGTTGTGGTAGAGCACCTCAGCCCATACCACTCTTGTGCCAGCTTCAACAGCCTTCACCATTTCGAATGTCTTTCCATAGACATGCAGTAAGACTTGTGGGTGAGGTTTATCATCTCCACCACAAACCTCATTTGCTTCTGCCTGTCCTCATCTCGGTAGTTTTGGTTATCTTGTATTCCTTGATCTTCCCTCCTCGAGCGAGCATAATCAGTGGCTTTGAGCTTCCCATCTTCCACTGGCTTTGAGCTTCCCTCCTCGAGCGAGCATAATCAGTGGCTTTGAGCTTCCCATCTTCCACTGGCTTGATCTTGACTTCGCCTTTGTTAGTATATGTTCAATGTCTGCCTCTCAACATGTATCTCATATTGATGTATGGTGCACATTTGTACAACCCCCCATTATGAGGAGAAGCCATTGGTGCACACATCTTTAGTGGGAACCCCAGCTTAGATGTTGGAAGGGGTCGTAGAGTTGTGACCATTTTGATGGTGGTTAGGAGATGGCTAGGGTACAAATAGAGGGTTTTCCGTGAACCTACTCTAGTATGAGGTGTGGTGACATCATCATGACATAAGCATGATGTCATCACGTGACCTAAGCATGATGTCGATATATGATGTAAACATGATGTCATCCATGACACCATCATATGACATCATTGTATGATGTGACCCATGATATCATCCATGATGTAAGCATGATGTCACCCATGACATCATCATATGATGTCATCCAAGACAATGTCACATGATGTCACCCATGACATCAACTAGATGCTCCCTTTCACCTATAAAAGGAGTCCCTTTGTTGTAGCTTTGCATTGTGTGGAATCCAATGCTTGTGAGCATATATCCCTATACTCTTAGTATGCCCTCTATCTAAAATCTGTCTAGATCACCATCTAAGCTCTACACTAGAGTTCATGGGTGGACGACACCATCATATTGTACCTATCTCTTGTTTAGTATAATCATAATTTTAAAATTCTCTCCATTCTCTCTATTGCATTTTCTAGTGCACTTTCTCTTGTTGTATCTTCTTCCTCTATGCCATATTCCTACATGGTATCAGAGCTATAGGTGCTCTTAGCAACAATAGTACATAAAGTCTAGTCTTTCTTTGCATAGAAGTAGCTTGGAGTGATGCCTACTTCAAGGTCTAGTGCCGACTGCTGCTATTTCGGTGTTGCGCATCCGTCCACTTGCCTTCACTAAAGGCAAGTTAGATGGGATAAATTACACTCTTTGTAAGTTCAAATTCAACGTCATCCTTGATTCTTATGAGTTGCTGGAGACCATTCTAGGAATGGCCGATGGTGGAAACCATTGACCCCCCTAGAGATAACACAAGAATGATTCCACCAGATGTTGCTCTTCTTTGGGCATGGAAGCGATGCAATACATATGCACTTTGCGCCATTGTTACCAGTGTAAGTGATTCTATTCTTACTCTGATTCAACACACAACGGATGGATTGAGGCTCAGTCTGGCTGTTCTGCATTTCTCTAAACACATCATCAGTTGCTTTATGTGGTCTTCTTTTCTTCCAAACACATTGAAGTCGTCCATGAAGACCCTCATGAAGGTGGTTAAATATTCATAGAATATTTCTTGCACCATCATCTAGAACATGGTTGGAGCATTCTTTAGCCCGAAGGTCATCACATTGGAGGCGAAATCCCCCCCATTCTGTTTACAAGGCCGTTTTCTCCTTATCCTCCGGGGCCATGCACACCTAGTTGTACCCACTAAATCCATCTAGAAATGAGTATGTCTCATGTCCTGCTACTACAACATCTGTAGAGAATCTATGAATGGTAGAGGAAATGGATCCGATATGGTGGAGGCATTCAGTTTTTAGTACTCTATATAGACTCTGAGCCTCCCATTCTTCTTGGGGACAATGACTATGATGGGTGATATCCATTCTGCTCTATCAATTAGATAGATGAACCCCACTCTTAAATAACTTATCTATCTCCTCTTTGACCTGCTTGGCGTAATTAGGGTTCATTCTATACCTACTTTGCTTGATAGGAATTGCATCCTCATTTCGATTGATCTTGTGTTGATAAAAGCGTGGATCAATTCCTTTCATGTCAGAGCAGTTACATGTAAACACATCCTTGTAGGATCTCAATAGCTAAGGAGTTTTCCTCTTAATTCTTGATTCAGTTTTACGATGACTCTCTTATGGGCTCTTGATCATCTCCTAGGTTTACCTCCTTAAGGTCATCTTTCTGGACCCTGATATTATGTCTCTTCAGTTGGTGTTTTTCCTACTTGAGAGCAACCCTGGCCTTCTCCCTCCTGCTCAGCATGTATCTCTGCTATCCTATCTTGAGTGTCTTCCTCTTCTTCCTTTGTACTTTCTTCATTCTCATTAGCACCTTAAGATGAGTGACCAAGACTTTTGGATCATATTTCTAGACAACCCGCTCTATGTCTACTTTGAAGAGTGATAGAAGATCTGGATTATCTTTCAAGATCTTCTGTTCCTTGTCATCTTCCACTCCTTCCAAGTAGTTTAGACCATGCAACAGTCGACTAGATAGACCTAATTTGTCTTTTCGTGTAACCGAGATGCCTACCTTCTTTTTTCCTCTTCGGATTGTAATATTATACGTATCCCAATTTTGTTTGATTATTCCACTTCTAAGCATGGTCTTCCTAGCAACATGGGATATGCAGCTACAATTTCAATCATCTTCAAGACTATAAACACGGTAGTGAACATACATCATGGTACCTCAATTTGTTCTCCCCTGATGATTCCAACCGGCCAAAATCCTCTCTGATCAGCCATCCAGATCTGGAACAGAGCACGCTGCATATCTGTACTTCCTAGCTTCTTTGCCAGGCTGTGTGATATTATATTTACTCTTGATCCTCCATCTAAGATGAACCTTGACACTGTCTGCCGCCCTCTGATTCCAGAACGACTGTATCACAGTCCTAGACTATTTCCACATTTTCGCACTCTGCACCGGATTCTCCATTTCTTGCACCACAGGCATCTGTGCTAATCTTTCACCCGGCACCACGGCTTGTAGTAGCTTTTACCTATAATTTGGCACCAGATTCAGCATTTGGTCCAATGTTATGTTCAGCTTCATTTTGTTGAGATCCTCCCAGAGGTGATATTCCTCCTAGGGTTTGTTGCTTCTTTCTTTTACGACGACTGGGCATACTTTGGCCTCTATACACTTTTTCTTCTTCCCCCTTGGCTTCTCTTTCTTTATCATGACCTTCTCTTGTCAGTTCTCCTATCCAAACCAGCTCCAAATTTCCTTCCATTTCCTTTTTTAGGATGCTTCTACTACTTTGGGCTCCAGTTTTGGCACTTTTGGATCCTTTCTTCAATCATCTTATCATTGCATAGTGGCTTCTTGCCTACTGCAATTTCTTCCCACTTCTTGACCAAGCTTGTCCTGTTTGGATCTGTGTCAGCATGCTCACTCAGGTGCAGGCTTTCCTACTTTATCTACACCATCCCTTGTGCACTCTACATAAGCTTTATGATTTTTGCTTTGGACCCTCTACTGCCCTACCCATTGTTCTAGCTTCTACTTCTTTTCTGGATCAGCCTTCTTGCCTGTCTCAATGTCAGGATAAGTCCTTGCGACCTTGTCACTACTACCATCACTATTGGTGGCTTTTCTTGTTGTTTTAATTCCCATTAATCCACTTTTACCATATTTACCATATCATTGCATAGTGGCTTCTTGCCTACTGCAATTTCTTCCCACTTCTTGACCAAGCTTGTCCTGTTTGGATCTGTGTCAGCATGCTCACTTAGGAGCAGGCTTTCCTACATTATGTACACCATCCCTTGTGCACTCTACATAAGCTTTATGATTTTTGCTTTGGACCCTCTACTGCCCTACCCATTGTTCTAGCTTCTACTTCTTTTCTGGATCAGCCTTCTTGCCTGTCTCAATGTCAGGATAAGTCCTTGCGACCTTGTCACTAAATCCATCACTATTGGTGGCTTTTCTTGTTGTTTTAAATTCATGTTGGGTTTGTCTCTCTTTGTGGCCTTGCCTCTTGCAGTTCCTGCTGCTGATGGCATTGCAATATGGGGTAGTCATTTTGCCTATGCCCTGGGGAATTGCAATAGTAGCATATCAACCCGATTCCTCTCTATCCAAATCTTCCACCTCCTCATCCATAAGGTCTATTGTTTTGAGGCCCGGTGGCAACTTGATTGACAGTTGGGACTAGCTGTGGGCTGACGTTGTTGCCTTTCCACCACTCTCGGGTTCCTGTTCCAAGTGTTGTAAAGACATATGTTAGTGGTGTGGTTACTCTTTCCACCATAGCTAGCACATGGTTGTTGCGTGCTTTTCCAAGTGTTGTAAATACATATGTTAGTGGTGTGGTTACTCTTTCCACCATAGCTAGCACATGGTTGTTGCGTGCTTTTCCAAGTGTTGTAAATACATATGTTAGTGGTGTGGTTACTCTTTCCACCATAGCTAGCACATGGTTGTTGCGTGCTTTTCATTTGACACTCCTCCTTTGTATAACCCTGGTTGCACTTCATGCACCAGACGTCCAGTCTTAGTCTGGATCCTGTGTGCCCTCTCGAAAGCTTGGTTAAGGAGCCCTTCAGCTCTTCTTGAACATCCATTACCTGCTTCCGGCCTCTGTTCTTCTAGAGCTTTCACTCTTTGACATCCAATGCCTGACTAGAATATGATTCTGAGGTGTCTTCAACAGAGTCCGACTCAGAAGTTTCTTCTTTTTCCTTTTGTCCTTCTTTTTCTTCTCGGGGTCTTTGCTTTTTTGTTTCAAGATCCACTCGGCTCTGGTTGCTCCTGCTACCACTTGTTCAAAGGTAAGGGTCTCCAAATCATACACACATATATACATATGTACATACAAAACTTCTATGTGTACATTCATTTCTTTCATATGTATCATCACCACACATCTAGCACCACCACATTAGGATCATCTATACAACAACAACAAGCCACTCATGGAAAATTTCCATACTCTCTAGTTTGCTAGCGTAGATGCCACTCTTGATCATGAAGTTATTGTGTATCTCATGTATATGGTGAAAAGATGCAGGGGAGAAGAGAGCTTGAGCTCTTGCAAGCACACACACACACACTCACACAAACCGTTGAAGAGAACACACAAGGTGAGAGGCTGAAAATTCTTCTTCTACTTGACACAACAAAAGAGGTCTACAAAGAAGATAAAGTGACTAACATACATAATGGAGTATATACAAGCGGTCCATAATGTGAACATGCTAAGTGGAGTGGGTAGGTGTGGACTAGTCGGTGTAGTCCAAGTGTAGAATCTCTGGTAAAGATATGTCAGTGCTAGGTACCAAACCCATTAGTCATGAAAATGTTGAACGATCATGCAGGCGCCTCGTGAGTGTCAGCTCATGTTGATCTTGACATCTCAACATATGGTCATAAGTGCAGGCCCTTTATTACTATATATTTTGTAACTACAAAAAGATGTTTGGGTGACGTATAAATTTTAAAAAAAGTATGGGTGACTTAGATCACAAATGCAAGATGCTCAAGCATGAAAATCACAAATTTTGTTCCTTCTTACAATGCCAACTTATCTACTTAAAAGTTCATATCAAAATTCAAAAAATTCACAATCTTTATCCACATATGATTGAACCCTATATCTTTTCTCAATCTCACATATGTGATAGACAATTCTAAAGAAACATGCATGTCTTTCTTTGTTGTAAGCATGTGTATTGGTGTTTACGTATGCATGTGCTTGTGCATCTATATGTGTGCACAATCATATGCCTTATAATTAAATTATTTTAGATCCCTTCTTCTAGAAAATCTAAGCAATCCAAAACTTTGTAAGGTTATGTAACTAAAAAATTTCCCATATCTATATATTTTTTAAAACTTATGATGGTGATCTCATGAAAAGTACACACGGCCATGCAATTTCATGATGTCTTTGATGGTGAGCCATGATTTCTTATGATGTCTCTTTCTCCCTTATTATCTCTCCTTGTTTCTCTTTCTTTCTCTCTATCTCTTTTCCCACTTTGCCCTTTCTCACCCTTGCTTGTCGCCTACCTCTCTAGACCCTAAACCGTCAAACTCTCTTCACTTGCCACCATCAAATGCAAAGGTGCTCTGTCAAACTCCCTTCACTTGCCTACTGTCAAAAGCAGAGGTGATTTATCAAACTTCTTTCACTAGCCATTGTCAAAAATGTCGTGCTTTGATACTGTAGAGGTTAATGTGTTGGTTTTTCCAAGTATTTCAAATTTTTGTGTGTTTGTCCATATAACACAAGCCCAAAAAAAGAGGGCAAACTGCCCCCTGGAATCCAGCACATGTGCTTGCCTTGTGATGTTTGGACAACACACAAATGGACAAGCCAATGGCTTGGTCTAGTCTTTGATAGTAGGCATCAAAGACATGGTGTCTCATACATGGTGTAGCAAGTGTAAAAGGTTGCTGCTCCAAAAATAAGTATTGTTACTCCAAAAATAAGTGTCTTATACATGCTATAACAAGTGTCTCATACATGGTGTAGCCATTGGCTTGTCCATTTGTGTGTTGTCCATACAACACAAGCCAAAAAGGGTCAAATTACCCTCTGAAAGCCAATGCATACGCATATCGTGTCCATGCGCTGGCTTTCGGAGGGTACTTGACCCCCTTTTTTTGGCTTATGTTGTATGGAAAACACACAAATAGAAAAGCCAATGGCTTGGTCTTGTCTTTGATAGTAGCATCAAAGCCATGGTGTCTCATACAAGCACGCATATAAGACTAGCGCTCCAAAAAAAATTGTCTTAAGTGTTTCATACATGGTGTAGCCATTGGATTGTCCATTTGTGTGTTGTGCATACAACACAATCCAAAAAAAGGGGGGCAAAGTGCCCTCCAGAAGCCAACACATGCACTAGCTTCTAGAGGGAACTTTGCCCCTTATTTTTGTGCCCTTGATACTGTTAAGCTAAGGCTTATAATTGCAAGATTTTTATCAAAGCTAATGTCTCCTACTACAAAGGCCACCCTAAATTTCTTGTGTAATTATCATCATAAGAAGTGAGGCCATCCAGTACATCGAGTCACATGACCACCTAGCTTGCATCAATTCTTTTCGTCATGAAGCTACAATGGCATGATGCATCGGTTGGACTTGTATTGTGTAAGGCCAGCATGTCTCATTAGTGGAGACTTTCTACCTATACCAAGAGCACAAAAAGAAGGGGCAAAGTGCCCTCTGGAAGCCATTCAGTACATAGAGTCATCACCACCTAACTTGCATTAAAGCTTTTTTTCATGAAGCTACAACGGCATGATGCAACGATAACTTGCATTAAAGCTTTTTTTCATGAAGCTACAACGGCATGATGCAACGATTGGAGTTGTATTGTGCAAGGCCAACATGTGTCATTGGTGGGGACTCTTTCTACCTATACCATATATGAGACACCATGTCTTTGATGCCTACTATCAAAGGCAAGGCTAAGCCATTGGTTTGTCCATACAACACAAGCCCAAAAAAAACCCCAAAAAAATGTGGCAGGGAGCAAAGGGGCCGAGTCGGCACACCCACAGGGAGGAGGACTCCATGGCAACGGCGGCAGTTGGTGTGCAGCAGAAGCTGCCGTTGTGGCTGAGCGTCTAGAGGAGGTCCTGATCATGCTCGTGCCCAGGGATTGAGCAAACTGAGAGTCTTGCCAGCTGCTACCTGGGCGAGTGTTTGGCGCTTGTAGAAGGCTGCCTTATGGCCAGCTGCTACCTGGGGTTCGACGGAGGTTGACGGAGGGAGCAACTATGGGGAGATCGAGAGTTCCAACACCTATGGTGGTAGCCAAGCTTATGTGATGGATTATGTGGGCTTGGATTAGCCAAGCTTATGGGATGGATTGTGTGGGCTTGGATTAGCCAAGCTTATGGGATGGATTGTCTGGGCTCCCATTCAGGACTTGAGGAGGTGCTTTGGAAAAAGGCACCGAGATTAGCTCGACGATAGATAATTGAGCCAATAGGACACCGAGCCGGAGTCTCGAACGGTGGAGCTGATATAGTGACTACTTGGGAGTGGGTGTCGAGCTACATGTTGGGTGCAGCTTATAGACTACAAGGTTGATGATGAGGGGGACCTAGTAGTGTGCGTCAAGGGAAGAGTCAGGACTAAATAGACTGGGTCATGATGACTTAGAGACCTTAGAGTTAGAAGTCTTATGGTGGACGAGTACGACAGAGGGTGCTTGGATGAGCATCCCTGGTGTGAGAACACAAGTCACGTTGGTCTATCAATGGAGTGTGGGCGGCACCATAGACAGATGTGTGCATACACTATGAGAGAGGAGAAGGATTTCTTAATGAAAATCTTGAAGGTAGGGAGGGTGCAAGAGATTGACGGAGTAGTTATGACCTAACCATGAAGAGGTTATCTTGCCTACACCCTAGGATTGAGAGTAGAGGGTGTTCTAGTGGATCACTATGGAGTTCGAGTAACCTCTAGGTTCCCAAGGAAAGCTATGAGAGCGCACAAGGTGCATTCTATGATGATAGCTTGTGCATGGCATCTCATGCACTAGGAATTATCATGGAGGAGGAATTTGAGGACCTCCTCTAGGCGCTCAGGCCCCCCACCACACGGTGGTAGTGGCTTCTACTACACACCGACTACCGACAGTGTGCATGGAGTCCTCCTTCCTGTGGTTGTGCCAACTTAGGCCCTTTTTTTGTATCGAGAACTATGGTGTCATACAAGCATGACATGCCATTTTTTTCAAGGTTTTCTCCTATCAATAGTGCTTAGGAAGAACCCAGTGGTGTTGAGTATTTAGGTTTATGCCTACACTATTGAGTTTCATGTTTTCTTTTGGTCCCTTTGATTCGATTTGCTCTCATCTAACTCTTTCGAGTTGCTGTTATATTTACATATGATAGTGCCTTCCAAGGTTTTCCCTCTTATGGAGCTTTTACAGTTTGTATATGTTAAAGTTGAATGGGATGTGTGAGCATTTTATGACTATACAATGTCTGACTAATCAGCCGAACGCTATGGTTTTTGTTTCCTATTGGCTATCTTCTATCTTTGCCACTATTCTTATTAGTCACTCTTTATGTTACAGTTGTACTCCCTCTCATTCCTCATGGGCTTAGGACACAGATGAAGCTTGGCCTTCTTCAAGACTCCTTGTCAAAGTTTTATGTCACGAGGAGGGAGATCCACATCTAATTCCATTGTGTCATTTGGTTGTGAATAAAGATGTTAGGATGGCACAAGTGGATGTGTCTGATCTTGTGGATAGATGAACATATAGTATTTTGTATATGCAGTAGTATAAGGACTCGTGCACCTTTCACTCTTGGGCATGAGATCTATATGTTCCAAAAGTTTGGATTGGCAAAAAAAGAGAGAGTATAATGACAACTCTCCCACCAAAGAATGGATCAGTAATCGAAAGAGAAATGATTCTAGAGAGATAAGAAGTGCACCTGTCAAGCCTTGGTATAACAACCCGGTTTAAATTTCTTATCCTTGTTTTCACCTTTGTTTGTTGTAGTGCACGTAAAACAACTTTAAGTTGCGTGTAGGAAAAAGAAGAACTTACAAATCTTATCATCGTGGCCTAAAGAAGTGCGAGATAGTTAGGGAATGCCAACAATAATATACCTTTCTAGACTCACATGAAGAAGGAGACATATTGGTACCACGCTTGTATAAGGACTTTAGAGATTATTCGAGATCTAAACATTGGTGGTGAGCCATTGCGACGGTGGATTCAGTACCTTCCCAACAAGAGGCATGAAAGTGAGAAGGCTCTTTTTCAAGGTATGCATGGAAACACATGTGAACTCATTCCCATGCATGACTGGTCGATCATATTATGTGTACTTAACTTTAGTTGTATTTACATTTAGCATACCTTTTGTGTCATTAGGGAAATTTTGGACTCAACTTTGGGCCCTCTAAGAAGTGCCAACTAAGCTGCTTAGAGAGAGATAATCCAAATACTTTGTGTACTGCTTCTAAAGAAATGTTGAGGATGCAAGGGAAGAAAAACATAGATTTATGGATTGATGGGAGGTTATATCCAAAAGACCCTTTTACAAACTCCACACCCCCATTTAGGAATACGGCATCTCTGCTTAACTTTGTTGGTGATGGCTATAATGGGCTCCTAGGATATACACATCATTTGGAAGCAACAAGAGATTTGTTTGAGAAGGAGAACATTCATTTGAAGAAAACCATGGAGCATTGTGTGCAAAAGTTATTAAGCAATAAGGAAACCATTTCAGGGCTTGAAAAACAAATGTCTAAATTAAGACATAAGCAGACCTCATTAGGTCTCCGTAGACAACAAAAAAAACTAAGGGATATTGAGTAAATGAAGCTAGGAGGTGGTGGCATCAAGAAGAGAATACATGCAATCAAGTAAGCTCCTTTATATTAACTGGTTTATTGTTTCTATTGTGATATATTTTATGAATAGCAATCATTATTGCATATGTTCATGTATATCAATTTTTGCATTTCAATATGATATCAGATCATTATTGTACCCTGATAAAGAATCAATGACAGAACCTTTTGGCGCACATTTAAGTTTTCTTTTAGATCGCCCAGTATGCAGAAGCACTGATGAACAAGAAGAAATATAAGAAGGTCTCAAAAAAGTAAATATACGACTTTTTGAAAGATAATCAACTCAATCCACAGGACATCCAGGCAATATTTGATAAGGCTAGTATATCACACAGAGGGTACTCAGCCATTTATAAGACTTTGCAGGAAAAGATGAAGGATTCTAGTATGAAAGGATCATTATTGCCAAATCCTTCTTTGGTTAAAAAAATGCGTAAACAAGTAAACGAAGAGGTATTGCAAGCACTAGGAACCCCATTTCATATTGAAGACACCTATGCTGCACCAACAGGAGATGTGGTCTACAATAGATACAATAATATTTTCTACGACTTGGAGGCCTTACAATCATATGCTGTTCAGTTGTTTGAAGTTACTCTTGAAGAATGTGATGGTGTCCTCAAATTTGTGCTAAAGCTTGATGAGTGTCAAATTGTGAAGGAGAGAAAGTTAGAAAGGGTTACCATCACACTGATGAACAGGACACTTGATACATCTATTCTAAAAGATGATCCTAGATGGTTTAGTGTTCAAACTGAAAACAATGTATTGTCGTTGGGATCGTTTGAGGTAAAATTTATTAGACTCGGATATGTTTGTGAAAAAAAAAATACATATAAAAAACACTAATGGGTGTTGCATTCCTATGTTTCTTATGTATTGCAGGTAGAATCAGAGAATTTTGATGTTTTGCATTGGGTCTTTCATAAGACATCGATACCCGAGATCATCAGCGAGTAGAGAAATGGCAAAATCTTGGATGTGGAAGGCATGGGACAATATAAGGTGGAGTGGCATATGGCGGGTGATCTTAAAACTCTGAAATGTATGCACAATGTGTCAAAGGGTGCCAATTCAAAAAGTCCTAGCTTATATTGCATGTGCAGTACAAAGGTGTTTGATAAGAGGTATTGAAAGAAGGCACCGGATAGGCACTTGAAAGACCCAAACTTCAAGCCAATTCTCAATATTCCATTGCCAACAAGTGTCCACATTTGTGCAATGCATGCTCTTTGCAGAATCATTGAAAAACTCTTGTTTTTATACATATGTTTTGCATGGACTCTACAGCCTAATACAGCAAAGGTTACATCCATCAAAGCACTAGAGAAAGTTCTATCAGACATTGGTTTGCATGGTGGACATGCAAAAATTGAACAAGATGAAAAAAGGTCTAAGGATGGGAAGAATGTACCTAAGAAACCTTCCATTGGGGGTGTTAAAGCAAGAAGGTTTCTATTTGAACCAACACCAGAAGGTCGTAGAAGAAGACGATCAGTGTGCAGATCGTAAAATACAACAGATAGAAGTGCGTTCACAATGCAGTAGTAGACCATGTAGACAATGGTAAATCAAGAACACGGAAAGCCAAGGTGTGGAAATCTCTAGACACTATGTTTAAGTTCTGTGATGACAAGAAAGTGTGGACGAAGGAGGACCATGAGATATTTCAAACAGTGCTAGATGAGTTCAAAAGAGATCAATGATTGATGCATGGACAGATCAACACATCACCCACTATATGGTATTAGATTGATTACGCATTGAACTAGTTTTTATACTGTATATTAAAAAATATATTAATTAATGTATTCTTTTATTCTCTTGAAGCATATTATATACCATCATACCCCTTGGTTTGCAAAGAAGTATGGTAGTTTATCAATATGGTCAACCCAGGGAATGGAGAAAACACATTATCAAGCACGCTCTGGGTATTTCAATCATACAAGACATGGTGGAGGAGCAGAAAAAGCTAACAGTTTAGAGGAATTACATCAGTGGACATATAGGAAGCTTGTACACAAAGCCAAAAAGAAGCAGCAGTTCAAAGCATCCCAAATAAATCAAGCAGTAAAACTTGTGAAGAAAGAAAGAAAACAAGATATATGGAGGAGATCTAATGCAAGTATTAAGCATGCAGAATGGCGAGTAACAAAACAAAGAAATGGGAAGATTTGGATACCCATAGATCCATGATTAACATTTCAAATTCAGAAATGATCATATGCAAAACTGTCATGACATTACACGAGAGATAATATTATTACAAGAGATAGGAATATACTACTACTCCTCCTTAACCTGCTCAGCACTAACATCCTCGGGTGCATGGAGCCTTGCCCTTTTTGAAGATGGCTCTGCAACATCATGTAAACTGGCAAACTGGAGGAACCCTCGATTTTGTGAATCTCAGAAGCTCCCTTTTGCCATAATCACTTAGCATATTGGGATCCTTAATCCCACACGACGCCAATCCATAAGCAGTATAGGCTAAGTAATATTTACTCCTTAGTGCATAGACTCCATGACCCTGCCCAAAGATTTGCAATGCTAACTGCTTCTCCAAAAGCATGACTTTGTCTGCATTCCACCTGACGGGATATGCCCCAAGGTATCTGGATAATGTCTTGATTCCAAACAAAGGAAATTCTGCATTGTCTTCGAGAATTTCTTGTGGAATATAATGAATTGTGGAAACTTCAATTGGTTTATGTACTCTCCCAGTGCTGAGTCCCGAGTCCTCCCACGCGTTTGCCTGCTTCGCAACCGAGAAACTCATCCTCAAACACAACCAACTGCAAAACAATATTGTCGATGAGCCAACACAACAAATAGAATAAGCTACTCAGCACTATAAAAAGTAATTAACAAGTAAACACACCTTTTGATTTTCATCATTTTTCATTAATAAGTAAATCATTTGTCCATCTATTGATTGTTGAGTTAGAGTCTTGGACTGTCGATGAGGAAGCCCCTTCCCTTCCCATGTGTGAAATATTAAGTCTTTGCTGAATAGCCTGAAATTCCCCTTCAGTTGGGAAGGCTGGATTCATAGCTTTTTGCATCCTTGTACATCATGGATAATGTGTCGGCAGCAAAATGGAACTCACACTGTCCTTGACATTTGAATCCAATAAGAGATACTTATCCCAAATCTGGATCCACAAAATCTTCATCTTCCTCAAGATTCTATGCACTGATGGCCAGACAGTAGTCTTCCCTTATGTCAAAGATAGCTTGAATATCTGTAATTAACAAATATTCTTTGTCACCAATAGGAAATGTGGGGAGTAGTGGGGTTGGAATGTCCGCTGCTTCCTCTATCATAGAGGGCTGCTCGTCACCTGTAACCACTAAGGTGTCTTCTCTTCTAAGCGCATCAATATCCAACTGCTCACTTAAGTCCCTCTCCGTAGCCAAGTTTATGTCCTCCGCAATCTCTTGAACTTCATCTTCTGCTCTTGGAGGTTCCTCTGGCTTCTCCTCAATTTTTTCATTTGCAACTTCTTCATCCTCAAGCAGCACATGCAGGTAGCAAATAAATCCATAGTGGTAAGCAACAAGATGATACTTGCGATTGTGAATGGGGCACTTATTGTGTGTCTTCTTCTTATCATCTGGCACCTTTAAAACATCCCTGTTTAACTTTTGTCTCAGGGTTGTTGAAGAAGGCACGATATCATTCACGTGCACGTACTGGACACCGTCAAACATGACTGTACCACTCAAAGTGGTCTGCTGAAATTGTTGTCCTTTTCCTTAAGATACGAATGAGCAGAAACGATCATGTCTTCGATGGAGAAATTAAAATTAAACATGCGTGAGATTTCAGGATGGTGGCGATGATGCTGTCAAACTTTATACAGGAAGTCGAACAACTTTTCATTTGGGGTTTCTTGAAGGCCAGTATCAAACTCAACCTCAATCCCGAAAGGTTCCATCTACAACCAGGAAATATGTCAGGACGACGAAAGTTATGTGTAAGATAATAAAGGATTAGCCAAGATCAGTATAACACGATAAGCATTGGAGAAATCTCACCGACATCTCTAGTCACGTTATAGTAATTTGATGAAATATTAGTGAGAAAATGAAATTGCAAGAAAAAATGTGCCAAAATCACTGCAACACGATACGTGTGGGATAATTCCCAAGGAGCCCTCTCTTCACGTTATAGTGATTTGATGCAATATTTCAAAGGCAATGACAATTGTAAGAAAAATCACTACAAGAATGACAGTAGGACAAATCACTATAACATGATATGGGTGGGAGAGTTCTCACCGACTCCCCTCTTCGCGTTGTAGTAATTTGATTAATTATTTGTAAGGAAGATATTAATTTCTTAAAAATCTAAACGATGAAATCTTTGAAAAAGTAAAAAAAGAACGACAGTAGTGTGACACGAAGTTGGGGTTTGGACTTCGGTCACTTCTTAGAATCAAAACACACTTGTATGAAACCTCACAGCCTCCTCACCTCCCTTTCTCTCCCTAGGTTTTGCATACGCCATTGGAATGAAGGGATGTAATGCATGAAAATATGAGTAATCACCATGTAAACATGATGCCTAAGTGTGTTTAGTCTCTCACACCAAGAGAATGGAAATAGCCTTCCACAAGCCAAGAAGCCATGAGCTCCAAGAAACATGAGTTTCCATTTCTAAAAATGATCATCAAAAGTTACATCCATGGGCCAAGCCCCCTCTTTTATACCTGGACTTGTCCCCATTATTAATCCTATTTAATAAAGTTCCTACTTTATTACAAACCATCCCTTCCCAAAGATTTTGTCCTCAAAATCTATAATGTGTACAATCTCCAAATATGAGACTCTAATGTAATCAATGGGAAGTGGTTGAGAGTCCTCAAGTACATCCAAAGCACATATGCAATGAAAATCCGGATGTACACAAGTCCGCCAAGCTCCAAGTCCAAAAAGTATGAGTGAGACTGTTATGACAGCCCTTCTAGTCGATGAAGTACCTTGAAAATTCTTCATGTAAACTCCATAAAATGGGCTGGAAATGATATGTACACTCAGCCATATATGTCCCACATCATGGTCTTCCATTTTGATGCCGAATGAAGCTTGTTGGAGTAGAAAAATAGGCCCAATAGTAGACCTTTCCAAAGCTGACCAGAAATTACAGCATGTATAATCCTCCTCATATTACCCAATTTGCTCAAGTAAATCATACCACTTGGCCAAGAAAATCATCCACAAGTAAGCCATGTTGTTGGGCATAGTCCATTGATTGCCAAGTAGCCATATTCATGGGTAATTGTATCCATTTGGCAAGGTAGTTTCAGCACTCTAGGCCCCACCAACCTTTGTGTGCTTGGGTCCTTGCAACCCGTCAATACATCTTGTGAGATAGAGCATATGCAAACTGAAATTTCTGCATTGGTAGGCATGTCTCCATCCACAAGATTTTCCTTAACTCACCCTCCCGGGTCAAAAGGAAACTCACCATCCTCATGCACTTCATCATTGCAATCCTCCCATTCCTCAATGTCATGAGAGTCATACTTGTTCTCTTCTTTGTCCATGAGGATCATAGTGATCACCATCTTCTTTGATTTGCAAGCATGCCCGGGTGACCACCTCTCTTTGCACTTAAAGCATAGCCCTTTGCTTCTCAACTCCTCAATGTTTTGATCATCCATTCTTTGAATCTCCTTGAAGTGTTGAAAGGGCTTCTTCGTAGGATCACTACCCTTTTTGGCATCAATATGCACTCCATCCTTTGGCTGTCCACTCCCACATGATGTAGGAAACCTTGGAGTAGAGGATGGTAATGTGGAGGTAGGATCCTTCCCAAGGTTACAAGTAGTAGTGGTTGGTTTGGGTGTGTCTATGGCGAAGGTCATGGGCTGAGACCTCTTGTACTTTGGCTCATAAAGTTCGGCTAACCTCATAGCTTCTTTGAGAGAGCTAGGCCTTTGAGCCGACACATCCGCCTTGATGAAATGTTCAAGCCCATGCACAAACTTTCTCATCTTCATGTCTTCACTCAAACCTTCCACATACATTGAAAGCTTCAAAAACCTCTTGATATAATCTCTCACCATCATCCCCTTTTGAGAAAGCTCATACCATTCTTCATGGTATCGATCAAGCACTAAGGATGAAAGGAAGGCCAAGTTCATCTCCCGCTTCAATCCTTCCCAAGTTGATGGCGTGTTCCCTTGTTTGACCATATACCTCCACCATTGATGAGCATAGTCTTCAAGATGTAGGGAAGCAAATTGTACCATATCACGCTCACTTTTTGGGTAAAGTTGGAAATAGGTGTCAAGCTTGGTAGCCCACTCCTCCAACTCTTGCGGAGATGATCCATCACCTTTGAACTTTGATAGTGAGACTTTGTCTTTGACATCCTTAGAAGCTGTGTAGGATGGGTTGTCATGTTGGGTAGAGGGTTTGAACCTTTGCATCTTCATATACGATTCCATGAATTGCGCAAAGTCTTTGTAGTCCCTCTTGATGTCATTTGGTAACTCCATCCACTTCTCATGAGCATCCCTTTGTCTTTGGGCAAAGGACAATTGGTTCCAATCGAGTACCACCTCTTCATCAATCATGTGCATATTGGAATTAGATGGACCCGAGTGAAAAGAAGAATGAAACATGTCCTTGACAAGGGGCCTCCGTGCATCCGCCATGAATCCAAAAGTAGCATTCTTGGTGGCATGCTCATGCATTACTTTGGGAGAAACCTCTTGTGCCATAGGTAGCTTGCCTTCCCTACGGCCTTCAAAAGCTGTCCCATATTGCTTGCCTGCATGTGAAACACCATGACCACTATCAAATGAAGGTTGGCTCATTGGCCGAGCCACCCTCTCTTCCAAGACTTCCATCCTTGTGGCCATAGTATCAAGTCTATCATTGACCTCCACCCTTGTAGCCATCGTGTCCATCTTCGCATTCATTTGCATCAGCATTTGCATGATCGAATCGATGGGGATGGTATGTGACGCTTGTGGGGTGGGCTTGTGGGCACTTCCAACATTCACTTCTTCATGCACTTCCCTTGAAGTATGCCCACAAGTATCTTTCGGAGCATCTAAGATTCCTTGCTCCATAATTGCTTCTTCTCCCTCTACCTCGTCGGGAGTCAAGGTGTTATGCTTTGGTCGCCCTCTTGTCCTCGTTCCCATGGAAAGTATCGGTTTCAAAGATTTGGCTCTAACTTGAGGTAGGGATGTCCGATTGAAGTGGTCTAGAGCTTGTTGGAGAGCTAATGAGGTGTACTAGACCACTATACAAAGACCCTTAAGAAGTGAGAAGTGCTACTATTCTCTGTTTTAGGGTTTACAGGGTTATAGGCTGAAATAGTATTTTGAGCATAACTTGAGCTAGAAATATCCGAATGCAAAACTTCTTAGCTCAAATCGAAGCCCTCGATGAGTACTACGAGCCTATGTGATTAGATCTTGAAGACCTTAAAACCCCTATGACTGAATTAGGGTTTACTGTTTCTGCAAAAACCCTAATTTCTACCCCAAAGAGATATCGAAACGGAAAGGTTAAGGGCTCATTGGGTAGCTCTAAGGAAGCACTAAGAGCTCGTATGATCACCTTTAATTCAGTCCAAAAGGTTTGGGACTGAATTAGGGTTTTGTAAATCTGCAATTTTCTTGCCCAAGTGACCCTTTTGTGCCCCCAATGATCCTTGCTTGTTCCCACACCTTTGTTAGCACCTTTTGCACTTCCTTTGCATCCCAAGGTCTGCAATTAATGTTTCACCAACCTCAATTGCCATGCATAGCCAAGATTTTGGAAAAATTTCGTCATAGTCTCCTTTGTAAATGGAGCCAAATCTCAACTGAAAATACAATTTCTGAAATCAAAATACAATGCTCTTTGCATCCCACAATGCCATGAAAGCTCTTATGCAATCTTTGTCCATCAAGGCATTAGCACATCCACACAATATGATGGAATAGGGGGCCCCATTGCCCAAATGCATCCATAAAATCGATGTGAGGATTGTTGAGGACGCGCGTTGAAGCTTGCCGATCTCCCGGCCAAGCCCTTCTCACCCCTTCACCAAGTTTTCCTCCAAGGTGAAGGTTGAGGCCATTTCTTCACTCCGTGTACCTAATCCCTCTTTGTACCGCTTTTCCAAGGCAATCACGGCACAAAGAGTTCAAGACATTCTCCCCTTGGCCTCTCCAACCAATGCCAAGGTACCCTCACACATTGCTAGATTCTAGAAAACTTGAAGTGGTAGCAATGGTGAGTGTAGGTACAAAAATGATGTGAATGTAATGGAAGAGATCACTTACAAGTATATGGCATGACTCATGCCATTTACAATTTTCTCATGAATCAATACGCATGAACTCATGCTCATTCTCCTCACTCCAAGTGTTCACCATCCATCAAACAAATTCCAACATCAACAACACATTGACACTTGTGAAATATGAGTTCAATCCCCCAAAATTGATCCAAGAGCTATGCTTTCTTATGCCAAAATGCAAGTCATAGCATTGAATGGCTATGTAGATGATTCAAGGCATCTATGTGGCATAAAGATAAGCATGAATGGCTCCCAAAAGCATTGAGTAAACTTGATACTCCATCAATGGCATGCCAATTGAATCAAAGTGAAGAGAATCTCCAAAAATATGATCCATTGTTTGGCCAAGGCTCATGTGGAAGCAATCCATTGCACAAATGCAAGCAATAATGCATAGACAAGCATCATTGGCATGTGAATGGTCAAGCCAAATGGTTAATTTCTGAAAATTAGGGTTTTTTCATGTGGAAAACCCTAATTCATTCCCAAGCTCCACCAAATGCTTCAAACTTGCAAGAAATTGATCATACCACTCACCAATGTCATCCGGAAAGCCTCAATGGTAGAATATGTTGAGGAAGCCTCTTGTTGAAGAAAAACGTAGCTCTCTTTTGCTCTGAAATTTGCAGCCAAAATACATCTCCCATGTGCTTGAATAAGGCTTGAAAATATGCTCCAAATAATAGCTAAAAACCCTATTGCAAGGCTTCCATGTCTTGAGGTAGTAGAGCTAGGCTTCACCTAGCTCTTCCCTCACCAATTTTCAGCGCAGATTTGGCCTGCAGCAGCCCGCCGTTTGCTTCGTTACTCCCTCCATGAGATGATTAGAGTGCCAATCATGCATATGAAATGTTTAGAAGCTTAGCAATGCAAGATATGGTTCAATGGAAGGTAGGTTAAGCTCAACTTTCAGCCATGGAAGAATGAACAAAAGCTCCCAAATCTTGAGAAAAAAAATTAGCAAGAAGAGGCTCAAATGAAAGATCTCAATGAGCTCTACAAAAACCCTAAGGTTTGGCATCAAAACGGGTAAAGGAAGAGCATCCCATGGCTATGGAAAGCTTGAGGAAGAAGAAGATGATTACTAATCATGATTAACAGAAAAGTTAATTGCAATTAGTCACTTGCCCTAAGTTTTGGCCCGACTGCCCCAAATTTTTGGTCCAGAGGCCCAAAATTTGGTCCAAAAATGGCAAAATTGGCCAAAATCACTCAAAATTCAAGCAATTTCCATGAAATGCTCACCATCTCCATGAGATTAAGCAAGATTAGAGAAGATTTGTCAAGAATCACTCAAGGATTACAAGAAAATGAAAAAAAAAATTAAAAGAAACTCAAATTTTCAAGCAAATTTTCCCAACAACCCATGCATGCCCATGATCAAAATCAAGAGCTCTGATACCAATTGGAATGAAGGGATGTAATGCATGAAAATATGAGTAATCACCATGTAAACATGATGCCTAAGTGTGTTTAGTCTCTCACACCAAGAGAATGGAAATAGCCTTCCACAAGCCAAGAAGCCATGAGCTCCAAGAAACATGAGTTTCCATTTCTAAAAATGATCATCAAAAGTTACATCCATGGGCCAAGCCCCCTCTTTTATACCTGGACTTGTCCCCATTATTAATCCTATTTAATAAAGTTCCTACTTTATTACACCCTTGCTCTTCCTTTTGCAAGAGTATAGCACCCACTGAATGTGATGAGACACTTGGGTTCACATAAAAGTCCTCCCCCACCTAGGAGGCTGCATAATTGGACTTTGACTCATGCATTCCTTGAGCAAACAAAAAGATTTAAGTTGATCGGGGCCCCATTGGAAAGAAACATTCTTCTTTGTTAACAGATTTATAGGATACATCTTCTCAGAGAACATGTCAACAAAGCATTGGTAATACTTTGTTTTACCCAAAATCCTCCTTACCTCTCGTACATTGGTAGGTGGTGGGAGGGCCACAATTGCCTGCACCTTCTCAGGATCCATCTCTATGCCTTCTTCTGAGATAACATGTCCCAAGAGAATCACCTTCTTTCGTGCCAAGCGGCATTTTCCAGGATTAAGACACCCTTTTGCATCATCAATACTTTGCAAGGCCAACCTCAACTTTTCCAAGTGATCCATGCGGCTTGAATAAATGCAAAAATCATCCACAAAGACCCTTATAAACTTTCCCAAGTAAGGTGCAAATACCTGACTCATGAAGCGTTGAAAAGTTGCTGGTGCATTGGTCAAGCCAAATGGCATCACCCTATAGGCATATACTTCCCAAGGGGTGATAAATGAGGTTTTCCTTTGATCTTCTTCACAAATCTGGATTTGAAAGTATCCAGAGTATCCATCACACACTGAATACAACTCATGACCTGCAACTTGATCCAAAATCTCATCCTGAAAGGGTAGAGGATAATAATCCCTCTTTGTGCATGCATTCAAAGGGCGAAAGTCCACACACACACGCCATTTTCCACCCTTTTTGGGAGTGACTACAATTGGGGAAATCCACTCTGAATTCTCTACTGGAAAAATAAATCCAGCTTCAAGCAAATTAGTTACCTCCTTCTTAAGCATCTCTGCTTGCACTACTCCCAAACGCCTTAGCCACCACTGTACCACTGGCTTACTTTGGGGCTTGAGATCAATCTTGTGCTCCACTAGGGTAACTTGGCGTACTTGTGAGTAGCTGTTTGCAAAAAGGTTAGGAAATCCATCCAACATTTTTAAGTAATTCTCCCTTTCAGTACCTGCTATGGACTCATCAAGAAGAAGTTCATTCTGTTGGTGAAGACTAGTGAGGTCCACATCTCCTTTCTTGCACATGGTTGAAGAAGCTTCCCCTTCCAAGGCTCCACTGTCTTCAGCATCCCCTCGATCCCTTCCCAGGGAAAGACCAAATGCAACTCCCTCCACCTCCCCTTCTGAGATGGAATCCTCGGAGCTACCACTTGTCTCTTCTTCATCGGATGACTCTGACTCTGAACTTTCGGAAGTTGAAGGTTCACCTCTTACCACTTTCTTGTGACGACTCTTGATGTTGTAGTGGACCTTCTTATTCTCACCTTATAGAATAAGATCACCTGTCTCCCACTTTTGAATTGCCTTCACTTGGCGAAGCCATGGCCTACCCAATATCAATGGGTAAGCCCTAGCATCAGGCTTTGTAGGAATGACCTGGAAAATTGTAGGCATACCACATACATCCACTCCCAAATTCCTGACAATTCCTAAGGTTTTCACCCTAGTATTATCAGCAAGTTTGATGCGATAGGGAGAGTTAGAAGAAGACAACTTTAAATCGGCATCTTTCATTGTTTTTTCACTCATGACATTGATTGATGCACTTCCATCAATGTATGCATTAGAAATTATTTGCCCCTCAATGATGACATCAATCTCACAGGCACATCATCTCCTACATCAATATCAACATTTTGAACCATAGGAGTCCCATTATCCCTCTTCTTCTTTCTCTTAGATTCCCTTGTGCTAGCTAGCTTACCCCATTCCTTTCTGAGCTTTGGAGAGAGTGCCAAGGCTGCCCAAATGTGATTTGTGCCATTTTCTCCCTGATCTATTAAGAGGTCATAATTAAGAGATCCTTGTCCAAGAGGAAAGCCAGATTGTCCAATTTTTCTCCTAGACGACTTCTTCTTCTTCTTATTTTTCTCCTCTTCTTCAGATTTATCTTCTTGTTCTTCCTCTTCCTGACTCCTAGTTTTACGACCCCTTTTTGCCATTAATGTTTCCTCTTCTTCTGAGCATGTTTCCTCTAAAAGTGCTAAACTTTTATCCTCTCTTTTCCTCAATTTTGGACACTCAGTGCGATAGTGCCCCTTCTCTTGACATTCATAGCATGTGACACTACTTCTATTCCTAGGTTTATCCTCAGCTCGTGGAACCCTAGGTGGCCTTGCATTGACTAAGTGTAACTTCAAATCAGCAAATTTTGCCATAAGTTGTGCAATGTTATGATCCAAGGATGGAGCTTGTACCTGAGATGTTGAGGCTATCTCTACTCGTGGTGGGGCTGGCACACTCGGAGAAGATTGGAATGTGGACTCAATATTCAAAGAGTGGCCTCCCTCTTCAAAGCAATACGAAGAGCCTCTTTAAAATTAGTGGGATCTTTGCTAAGAACTTTTCCATGTAAGCGGGGATCCAAAGCCCTGATAAACTTGCTCATCTTAAGGTGCTCCATTGCTAAAGAACTCTTTGAATCTTCCATAGAAGGTGAAGAAGAAGAAGCAACAACATGTAAAGCACCTTGTTGATATTTGATGAATAAGGCTTCATACCTTACTGAAAAGGCAGAAACTGACTCTCCTTTCTTTTGGAAAATTTGATCCAATTGCAATAGTAAAGCATTTGGTGACTCCACTGTCCCAAATCTCTCCTTCATTGCTTTGGTCAACCTTTTCCAATCATTCTTGGACTCCTCTGGCAAAGCCTCATGCCAAGTTAAGGCCACACCTTCCAAGAAATCTGGAAGTATTTCTACCCTCTCCTTCATAGACCAACCCGTCAAGCGGCATGCTCGGTTAAACTCTCGGAGATAACTCCCCGGGTCTTCTCCTTCCGATCCTTGGAACACCGGAATGTTGAACATCTTGCACCAAAAGATGAGTAGCAACAAGGGAAATTTACTTATTTCAAAATAGCTTTTCTTTTATCATGCGGGACCTTGAGGTTAAAATAGAATAATTCTAAGTAAAACCTGCCCGCCGTCTCCACCAAAAGATGTGACACGAAGTTGGGGTTTGGACTTCGGTCACTTCTTAGAATCAAAACACACTTGTATGAAACCTCACAGCCTCCTCACCTCCCTTTCTCTCCCTAGGTTAAGATAAAGATATACACATCAAAGGTTTCATGGAAGGAAAGATAAAAGGCTTCGGAGAAGCAAGAATTTTTGCTAGTCTTGCAGCTTCAAACAAAAGGGCGATTCTTTGTTGGAAGAAAATCTTTCGACTTAGGATTATGTGAACGGAAACATACGGGGAATATTGGTAGGTAAGGTTCATCCGTTCGAATTGGACGATTTGGTCGGAACATATTAAAGCAAATGAATATGGCAATCACTTACAAGAGGATAAGACACATGGGATTGGCCTTTTGATAAGAGATTAGGAGGAATCAATCATGATTAAGAAGAAATAATGGCCAAAAGTCTATAAAAATAGAGATACACAGAGAATTGCAGTTTTAAATCCATATAGGCTATGTAAGAGAGGATTACATAGGTGCGTAGATCTTGAAGAGAGCTTCGCGCCTATATAAAAACTTTCAAAAACGGGCAACCGAGCGAAAAGTTATGAGCATTTTACTACAAGACTATAAAACTACCAAAATTCACCTAAAAAATAGCAACTTTGGGAGAAATTCTGATCATCAATGAAGTAAGCGATTAAGAAATTAG
Source organism: Cibotium barometz (assembly GCF_041138505.1). Lineage (NCBI taxonomy): Eukaryota > Viridiplantae > Streptophyta > Polypodiopsida > Cyatheales > Cibotiaceae > Cibotium > Cibotium barometz. The sequence goes on along the minus strand of NC_141062.1, from coordinate 42,529,425 downwards.
TTACATGAGTGGAAGGAGCATATAAAGAGCTTCCTAGCCATATGATCAATTTAAGAAACCAATACCCGAGTGATGAGTAATTACAGGTTGAAATTTGGATATTGGACCACAAAAACTACTCTTCTCTCTCTTTGCATGAAACCTCAATTTTCACATAGCCTCTTGCCTTTCATCTCCATAATTCAAGCTAGAGGGTAAGGGTTAACATTGCTCAGCGGACAATCATAAAGATTTACCTATGGTCCCCAAAGTCTTTTCGCATGCTCATTACCGCTAAAACCATTGGTACCTCCAAAGAAGGGCGGCAATAAGGCAAGGGCTACCTTGAGAAGTCGCAGGCCCACCAAGATAATAACTCCTTATCCCACTTATCATGAATCATCAAAGAGGTCCAAAATTGGGTTAAGCATGAGGAGCTAATGCTAAATGAGATATTCACATGTAAAGAGAGTGTTTGAATAAGGGTTTGAAAAATAAGAGAATGGTAATGACACAAAATGCTCAATGGAGGAGGCTTCATTCATTGATTTGAAAGGGAGAGGAGGGCTCCTTTTATAGGTGGAGAATCACCCTCTCTTCCATTGTTACAAATTACAACATAAAAATCTTCAACCCTTCAGTGACATAAGGGTAGATGCCACCATCAATTGTCCTCTTAGGCTAAGTCTTCTATTGATTATTAAATTGAAGACTTTTTTGACTTTGAAAGTGTGATGAGATAATAGCCAAGTCTAAGTGGCATGTAGGTGGAGATCCCACTTACACATGGCGGAATTCTCCTCTTCCATGTAGGCATTCTAGAAGAATCTTTCCCAATTATGCACCTACACACACTCCTCCACATGTCTTCCACACTCCCCAACTTGTAGCCTTATGGTGAATACCATATTAATAATACAATTAAAATCCATGTGAGCATGAAGGCCCACTTTTATTTTCCACATCACTAGCCTATCTACCATACCAAAGTATTTATCAAGCATACTTGTGGCATTTACAATGTGTGCATCCTAAATCAAGTAAAACCATTATATTTGAAGATAGAATGCTGTTATCTGGGTAGCCGCCAAGCCGCCGCATCACCACGCCGTTATTCCATTGTGGGCGTCGCAATCTTCTTGGACAAGCTTCCACCTTATTACCATTGAGAAACCATCAAAATATGCACAAAATTGAAAATGAAAGATATCAATTTTTCATGTCACAGTAGGACAAATCACTATAACACAATATGCTTGAGAGAGTTCGCACCAAGCCCTACCAAGACCTCTTCTCGCGTTGTAGTGCTTTCAAGAAATTTATGGAAGAAAATTACCATTGTGGGCAAAATCACTACAACGCGATATGGGTACGTTAGTTCTCACCGAGATCCCTCTTCGCGTTGTAGTGATTTGATGAAATATTTGGGAGAAATAAATTAAATTCTTAAAAATCTAAAAGCAGCAATCTTTGATGGAATATTTATAAAACAATTATACAACTTCGGCCAAATTGAAACATGGAAATATTTGAAAACATACCGCGAAATTCACTAGGAGAGCAAGAAGCAACCAACGAAGTTGACTGTAGGAGAGCAAGAAGCAGGGTGGTGAAGGTGATGACTGCGAGAAAAATTGCACAAGAGCAAGAAGAAACAAATAATGAATGTTGGTCACCTTTATGCACGAAAACTAACGGTCTGTACACGTGGCAGACATACATGATGGCACACCACGTGCTCTGTGCACATATGATGACACATGTCAAAAATTGATTGATCGCGTAATCATCATGAGTACGGCCCCACGTCCTCCTTGGCACATGTGGACATGCTCTTTCACATGTGTGTCGTGCTTGTCCTCAGTAAATGTGGTACTCATCCTCGGTAAATGTCAAGTGTCCTTGTCTTTCATCATCGTTTCGTTCTACCTCCTTCAACTGCGTGTATTCCTCTGCCGTGCCTCATCTACGCCATCTCTGCGACGATTTATCAAGCAAGTTTCCATCACTTCAACATTTTTCCTACGTAATTCTTTGGTAAGTTATCAAGCAATCACTCCTGGTCTTAAATGTTATATTCAATCATATATATCATGTTTTACCTACGTTCATTAGATATTGGGTCAAACGAGAGGCAATGTGTGACAAGTCACCACGACGTGAAGAATGAATTACGATTTTTTCTGATGTAGCCATATCGCATTATAGTGTTTTGGACATACTTTCTTGTCCTATACATTGTTATGTGTTGTGTATGTTATCTATTACTTATTTCCATGACCTACTTTGTGAAATGAAACGCTCTGTGCAAGAAATCACTACAGCACACTGAGGGTATGACGATTAGGTTTGATGTGCCTCTATCGCGTTATAGTGATTTGGACCTATTTTATCGTCATAGGTGTTGTCAGGTGTATTGTTCTTGTGTTATTTTGTCAAATGAAAGAGTCTCTTTGAGAAATCAATACAATGCGAGGAGTTGATGTAGATTTTGTCTGAATTACCCATATCACGTTGTAGTGATTTAAAGCTAATTCATTATCCAAGTTAACTTTTTCAGTAGTTTTTGTATTATTGTCCCATATATTTATTGAGAAGCTTATCACATGTAACATTATGACTATTTTCAGATGGCACGTACAAAGAAGACCGCAAGGTTCTCATCTATAGATGATCCTCAATTAGGTAGAGAAGCTAGTTCGGGAAAGAAAATGTCTGCACTACGCTCAATGACAAGACGCATATATGACCAACATAGATCCGTCCTTCTTGAACTAAGGCAGGTGGAGAAACATATTCATTACGTGGTTCCAAAGTTGCCATTCCAGCGTGTAGTCTGGTCTACATGCGAGAATTTTGGCATTAATATGCGTTGGCAGGCCTCTGCCACCCTAGGATATTTGCAAGAGGCTGCGGAAGGCTGGCTTGTCGAGTTTTTTCAGGAAAGCTATGTCCTTGCTGCGTATGCACATAGAATCACTGTGATGCTAAAAGACATGAACTCGCTTCGTTTGCTCAGGTTCAGATATGACCGTACGTTGGAGCCCACCCTACTTAGTGACAAGAGAATGAAGGGAATTTTGGAAATCCCACCTTTGATGAAGAAAGTTAAGATCACAGAAGTGACAGAGGCTAGTCATTCACGAGACACAAGGCTCAACGCAAGGCTCAATGCACAAAGGATTGGCGACCAAAGCCAGGATGCAGGAGCTCCAAGAATTGCGGTTAAAGAAATCGGCTATTCGGGAAATGCATAAGTCGAATGTGAGAGCTTTGAGTTATTTTGTCCCCTCGTTTCACGTAAGACTTCCGGTGCGAGGCACCGTGCAATTTTTCCCTTTTGATGCGGAGGAGATTGATGTTTTATCCAATGTTTTAAGGGAGGTCAACGATAGAATTATCATAACAGTTCTAAGGTTTGCTACGTCCTTTTCATCATCGTGATTGTAAAGGGGGTTGCTTGTCCAAAGTAACTAATATAATGTAGTTTTCTTCTGCAACTTGGTTATATCAAATCTCCCATTCAATGTTCAAAATCGTGTATATATTGTAGATTCCCTTCTTTCCTCGGTTCTTACTGCACAACATACTTCATTGGTTGATGTATATCTGTGGTTTAGTTCGATAAATTTCGATGTAGCTCAAATAATTCTAATGGCATACAATGAAGAGTAAGTGACATGCAATCTCATTTATAGTCTTAGTATTGTGACCTATATTTACTATATATTTTTTATGTTAATTTTGATACTCCTAATTGCATGTTGTAGTTCACACTGGAGTTTGATCCTTTACGATATGGAATCCAAGACTTTTGTTACTTGGCCAATTCAGGTGAAGAATTCCATGGCACCGTGAGACAGTAAGTCCATACATTCAGTATTTATATATCGTAATAACGAGTTGGGAAGAGAGAGAGAGAGAGAGAGAGAGAGAGAGAGAGAGAGAGAGAGAGAGAGAGAGAGAAGGAGTAGTTAGAGAACTTTCAGTATTGACAACAGTATTGTTTCATGCAGATCAATTAGAAAGCTAATAACTGCTCTCGAGGCCATAATCTAGGACACACTACTAGAACACACAAGGACTGTGAGATGCAGAGTCCCGCAGCAAACAGGATGGCCATAGTTGCGGTTGGAGGATGTGCTACAACGCAAAGTTGCTGCTACACTTAGTTCTCTCGTTACCTGCAAAAAATGTAGGCATGCTCCTTTTTTTGAATGATATCTTACTTTCCTTCCTCATTCTTTGACGGCACATGTCTATTTTTTGGCTTTTTGTAAAATCCACGATTATTAGGATACTCCGATGTGGATTTAGGGCTGTTCAGGGAAGAGGCCATTGAGCATATTATTGTCAACATTCATAGCAAGCCGCCCAATATCCCTGTTGCGTTTGTGCCCTCTCCACCACGACCGCGACCAAGACCACCGCCATGACAGTGCCCCCGAACACAAGTCGACAGGTTTGTTGTCGAGCTTCCAGAATCTAATGAATCTGAAGACATCAATTTGGAAGCTTCAACCTCGCAAACGATAGCAAGCTTCAATTCCAAAAGAGCAACCACCCCAAGAGCGTCCGGAAGAGCAACCAACCCAAGAGCGCCCCGAAGAGCAAGCACCCCCTTAACGACAAGCCTCACCACCCTAACAACAAGAATCATCCCACACACAATAGCACGCTTCGTAGGAAAAAATGAGAACATGCTATCAATGTTTTAAACATCCAATAAGAAAATGTAGAATATTTGTCTTAGTTTCTATTACTGTAAGAAATACAAAATGTTGTCATGATTGATGTAACTATATGCTATCAAAAATACATTTATCTCCATTTATCTCTATGTGATGGTCGTTTGCACCACGAAAACTTGCTTCCTTATAAATGTCTTTACATTGAATGGTCCTTTCTTTTCTCCTTGGTACCTATTTCCAAAAATCAAAGTAATGTATATAAGTAATAATGATTATGGCGTACTTTTGGAATGAATACTTTTTTGAGGTTAGATTGAATAACATACCTTATGGTCGTTGCACTTGCACACATAATCATCAGGCACTTGTAGGTCATCCTCATTTGCCAAGTCTGTTCTCACTTGACGCAGTGAGATTTTTGACCTTATATTGAGTACTGTCAAGAGCTCATGTTCAAACCATACCTCTAATAACATCAATGGATTTTCAATGTCATCCTCCAACAATTGCTACAAGTTTTCCATTGACATAATGCCATCTCATATAATGAAAGGCCAAAATAAAATTCTAGGAGCCAATCATATATTTACATACAATAGATTTCCTATGGATTTTGCAAGTAACCCCATTTACTTCTTTCACATCCCAATTTTGACCTAAGAAATCCAAATATTTCTCTGATTTACAGATAAACATTGACAAAGTTTTTTGACCTCCTCGTCAAAAGAAGTCGACAAAAACATGCAATGGCATAAAGACAATGATTTTCACGTGACGATTTGCTACATTTGGTCTTATACACCTCTGCACGTCTTGGTATATCTTTAATCTAAAGCACTCACTTGTTTTTGCTGTTGGTATGGGCCATTCTGGACTATCGAATGAAGGCAGTGGTAATGCTTTCAAAGATCTATAACCTGTAACACTATGAGGTGCCATGTAAAATTCATTATAAAAGAAAACTCCTCTCTCTGCCAAAGACCTGCTGGATGGCAGTCAACCAAGTTTGAAGGATATATATCTATACAGGCAAATACAAGAGAAGCATAAGTATAGAAATGAAACACATTACATAAACATAATGTAAAAACATTTACTTACAGTTTGGCCTATGGAGTGGGATTCCATCAGGCAAATGTTGCAGACGTAATTCTAAGTGCATGTAGGCATGTTGTATAAGGACTTCCTTAATGCTCCTACTTGTGTCAGAGAGTTTGAAGTCTTGAACTCTGCCTTTGTAAGTGTCGATGAACTCATTCTTTGTTTTTTTTTTCGCTTCCTAGTCTGCAACATAATCCAACTACCAATAGAGATTGTGGTAGGAATCCACCTTTGATTATCCATATCAAAATTGTTGTATACTATAATAGCTCTAGTAGAGGAGAAATGACGCCTAGGACGGCTGGTTTCCATGGAAGCAAATAGAAAATAAAAGCAGATGTAAGAATATGGAAGAAGATGAGATGGCAGAAGAGATAACCTCCAAAACGTGCGAAAATTTTAGAGGGAAATCCATTCATTAAATGACGTAGGAACTTCGAAGAGAACAATTCAAATTTTTAGAGGAAAAAAGCACTTTTATTAAATGAGCTGAACGAGGAAAATTTTTAGATTGAAAACCATTCATTAAATGAGCTGAGATTTATTAAATGAGCTGACAACACTCTATTTTTCATATATATTAAAGAAATGACATTAAAAGTGTGGTCAAATGCATTTCGTATTTCTTTAATAACAATATATTCATATAAAGAATATATGAAAAATGTCTAATGATCAAAAGTTCCGTTACGGTGGCTCTCTTCCTATTGGTCGAAAGCCTTTCTCTCTCTAGAGGAAAAAGGCCCAAAGTTGAGTCCAAAATTGGCCTAATGTCGTGTTGCTATGGACCCTTCATGTGGGTATGCATTGTACCCACCACCACCTCGATCTGGATAGAGATTTATGATGACTCAATAGTATGTATGTGGGACCTTATGTATACGTGGTATCATGAATACATGTATATGTGTGACCTTGTATGCGGATCTTGTGACTGTTTTTACAAATGGTTGTTGGCAAACTTTACCAAGAAGGATGACATAGTGTTTAATATTTTTACAGGATGCAGAGATGCATGGCAAAAGTATGTGAACTTTTATGATGCGCTTTTGTGTGTGTGTTGAAAAAAACAAAAAAAATTATAATAACTGTCTCAAGAAGGAGATTCAAAGTGGTGACACATGCAATCTCAAGTAAAAGAATCGTCCAAGCCCTAGCATAAGGAAATAGTTTGGATTGTTAGTCACATGGACAATGTCTTTTTGGGATTGTTAGTTTGGATTCAAGAGATGGGATTGTATTTTTGGATTGATATTTTTGTTGAATTAAGCATTGATATGTTGTGCTGTCAATGTTTATTAAAATGCACATCATCTTAAATGTGCCTATCATGCATGTTATGAGAATTCTATCTTGTTTTGCTTTTAAGTTTCAAACTACAAGATTGGTATTATGATTTATGGTTGATCGTATTACATTTACGGACCATTGTTGATCATATTGCATGAATATGTTGATCATATTACATTTATGAAATAATATTTTTAACGGTAAGCAGTTACATAGTAAGTTAAAATGTAATATGATCATATTACATTTATGGAACATTATTTTAACAGTAGACAGTCACATAGTAAGTTGAAATATAATAACCATTTATCTAGTTTTGAAATGTAATGATCATAAATAGTCTCCTTGTCATGGTATTTTATATGCCTTTTACTCTTCATTCGATTTTGTGTTTTGAATGCTAGTTCACTTATATATTCTTTTGCATACAATGGACTAGGTGTGATGAGCTTTTTAAGCATACAAGAGACATGAAAGATCTAAAAGCTTGCCATTTTCTTAGAAGCTCGCAAAGAAAGCTCGCCAAAAAAACCACACCCGAGGTAAAGCTCCTCTCCTTCTCCCTTGAATTTGATGAGATCCCAGCAAAATGGAACCAAAATATGTACACTCTCACCAATTTAAATGCTAGGACTCCTCATTTGTGACTTTTTTGGGTGCATAATTGTCAAAGTACAATGAGAAGTGAAAAACAAGACTCAATTAGACATGTGCTAGAGTAGGTAATGAGGAGACAATAAGAGACAATATTAACACAATAATGAGTCAACATATATACAGAAAAGCTTACTAAATTAGAAAATCACCATCAAGACCCCAGGAAACTATAATTCCATTAATAACACACATGTAGTTTCTTACTACCTCAACTCATAGCACTCCCAAAAGAAAACATAAAGCCACTGGTAGATCTTTTATTTGAAACACTACCAACCCAATCAACATCTGTATACCCATGTTGTTGTATTTCTCTGCTAGCCTCATAGCAGAAATCCACATCCAAGTGTGGCTTCCTTGGGGGCCTTCATAAACTGACTCACAAGTCACACATCATAGCTTACTAATGTCATGTATCTCAAGCTACCCCACTATGTACCTATATAGAGTGGGGTTCTCCAAAAGCTTAGGTGTATGTGGAAAGCTTAGTCCAATGGCACTAAATTAGGCTTATCGCATGTCATTCCATACTTGGATAACTTGTTCAAGCCATATTGCCTCTGCTGAAACACCGGTGGTGCAAAGGTCACCGAACTGAGGTATTGCACGTAGTTTTTTAAAGATGCAAAGGTACCGACTTTGAGGTATTGCATGTTTAACAACTGAGGACGGTTGCTTTTCACCAGGGAGGAATGTTGGAATTATTCGAATTATTTGGCATTTATGGATTTATTTGATGGATAATTATTTTATGTGTAAGAGCGAGACTGATCACCTTTAACTTGTCACATATTTTGAGCTTATACTATGAATGTCAGTGCAGATCAGTGAAAGGGTTAGTATGCGGGATGTGAATGGATCCATGCTTTGATGGAAATTTATTGACACATGGTGCATGGTAATTATTTATGATCTCACCAATGGTGCATGGCGATTATTTATGATCGGCAATGGCAGTGATATTTTATGTGCAACATTTTGATATACATTAGTTCTATTTCATAAGTGAACCTTAGAGTGTTCACACTTTGTATTTAGGCTTATGCAAGCCCAAAGTGGAGATCCATATTTTTGGATACATGTATTTTTTGGCTCTTGCTTTTTGTACAAAGAAATATATTTAAATACACAATGAAGAGGATGTGAGCCACTCTTATGGTGGGGGAGATTTAACCCATTCTTGTGTCGCGTGCATAAGCTTTCATCTATTTTGAGCTTGAGTATTTCTTTCAAGTTGATTTTTATAACGGGCAAACTGTGAGCTTCCAATACCCCCCCTCAAGAATATTTTTCGTCTGCAAAAGCAAATTGGGAAAAAGATTTAGTAAACGTTCTTAGTTGGTTCCATGTTGAGGCTTTCTTCAGCCTATTCTTCCACTTAACAAGTGCATATCGATACAAAATCTACCTTGTGATTTGATCTCTGAACCCAAGAATCACCACCCTGGTTTATGTGGAAGTGACTGTGACTCCAAGAACTTAACCAAAACTTAGGACAAACTATGTTCTCATGAATGATCACTGTTTTTTGACATTGTCATGAAATATTGGATGCATTAGAGAGCTCTGCGCCAACTCAAGTTTTTAGGCTACACTACCATCTATAGCTCAGTGACTATAGGAGATCTAGACTAGAATCCATATATCAAATAGATGGAGTAAATCTAATCACTGAATGTTTCAAATTACCCTAAGCAAATTCCAAATATGGCAAGAACTCCTTTCAATTATGTTGCCTATTTGCTAACATATACATGACGCATATTCTCTAGCACACTTGGTTGACTCTCTACCTAATCATTAAGGTATAGATGGTCGGCTGTACTCATACTAAGAGTACCCTACTGTTATTAAACGACCCAAAGATTCTTTCTTGTCAACTAGTGGTGGCAAGAACATTGGGCTTAGTTTGGTCTTAGGCCACACTACGATGAACTTTGTAAACAAATACAACATAGGCTTTAATTGGGTCAAAGACTATCTTAACAAACTAGTCAAGATAGATAAGCTTGTTTGGAGAACCCATAGATTTGAAAATTCCATAGATTAGAGCAAATAGGCACATTCCTTCGGCCCAACAAACCATTGATATCCATCAAATCAGGTAGCAACTATTGACACCCGTGTGTGCCAACATAAACAGTTGGGTGGACGCGCCGAACACCAAAGAGCAATGGTAACTCTGCAAGTGGTTCACCTTAAACAGGACAACTTGTTGCCCAATGCAATTGTATGAACACATGTTTGTGAAAACAATGTTCACAAACTAGTAATTAGCATACTATGATGCATGAAATACCACAAGCTTAATGGCATCACATACATATACATAGCCCACTATTGTCTCATTTCAGACCTTGCATACATCAATGTCATTTGCACTTTTTAGAGCAACTTCAAGGATCTTTCTAGAAGTTCTCACCTCCGCACAATTGCAGGCTATGATTCATCCATTTCTTCCCAAGAAATCTCCACATAAGCCTGAGCAATTGCCAACACAACATCCCATTGAAAAAACTTACCAAAAGCCGTTTCGCAGAGCAGCAGATCCTGTCCAACTTGCAAAACCACCTTCATCTCAGCAACCTCTTGAAGTAAACATAGTTCCCATGGTACCTTGCTCGAGGAGGGAACATCCACCATAATTATTCCGGTCTCATCGTCTATAAAACCCTTCTCATATTCTCCATTTGTTTGCAAGTACCTTGCTCGAGGGAACATCCACCATAATTATTCCGGTCTCATCGTCTATAAAACCCTTCTCATATTCTCCATTTGTTTGCAAGTACCTACACTCGAAGCAACTCATTGCCCACACTCTAGATGGCCTCTACAACATTGGTCTCTATCAAAGATGGTGGGGCTTAATTGTTGAGAAATCAAGTATGGTTGAGCTCATGGTGGATCAAAGCATATGAGAAACATGATTAAAACTATTGATTAAGATAGTACAAAATGTGATTAAGCTAATAACAAGATAATGATAAATAATTAAGCACAAACCCACATAATCTCATTGCATTAGAGTTAATCCAAGTACATCCTTTTATAGCTCTCATGGAGCTCCCATCTCACAAGATGTATGTTAGAATTGTGCATCTCAGTGTTCTGGGGCCTTCCCATTTATCTAGGCATTTTATTGTATTTCTCCTATTTATTTATCCTATGAGCAGTCGGCCAGCCCTAGAGGTAGTCGGCCAGCTCACTAATGCACTATATAAGGAGTTCCCCATTATTCACTCCTTCATCCACTTCCCTTGCACATAGCTCAACATTCAGTTGTGCTAGCCATTGCCATAGTAAAGCTTTATTGCTGTTATAAAAGGTGATCTTGTCCAACTCTCTCTATCTCCTTTGAACTCTCTCATATGTTTACTGTTTATGCTATCTCCTTCATGGTATCATACGCTTAGGTCCAGGCTGCTCCAAACCCTGTAAATTTGCCCACTTCTACTGTGCGTTTTGCCTCCATCACTTCTCTGGCTGCTGCTGGCTGCAGATCAGTCCATATAGTTGTTGCGTTTCTGGTCCAGCCCTCTTTTAGTTGTTGTCGGCCAGCCCTACTGGCTGTGTTTCGCTCTTCAAAGGAAGATCTTGAAGTTTTTTGGCTGTGCTTTCTCCTACAAAGACTATCCAGCCAGTTTTGGTGGATGCGTTTTCTTCTAAAGAGGCAAAACATGAGTCCATAAATGCTCACACTACATGTGCCTCCTTACACTTTCCATGTACTACCTTTTTGACCTTTGACTTCACCTTTTACAAATGGCCATACAAATCAACATTTGCCAATGTACCCTTAGTCTATTCCTTTATAATGTGCATTCTCCTCCCCTTGCTCTATACATTTTTCACCCTCACACATTGCATTTCTTAACACCTCCCCTCAATGTGATGAGGGTCTAACACCTAACATGTATTGACTTGACCTACACTCCATACTCATATGGTTAGAGCAGTCCATCTAGGTTTCTCTATGAGCTACAATGTTAGCTTTGTCTTGACAGTTTACACACTGGGAGAGTGAGGTTACAACCAGGGGTTAGGAGCCATGCTCCTCATATCATTTATGAGAGATGATCGGTGTTGTCTCCATCCTGGGAGGCCTCATCATCACTGTTTTCCTTCTTTGACGTTAAATTGGCTTCTTCAGCTCTCTTTTATATTAGCAATCCTTTGTCTTGACAGTTTACACACTGGGAGAGTGAGGTTACAACCAGGGGTTAGGAGCCATGCTCCTCATATCATTTATGAGAGATGATCGGTGTTGTCTCCATCCTGGGAGGCCTCATCATCACTGTTTTCCTTCTTTGACGTTAAATTGGCTTCTTCAGCTCTCTTTTATATTAGCAATCCTTTGCTATGTGACCAATTTTACCACAATGATGACAGGTTATCTTTGTCCTCGGTCCTTCTGTCCTTCTATAATCCTCGGTCCTAGTCCTCTTGAGAAGAGTGCTTCTCCTCACTCGATGTAGCTTAAGCTCTCTTTCCTCGAATCCACTTCTCATCTTTGTCGTTGGTCCTTCTATAATCCTCGGTCCTAGTCCTCTTGAGAAGAGTGCTTTCTCCTCACTCGATGTAGCTTAAGCTATCTTTCCTCGAATCCACTTCTCTTCTTCTATGGACTGTTGCGCTTCCACTTCTGCAATGGTTGGATATGGGAGGTTCTTCAAGGCAACCACCAAGGGCCCATACTCCTTAAGTGTCATGCTTTTTAACAATATGGCTATGGCATCCTCTTCTTTTATTGGTGCCCCAATGCCAACCAATTGTTGTGTTGTGCTCTTCATTTTGTTAAGGTGTGCTGAAAGTGATTCACTATCTTTAATGTCCAAGCTAAAGAAGTGTATTTTCAAGCTTATTTTTGAAATCTTTTTCTTTGGCAATGATAGCTGATCCTTTTTCATTTCGGCTTAACCATTTGTTCTTTTCATGCCCTTCATCATCCGGGCATTTTTCCCTTCCATTTATAATGCACCATAGACATCCTTCATTAACATAAATTTAACTTGGCATCCTCTTCTTCTATTGGTGCCCCGATGCTAGCCAATTGTTATGTTATGCTCTTCATTTTGTTAAGGTGTGCTGAAAGTGATTCACTATCTTTAATGTCCAAACCAAAGAAGTGTATTTTCAAGCTTATTTTTGAATTCTTTCCCCAAACAATTTCTCCAACTCATCCCAAGCACCCTTAGATGTATCTTGTGATGCAATGTGTTGAGTAAATCTATCTCCCAGTCCTAGTGAAATGATAGCTGATCCTTTTTCATTCCGACTTAACCATTTGTTCTTTTCATGCCCTTCATCATCCGGACATTTTTCCCTTCCATTTATAATGCCCTATAGCCCATCATTAACATAAATTTGATTTTAACTTGCCATGTGTAGAAGGAATCCCCTTTAGACTTTTCAAGTCATTTAATGGTTGAGAAGGTCTTAACACTTAAGTACTACTCAAGGTAGGTGTCTAATCTCAATACAAGAACGATTTGAACGAAGAGATTAGTGCTAATGCAAGGAGTTAACCATGAACCTCAAAAGCAAGCTCACTATTTTATGCAAAAAAAAAACTACCAGTGTTCAAATGGACAATTGACCCATATATATATATATATATATATATATATATATATAAGCATATCATTAAGGTTTTGAAAACCTTATCCGTTTTTGAACCGTTGAAGCGAACAGGAAATGGATGCCTTATCGGTTTGTGATGAGTCATGGACGTTGAAGAAAATAGGCAATATTAGTGGACATCACAAATGTGGTGATCGGTTACCCATCATGCTATTGTTTTGCGAGTAGATTAAGGAAAACACCTTCTCTTATGCAAGCGGAACAGAAGCATAAAGATAAAAAAGAATACTCCCCTAATGCAGGAGTTTTTACCGCCAACTTCTGTAGCTCTCTGGAAACTCTCAAGTATTTGATTGAAGGCTCCTTATAGAAGTTCACTTTGATGCTTGCTTAGTTAGCTCCACATAGCTCTATTGCATCCCAAATGAGCTGATTCGATGAGATCACTCACCCAATGAGTGGAGAGGAAGAGAGGGATTAGTGGCTAATTGGTGTAAATTTAGTACATCTTACTTAACTACTAGCTTGAGGGATTAATGAAAGGGCATGGCTTTGACACCATGTTGAGAAATCAAGTATGGTTGAGCTCATGGTGGATCAAAGCATATGAGAAACATGATTAAGCATATTGATTAAAATAGTACAAAATATGATTAAGATAATAACATGATAATGACAAATAATTAAGCACAAACACACATTATCTTATTGCATTAGAGTTGATCCAAGTACATCCTTTTATAGCTCTCATGGAGCTCCCATCTCACAAGATGTGTGCATCCTATTCCAACCATGTGTCCATAAATGCTCACACTACATGTTTCCCCTTACACTTTCCATATGCAACCTTTTTGACCTTTTGACTTCACCTTTTACAAATGACCATACAAATCAACCTTTGCCAATGTACCCTTAGTCTATTCCTTTCTAATGACTCCGGGAGGTTATCTACACTGGATTACTGAGAACAAAGGCCACCCATGTTGGTAGGCTTGAAGAAAACCTAGAAACAAAACTTCAACTCACTCTAGGCTCCAATGGGGTTGGCATTGTGGCAAATCCATGTCTATCCAAGATCCATTCTTGATGTTGCTACCCTCGGCCAGCTCATGCCCAGCTAAGTGGACATTAGATACCTGTGGAGTTGTGTTGGCCACAGCCATGTGCAGCAAGAAGAAACAATCCATGCAAAGAGGTTAGGAATGTTAGGGTGGTGAGAGGCGTTTTGCACATGGCAATGTCTACAAATGGTGAGAGGGAGCCGTTCACAATTCTAATAAGGTCCCATGTTGCCTAGTAATCTAAAGCTTCCCATCTTTTTAAAAAAAAGGAGGATGCCCAAAACCAAGCGAAACTTTCAAGAACAATGAATTGGGCATGTGCTCAATGTGCAGGATTAGGACTCGAATGAATTGGGCACAAGCAGATCGACGGAAACCTCCCTTCGTTGTAGTTTCCATTACACCTCCCACGCACATAACCTGCAGAGGAGAAAAATGAGAGAGAGAAGGAACCATTCAAAAATCTAAAATAAAAATTGAGATTATCCTCATCTCTTATAAAGCCCAATCATGCGGAGAAGCGAGCAGTCGATCCACCATGTTCTGATACCAATGTCACATCCCCTACAGTCTCTATGCGGCCAAGAGGGTCTCAAGCTCTAGTCACCACCCAACCGTAGAGGATAAGTTTGGTGTGGTCACACACCTCCCACTAATATGTGGCTTGCTGTCCACATTAGCCCAGCCATCCAGTCGTTCAGTCACCCGGTCGCCTAGCTCTATGACTAGCCAGCGTTTCGATCGAGGTATCCTCACTCCTAGACCCCGGATGCTCTCCTCGTCGACACTCTAGGGTTCGGGCTCCGCATCCGGTCTAGCTACGTGACAACTGCCATACATATGTAGATCCTAAAATCTCTATAAGCACTTCAAAACTCTTTTGCCCTCCCTCTCTCTTTTTCCCTCTCGGCCCTCTCTCTCTCAATTTTAATTTAAAAAATAAAAAATAAAATTTAGAAAAAACCCCACCCCTCTCCCATCCCAAGTGGCAAGCTCACCACTTGGGATGGGGGAGAGTTGGGGGTATCTCTCGCACTCTCTCTCTCTCTCTCTCTCTCTCTCTCTCTCTCTCTCTCTCTCCACTCCTGATGAAGAGGGCTCCCCAAGATATGAAAGTTCCCCCTCCTATTGTGTCTCTTTGACTAGTAGCAACTACTTGTAGAGATTTGTTTTTGAATCAAAGGGAAAGAGATAGAGCTACCTTAACTATGTACCGCTTCCTTTGCTTACCTTAAGCTTGTTACGTGAAAAGCGGTGTTCTGATACCATGAGAAGAATGTGGGAAACTTGAGCTCTTTGTGAGCAAAAATTTTCCACACACACACACAAGAGTACACAAGCACTCAAAAGAGAGATAGATGGCTAAATTTTCTTCTTTCTTCTTCACTTCTCTACAACCATAACATAATGATAAGAGTACATACTATATACATGTGAACCTATCTATATGACCTTACATTATAACTATGCCCACAACTAAAGTAAACTTCAAAGTAGTTGCCATACAACATGTAAACCAATGGCGACATATCTACCATAATCTCACAAACCATGCCAATGGTGTAGGTGTGGAGGTGTCATCGTGGCATGTCATCCATATCCTCACTAGTTAACAATTGTGTAAAAGAAAATGTAAAGCTTTAAAAATATGACTATTTTAAATATATGCTTGCACACGCATACTCTATAGTTTTTTTAGAGTGACCTCCCCAAGGTTGCCACTCAAAATACTTGCTCTCAATTCACTAATAAAAAAACATTTCCCTTGAATCATTGCTCTCAAGTCATTACTCAAACAACAAAAGGAAAGAGTTTGCTCCCAAATTTTTGAATTTGGAGAGAAAGCAGGCCAACTCCTTATACGGATTGAGAGGTGTTTTGAAATCATAATCTTAGAGTAGCTGCATGGACCATGGCGATCTTGTCTATATCAATCCCATTTTATCAAGCACTATCTTTATTGTTTAATAAATTAAAGTCATGGGGTGATGGCTTGCACTAATTGCACTTCTTTCTTGTTATGGGCATGTACCCAATGACACAAAGAATAAAAAGAGTGATTTTCACAAAGATTTACCACTATTGCATATCATTGTTTTGCACTATTTTATTAAGAATCATATGTAACACTTTTATGATTAAAAATTTACCTATAGGTCTACTTTTTTACAAAAAATATTCACGCTTAATACAATCTCTAACCCCCATGATTTCTAGGGGTAATAGGTTTTGTTAACCTATTACAGGGTACTCATAATCCATTGGTGGGTTGTCATTATGTTCAGGGCACTTCACTCTATCTCACTCTTGTGAACATACTAGCAAGTCAACTTGTCTAGCCTATAACAATGTTCAGGGCATTGGTGGGTTGTTGTTATGTTTAAGGCACTTCACTCTATCTCACTCTTGTGCACATACTAGAAAGTCATCTTGTCTAGCCTATAACAATGTTTTTTAGATGCCACTTTGAACCCAATACCTACTTGTTGGGAGGCATAGGCTATAACAATGTGTTTTTTTTTTTTGTGAGGAGTACATCACTCACACACTATGTTTTCACCCCTTTGTGGATGGAGGGGAAGGGCATGAGTCGACGCCCTAGGGGTATGGCATTTTGTGCTTGGACAGTGAGGGCCTTTCACTGGGTGAGCCCCATGGCAGGTTCCACATCCTACTCAGGGTACGTGGTCATTGTCACGCCCGAATAGGGGTCTCCAGGTAATTACCTTAAGGGAGCAGAAATAAACAGATTAGTATGACCAAGGGCTATCTGTCGAAAACTAGTGACAAAAGCGTTTGGCCTTTCGAGTTTAATGAGGCATGTTTGTGCCAAGTTGACCCCGGCTTGAAAAATAAAACAAAAGAAGTGAGGGGAAGGGATGGGCAAAGCATCCAGGAGGAGAAAGGGCACCACCTTTTCCACCCAGCTATTGTCCCTAGCCCCAGCCTATAACAATGTTACAAGGCCAAATTGCCAATGCTATAGAGAGTTACGCGAACAATTTATATGTACACTAGGTACCTACCCCCAGACTATAACAATGTTACAAGGCCAATTGCATTTACTATTGCAAACACTGATTACACACACCTTGTACTCTAGCCTACAACAATGTTACACGAACAATTTGTATGTACACGAGGTACCTATATATATATGTTGATATGCATAATGCCATAATGCAACCTTTCTAGTCCAACATGACTTAAAACAAGGTACTATAACAATACCTTATAATAATACGCTAACAAATTCACAAATTCACAATGCTCTGCTTTTTCTTGTCAAATTAATTTGAGCTGTACTTTGACAGCACGTCCGCATCTGGGCGAGTCAGCAGGTCATGGGGGCACGTTACCATGGGCTCCAATAGTTAGGGGCCACGTATACGGTTTCACGTGGGACTGCGGCCGGAGCCCCTTTTTTTGAGGACGTGGAATCGTGGACAATGGGGCGTCCGCGTCAGCAATGCTGACAGTTGATGTGCCATGTGGGAGCGGGCCTGCGCTGACAGCGTGGCATTTGTCGGCAGGTGCTTTTTAATTGTGAGCGAGTAGTTTGCCGACACGCGTAGCTAAGGGCCTTTTTGTCGATGTTGACGTTGGTACTAGCTGGCGGATCCTTTTTGCGCGGTGCACTCCGGGCCTTGCACGTGGATGGATGACCCCACTCAAAAGCTCTCGAATCTCGACACAGTTTTGTTACATCACGCGTCTTTTGCCACGTCAAACTCACAACAATATTACAATGGATTATGGGCCGGCAGTTTTCAACAAATCAAAAAACTTGGACCCCCTTTTTTTGTAAGGACTTTGCAGGTTTTCGACTTAAATAAAATATAATCAAACTGCCACAAGCTTTGCAGATTTTTAAAAAGCCGAGAAAATATAATTTACTGGTAAAAACAAAAATGTTAAATCTCCATGAATTTTTTTTTATTTTTATTTATTTATTTATTTTTTTGGGGGGGGGTGGTGGTGGTCTTGGGAGGGACACTTCTTCTTTGGAGAGCGAGACACACACACACACACACACACACACACAAACATACTCAAAAAGAATTTCCTTATTTTTTAGCTTTTTTAAAGAGGCTTTAAGAAAATGGTTTCCTTTTACTAAGCCATACAAAAAACAAAAAGGTTGGGTGGAGAGGTATATAGGAAAGTTCTCTCTCTCTCTCTCTCTCTCTCTCTCTCTCTCT
The DNA here is from genome assembly GCF_041138505.1 of Cibotium barometz. Taxonomy (NCBI): domain Eukaryota; kingdom Viridiplantae; phylum Streptophyta; class Polypodiopsida; order Cyatheales; family Cibotiaceae; genus Cibotium; species Cibotium barometz. The sequence continues at coordinate 42,510,864 of NC_141062.1, read as the reverse complement.
CTCTCTATATATATATATATATATATATATATAAAATGAACTCATCCCAACGCAATTGAAGAAAGAAGGTACTAAACTCGCAAAATCTTGGGCAAGACATCAAGAAGGCAAATGGGCCATTTTTTGTGATGGAAATGCCCTCATCCAAGATTCTCGACCCAAACGTTTGATTTCTAGTCATGGGGAACACATCCGTTACTATTGTAGATGCATCATTTGGCCTAGCTTAGTGTATGAATCCTAAGACTCTTCGTTTTTTCTTTTTCTTTCAGTTTTCCATGGCTCAGTATATACATGGTACCATTGTATCGCTTTTGGTCTCATAGACCCGCGGGGTCTTTCGTAGATGTTAATATAACTTTCTTTCTTTCTTTCTTTCACTAAAGATTGAGATAAAACACACAATGATAAAACTAATGCCTTGTTTGAATCGTAGGAATTACTTAATTTAGCACCTTTGGTTGATTTACAAGAGTATAATTTTACAAGTGCAAGACAAAACAAATTGGCAATGTTAAAAAGGACTAATGTGTAGCACGCAATTGGCTTTAACAAGTCTATGCTAGTTTTGAGGTGCGTATGATAAATGCACTAGTATTTTATTGTCGTGCACAACTTCCAAGAGGATTTGGACCTTGTAGAAAAAGATGTAAAAAATTCAACGCACCAAATTTGTGTCTCTCCTCCGACCCACTGTGCTAGAGCGTCGGCCACTAAGAATGGGCTCATGTACAAAGGCCCTATGTACGCTTGTTTTTGGAATCGACCATGCTTGCATGCTTGTATGTATATTTTATAAAGTTTTAAATAAACTAGGGTTCTTTATTGGTCTCTTTTTCGAGGATCGATCCACATTGCATTACCATGTGCATGATAGAGATGTTCAACTTGTTTCATGCTTCTATTGACTTTGCTAGGTGAGACTATTTGTTATGAGGCCACTTTTTAAGGTACAAACACTCAAAGTCCTTGTCCTTCTCATCAACACGCACACACATAAACACGCGTGCATGTATACACACACACAAGCATATTATTTTCGTTTTGTACTATTTGTTGTGGTCAATAATGATATGTACAGGAATAATAATAGCTAGGTAAAGATGACAAATCCTTATTAGTCTATCATTTCTATGTTGATACGATTCACCATCTCATGTTGACTACCACATTCCATCCACCCCCCACTATATCATGCTAAAGGCAAGACCAATAAAACTTAAATGGCATGCTTAAATTATGGAAAACTTACTTACTTTTGAGCAGCTTTAGTTGACTCTAAATTGTGGATAAAGTGTCCTAGGCCTAACCAAACAAACAAGTGCCTAATTGCAAGATTTTAGTTCACATCGAAGGAAACAAAAAGGCAACATCGAAACGATCGTATATGTAGTGCAAAGTTGGTTATCTCAGGTCTAAGCTTGTTTCAAGGAAATTGAGGTATCTATTCAAGTTTTGTAACGAATTCATGGGATTTTTACAACTGTGTGCACAACTTCCATAACCTAAACAGTATATGACAGTCTCATTTTGTCTTATAAAACTTTTTATAATTTGTATGCATTTTACTTATATGTTTAAGAAAATCCATGGGCTTTTAAAATCATAACTCTAGGAATATAGCTTTTGAGAAAAATGTGTGTTGTGAACAAAGGTGTGACTAGGTGTCCTTTCCAAGGGTTTTGACTCGTGTGCAAGGCCCTATATGTGGGCTTTGCATGGGCCTTGGCCACCCCAACAAACCCCAATGGGCGACTATGCAACGGCCATAGCTATGTATGTAAGAGCTTCTCCCCATGAAAAGGGAGTAGGGTGACTAGGACATTGGAAGGTGCTCCTACTCAACAAGAACGGTTTCCATTAAAGCTTGGAGGTTTTCCCACGACCCATTTAACGAGGTCGTGCAAATTGCGAAGGCAACACGCATTCAAAGCTCTTTGCATTTCCATGTTTCTCGAGTTCATGTGTCAGTGCCCAAGTTACAGAAGCAAAAACCTGCAATTGTTAATGATTGGCTAAGTTCCTTCAGCGCAGTTACCATGGCTGCGTGAAGGCGCCTGTGAATAGGTGGTGGTGATCTAATTAAAGCTTTTCTTGCCTATACAATTTTTTTTGACCCTTTATCCTTGTTTTACATCAGCTAGGATGACCAAGCAATGAGCTCCTTGCACATGGACCATGGACTCATCCTGCTCATCAGGTATGGTGATGTTATGTGTCATCCCATGTCATCATTGCATTTAAGTTTGACATTTGATAAGCAATTTACACATTAGTCTTTCTTGCACATATTTGTTACATCCACTCCGGTGCAGATATGTGTAGGAGGTTCCATTTCCTCCATACAAGGATGGGAATCTATACTAATTACCACTCCAAGAACTGTACGAACTATGACGTAGGCTACCGCTACCGCTCTGTCCTTTGGGATAATCATGCTATGATGAGGGAACCATGAGGGATAATACCAGCTGGCAGCCTATCCTCGTTCACTAACAAATACACCCTTACCATAGATCCAAGTTAAGCTTTTTACCACATGAGCTCAACAGAGAGAATCTCATGTGACACAATGAACTTTACCCGACCTCGTGGTACCATGAACGTTACAGAAACTCGTTGCACAGTGAATAAAAATGTGTAATATTACATAAGTGTACAAGCCAAACTGTGCATGAATTTAGATAGTAGCCTCTTTGAGGTGAAGAGACATCATGCACAGGAGTATATACCCGCTTTGTGGGATGATCCACACATCCTAGATTACATCATTTGTTCAAAATGTGGAATCTTATCCAGTTTGTAGATGTATTTGCATGAAAACATCATTACGGCAGCCACTCGTCAACCAGCATTGAATAAGAGATGCAAACACGCAGAGAAGTGCCAACTGTCAGCAGCCAGAGTGACTGCCTAAGGCACCTAAAAACACGCATTGCCAATTTTGGCATAACCTTTATGTGAATGATCATGAATGACTGCCATAAGCCATCATTGCCCATGTCCCCATAATACATGGTTAACAAGAAGAGACTGCAATTGCAAGGTTACCCCCTTCATGCCCAGAGCTTCCTGATAACGTAAACGTCTCCTTCGCCTCTCTGGCATCCTTTCTAAGGGCTCCATTCTCCAAATGCACGTTTTCCTCCAAGCCTCTTCTCTCTATTCCTAAAACATAAGTGCCGTTTTTTGCTAGAGCTCCTTCACTCCCCTCTGAGTGAGCTCTTCTCCCTTGCAACTGTTCCTGCAAGCATGCCATACACAAGGTCAGACAGAATCTAGTGCAGTGACATCTTCATGAGTTTCACTCTGCTTTAGTTCTTTGCTGGTGCTTTAGTTCCTTACCAGCAAAGAAATGTTTTCTGCAGAAAGCTTCTTGCATTGTTCGGTTACGTGAGCCAATTCACTTCGTAGAGACAAGTTCTCTGTATTGAGGGTTTCTACTCTTGCTGCAAGCTCCTCACACTCAGCCTGCAAGATGACCCTCACGATGATCATCCTCCTTATATATGACTGATGAGGACAAAACAAAGGGTGCTACGTTTGCACAAATCTTGACAAAAATACCCCACTATACCTGCTTTCTTAACCTCGACCTTCGAGCAGATTCCCTGTTCGACTGCTTCCTTCTTTGCCTCTTCAATTCTCTCTCATCCTGCACCGGCCCATAGGCAAATTATCGTGAACTGAAATTGCATTAGAAATAAGATGTGTATTTAAAAACAGCACAGCAAATAGCTTGCATTTTGTGCTTGGGGGTTGTAGATGGGCTTGATTGCTCGTCCATGAGTAGCAGTCCCCCCCCACCACAATGTAAGATTTTCTGACAGTGGAGATGGGTGCATGCTGTGTGTGTGAGCTGCCTCAGCATGCTACAGGAGCACTATTCACTTTATAACTTCACAGAACAAAGGTCATACCAATACAATTAATGTGAATGGTATGTGACCCGACCTAAGACTCCTTTTCCTACATAGGACAAGATTTCAATACAGCTCGAGCTAGCAAATCTTTTGGATGATTTAGGCTGCTGTTGTAGAGGTCTTCTGAGAAAAAGAAATCCCTTGTTTACCACCGTCTTTGGGTTTGAACATGACTACAAAGAGAGATGCGGCCACACTGAGAGAGAGAGAGAGAGAGAGAGATTATTTTAACGTCTACAAAAGACCCAAAAGGGTCTAGGAGACCAAAAGATGTTACATATGCTCCATGGGTAAACTGTATGTCAATAACATGATAAAGAGATCTAACTGCCAAAAGAAAATTAGGGTCAGCATGAGGACGCAGGGAGGGGGGAAGGGGGGGGGAAGGGGGGGGAGAGAGAGAGAGAGAGAGAGAACCTGCAACCAAAGATCTGTAGAGCCCACCATATTGGTGGATGGAACCATTGCAGTACTGGCTACAGTTCCTAGTTTGCCTCGACTGTTTGCTAATACCGCAGGTGCTCCCCCACTCCAATAGTCCATGCCAATGTTTAGGTTAGTAAGTGGCCCGGCACCTACAACCTGCTTCCCAGCTATGGGAATTGTCAAAGCAGGTACAGGATGAGCCTCGTGTCCACTTCCATGTGCTGTCGAGTTTACCACATGAGCTGCAAACCACCATGGAAACTTCTTTCTCATAAACAACACAATGGGTGTATGCCATAGTTCCAGAGTGCAAACAAAATTGGCCCTCACCTACAGCCACATACACTTGCACACGCATGCATGCCCATACACATGCGTGCACACACAGTTTTTTGGTGTTGGGATTAAGAAAGGTTTTCTATGTTCTTATTATACCTTCAGAGTTAGCCTGATCAAAGCTGCCTCTTCTGCCTCCCTGGGAATCCTGGCATAACATAGCAGGTACCCAGCATACAATTAGCTGCATTTCCCTCTTCGTAAAACAGGCCTTAATGCTCTTTCAAGCAGCAAAATTGAAACCAATGCTTATTGGGGCATTACGTATTCAGAGTTCCCCTCACTTCCTTCCATTGAACCTTCACTCCCGCTATCACCGCTGCAATAATTGAGAAACAATGTGAATCACTGAAGGCATAGCCCTGGTACACAAGAAATTTTGGCACTCAGTTCCAACCTGTGGGTAAAGGCACCATCCATGGAACCCAAGTTTCCTTTGCCAGCATCATTCCCCTTGCCAGTAAGCATCCCCAGGCTTCCTAAACTTCCTTTGGACCTCTTCATGGGGCTTTTCTTTTTCCCCTCAGTTGACTTCCTCTCTGCATCAGTGCCTGCAGATGCAGCACCCTGCACACAGAAAAGACTTGATTTGTTGGCAATCCAAACTAAATAACAACCGCTCCATCAAAGGGGTGCAGTTGGGACCCACAAACTTCATTATGCACAAGAGATTAGTCACAAGCACCATAACCAAGAGATGTATATCAGATAGGAATTCCATACCCCTTGTGCATCATTAGCATTTCCTGTACCCAAACTGTATGGACTAAATGGATGAGTTCCCTGTATCATCATATATACAGCTTAGATTCCAACACACTCAAAAAACCTAGGCAGGGCCATGTCAAAAAGCATTTCACCTACTGATGAAAGGCACACCAACACTTACTGGTGTCATGGAAGGATGTGCATACATTCCTGCATGAGGATACCCATGAGGATACATTGCAGCATAGGGCGGCGGTGTTCCGTAAGGCGACATCAAAGGCTGTTTATAACCACCATGTTCCCATTAGAATTGCACATAATCAAATGGGCTTGTTTCAAGTTGTCTATTTGCATGGGGTGGCATTCATTACAGAATTAGTGCGGCTCTTACCTGACCACCCCACATGTGGGGATGCGGCTGCGGGCCAGAGCCAACTGTGGGGGGGAAATAACCAGGGGGTGGCAGAGGCATTGTTCCTGCGCCATAATATGCCTGATACAAAAATCACCACATATGATGAGATCAAGTAAGAACTAGAGATCTTGACTATAACTTGGATAAGATAAATGCACAGCCTGCTTTTTCCTTCACATGAGATACCATTTATGTTATTTGGAGTGCTATTGCTTGGCTCACTCAGTCTGGTCCACAATTATTTTTTGAGGGCAGGGATCTGGACACCACCATAATGATATGGAGAGGACTGGATATTCCTCATACACAATATAGACCACCTCTGCAAAGCATTGATACTACTTGGCGACACTCGCTGCATTTGAATTTTGTATTATATGGGGAGATATTATTCAAACCCTTATGGCCACATGGGCTTGTATACAGGGACCATCCAGACCTGCACAAGCAAAGCACACTGTTTTCATGAGGGAGTGGGATCAAGGGATTTTTGCTCAATGACCCCCATAGGACCTTTTTGGCACCTTTGTGCCCCACACTGGTTGAGATCACCCTACATTTTGGGATGTCTTTTTGTTCTGGCTTCCAGCCGTGATTTTGTATGGTCTTATTCATACTTAATAGAGGTCTCCTTTCTGCACCCAAAAAAAAAAAAAAAAGGCTAGCATCCATTGCCATTGATTGGTGACTCCCTGGCTCTCAAGTCATTAACATGGACAAGAATGGAAGGATGTGACAAATCATACAAAGGGAATATGATTTTCATTACATGAGCTTCAGCTTCGTTACTGGATGGCCACTAGGCGCTTGTGCAACAGTCAGCCAAACCTAAGGTTTCAACGGATTCTTATAGCAGGCTTAACATATATTTATTCACACAAACACGCCTGCAATAGGAAAACCATGACTAATATTTGGGTGGATTATAACAGAGGATCAGGCTACTTATTGAATTGGGTTATACGTTTCTTCTTTTTGTTTAAAGATTTCCATCATTACCTGAAATGCGGCTGTCCATTCAGGATAAGAAATGGGAGTATTGCTTGGAGGCTTTTCCTGCCCACAGTTTGAAAATTATGAGAAATAACATTAAACCGTTGAAATTATTGCTAATCAACCCTTTAAAATAATTTGTAACTTGTTAGTGTCAAAAGATCCATAAAATATGCAGATTTCAAAATACGTACCTGAGGTGTAGATGTTTTGGTGGTTTTTGAAGGGGTTCCCAACTCTCCTGCGCCCATGTCTGACATGAAACTCAGAGCGATTTGGGTCTTAAATCTACAATAAAATAGACTTATGGATTAAGCAGAGAATACCCATAACTGTTTCTTCGAATTCTAGACTTAAATTAACCCATGACTGCTTTTCGAAAATTTCTTTGAAAACCCATCACTGTTTTTCAAAAGTCTCCAAAACCCATTTACAAAAATTACCACTATCCGTGGTTTTTTCACAATATTCATATTTTCCCGAAGATTTTTTGAAAAAAAAACCATTAGTAAAACCCATTAGTGTTTTTCAAAATTAGTTTGAAAACCTGTTAGTGATGGAGCAGAACCACAATTAAGCTAAACCTTGCTTGGATTGTGCAAACTGCTTCAAAAATTGTTTTGATGGGTATCTCCTTGAAAAAGGCACGGTGGGTTAATTCCATTAGAGTGCAATGTCTAGAAATGAATGAAGAAGCAGCCGGGTTAATTCCATTAGAGTGCAATGTCTAGAAATGAATGAAGAAGCAGCCCTTTTTTGTGAAATACTCTGAAAAAAACCAGTAATTTTGCAGCAAATGAAATTTTCATGAGAGGAAAGGAAGGAGAGTTACCTTCAGGTCTTCAGAGGTGATCTAGGCATAGAGGCTGATGATGTGAGAGGAGAAATAATGCAGAGAAATGGAATAGGTGAGGAGAGATGGGAAGAAAGGGCAAGGCTGAGCAAAGGTTATGAAGTGTAGGCGCCAAAAAAAAAAAAAACAAACAAACAAACAAGAGGGAAGGAAAGAGGGAGTAGATCGGAGGAATCTGCCACCGTGGCCGTTTTGCACACTCGTCAATGCCAACGCATCAACCCCCCACCCACCTTCTCCCATAGCCGGCCTCAACAGTGCATAGTTGCACACACCATGCCAGGCAAGCAAAGAGGGCCACAATCCTTTAACTACCATGTATGAATCTTACTTTGTCATCTCTCCCTTTTCACATGCCCCATTCCCTTTTGCGCGGTTCGCACAAGGATAGAGAGGCCAGTAAAATGACGAGTGTGGGGCCCTCTTGGGCAGTAGCGCCCATCAAGATTCAAGAAAAGACGGGTTCGTTTTATCCTCGAGCCTGCTCAACTTTTGAAAAATCTACCTCACTTTGAGAGCAAAAGGAAAAATGTCGCCTTTAATGCGAGGATCCCCATCCCCTATATACAAAGTATGGTAATGATGTCGACACGTATTGAGTACAGAGTCCCACCTTGGGGCATCACACACAATGGCCTAGTGTTCGGCTAACTAACAGTATGCGTCTTGCATCTGCCACAAAATCCTTACACTAGAAAATCTCATGCGCATGTCCCTTCATGTTCTCACAAGTAAGAGGCAATTGGTGCCTACATACATCACGTGCATCACACACCAACGTCCTACTCTTCGATCATGAAGCAGACCACCTCTACACCTTTCAAATTGGATTAACTCTGTTGTTTCCTAGAGTCTAATTTCCCAGTTCACCCATTTTTTCTAAGTTTTTTTCAAACAATTTTTTGGTTTCGTTTAGAAAGCGCCTATTTATTCAAGTCCACCCTGCTTTTCAGTGGTGTATCAAATTTTTACTTCGACCAGATCCATAGGCACAGCCTAGACCCCATCCAATCCCTTAGGTCTAGCCTGCCACCCTATCAATGGGCCTATGGAACCAATGTGAACTCACACACCCATAATTGATATTCCTGGTTCATTACTCACACACCCAACTAAAGCAATGAAAAACAGTTCTTAAGACGCACGCACTCCACGGCATACATTTCTTTTGAAAAGCTAATACTTAAAACTTGTATACATCAAAAATGCAGTTAAAAACATACATTTTGAACATCATACTGAAACTCTAGAATACCATCCAACTATCAAATAAAACAATGTCGCATATATCTAAAATATCTCCTCGCACCATGCCTCTGCTTCTCAGATTAGGAAGATATGCACCGCTGTTTATGAGAATGTATTTTAAGCCCTCTTTAAAATATTATTCTACCATCCTAAATAATTTGGGAGTATCTTTGTGTCATGCCAAATTATGTTAATATCATGAGTGATTCCATTACAAATATTAATACATTTGGTACACATTAACATATGCTTGTGGCTTCCTATGTTTGTTCCAGTTGGTTTGTATGCCCGTATGGAGTACTTATTTGGTTTGACTAATGCTCTGGTTACTTTTAACAAAATGATGAATATAATATTCTTAAAACAACAAAAGTTTATTGTAGTGTTTTTTTACTGGCTCTAGAATAGGTACACTTGTCATCACGAGAGATATTTTTCGGAATATTTTATCATGGGAGTGAATCCAATTAATTATGTGTAATGCATGGTTCATGTGTGAAGCATGGTAATGAATGATTTTCATTTGTTATAATTATTTTTGTGAGTGATTCCAAAGTAATTGTGATCTAACATTGTGGATTATGTTGAGTATAGATCATGAGTTCGAGACGACCAAGGTGGACATTGGACGAGATTATCTAGCCAAGCACATGTGTGCTAAATATTTAATTTTATATGGTTTGGCCCATTGTTCATATATTGGGCAAGGATTATTTTTTATGAGATGCTTTAAAAGCATTGGACTAAGGTTTAATTTTGTAAGAAGCCCAATTTTGGAAAAGCTATGCTATTAATGGCTCCAAGGGCTAAATTTATTAATATGATTAAAATACCACGTGTAGGAGTGGAGCCACACACGTCGAGGGGGAGATTGCACCCAGTTTTGTGTTTTTGATCTTTCATGCTTTTGATTCATGCTATTAATTTATGCTATGATGTTATGGTTTATTTCTTTTTATTATTTGATTTGTGGAATAATTTAATCTCCATGTACCATGGTCCGAATGAGGTGTCACACGAGAGAGATGGCAGGTGTGAGGGTACCGAATGAGGTGTCGCACCAGTGAAAGATTGTGTGAGGGTACCGAACAAGGTGTCACACGAGAGAGATGCGTGTGAGGGTACCGAATGAGGTGTCGCACAAGTGAAAGATTGTGTGAGGGTACCGAACAAGGTGTCACACGAGAGAGATATGTGCAAGGATACCGAATGAGGTGTCGCACAGGTGAGGATTAGTGTGAAGGTCACTGAATGAGGTATCACACTATGCGAGGGTCACCGACGGAGGTGTCGCACCATACGAGGGTACTGAATGAGGTGCCGTATGGGTCCTCACAAGTCATACCATACTAGTGATTGCGTTTTGTGGGTGACTCCACAATAAATACTAATCATCTACTTTATTGATGTATGTAGTATTGCTAGGGAATGGTGATTGAACTATGTTTAATTATTTGAGTTAACCTTGTTAGGTTGTTGATCATTTAACACAATTGAGGACAATTGATTCCCCAAATGGGAGGACTTTCATGAAAGTGAGATTTTTAAGAATATTTTATCATGGGAGTGAATCCAATTAATTATGTGTGATGCATGGTTCATGTGTGAAGCATGGTAATGAATGATTTTCATTTGTTATAATTATTTTTGTGAGTGATTCCAAAGTAATTGTGATCTAACATTGTGGGTTATGTTGAGTATAGATCATGAGTTCGAGACGACCAAGGTGGACATTGGATGAGATTATCTAGCCAAGCACATGTGTGCTAAATATTTAATTTTGTATGGTTTGGTCCATTGTACATATATTGGGTAAGGATTATTTTTTATAAGATGCTTTAAAAGCATTGGACTAAGGTTTAATTTTGTAAAAAGCCCAATTTTGGAAAATCTATGCTATTAATGGCTCCAAGGGCTAAATTTATTAATATGCTTAAAATACCGCATGTGGGAGTGGAGCCACACATGTCGGGGGGGAGATTGCACCCAGTTTTGTGTTTTTGATCTTTCATGCTTTTGATTCATGCTATTGATTTATGCTACGATGTTATGGTTTATTTCTTTTTATTATTTGATTTGTGGAATAATCTAATCTCCATGTCCATGGTCCTATAAACAACACTAGTATGATGGGGACATTTTCAAGACTATTTTTAGAACCCAAACAATCGGCCACCATGAGTTTTTAGTTATGTTGTTTGGTTTGACCAATTCTTTGGTTACTTTTAACAAAATGATGAATAGAATATTCTTAAAACATCAAAATTTTATTGTAGTGTTTTTTACTGGCTCCAGAATAGGTGCACTAGTGTTATGCCGAGTGAAATCCATTCCTCCAGACATGTAGGTTATGTAAAGAAGTAATGACAACCTCATTTGCCATATTCTAATCATTCTCTTTTTCTCAGATGTGTGCTCAACTTCTCATATTTTTAAGGGTTTTTTAAAAGTTACTATTCTATGCTTGTTGGTAAAGTGCTATTTTACTATACATGTGGGAGCTATTTTTTTTAAGTTTTCACTTTGTGTGAACTTAAGTAGTCAGGGAACAAAATCGTATTTGGGGGTGCAAATATAGATGCCCCGTGCCCCCCTTCTTGTTTCCCATCAGTCGTGGACTTCTCAAAGGGTGATGCATTCCTTTTAAAGCCAATTTTTTCGTTTTTCATTGATGATGAGGGAGGTGCAACGAAGAACACTTTGGCACCATATAAATGTTGACATCGAGGCGTAAGGGTGGCAAGGGACTCTCATAAGACCAAATCGGGCTTATTGGTTCTCCCTCCAAAAGAGATGGGGGAAGTGTTCTTTTGGGTGAGACATCAAGCATCTTCAACGTAACAGATTCATTATTGTGAGGGGCTTGTTGAGATAAGGGTGATCTTGATAAATGTGAATCTTCTCTTATTGAAGTAGAATCATTCTCTATTTCCCCTCTTCCTGAGGAAGAGTCCAATGTGAAGGTTTTTGGGAATCCAATTTTTTTGAGGGAGGGATGGCAAAGATTCGATCAATGACCTACTTTCCCTTGTTTACCTTGTTGGAGTTGGTAGCTGTCTGCAAGGCTTGTACATTGGCATCTCTTGGAATGACTGGATTTTGCTTCGAAACCCAAATCGAGTTGTTACCATGGTGGAAGCCTTGAGCTTGAAGAAGATAAGTGGGAATCCACCTTGAAGTAATTTTAGGTTTGGCTTGATTGTAGCGATAATTCTGCCTAGGCTTTCGGGCTTTTGGTAGTCAAGGTGTGTCAAGCAGTGCATTGTAGAAAACCTTACCATAAGGGTTAGTTAATTCAATCAGTGTCTTGAGAGGTGGAATATGATCCTCCTTTTGTCATCTACTACCTCTCCAATATATGCTTGTGCAGCAAACATGCTTGATATTTGCTTTTCGATGTTGTTGAAGTTTGATTTGTCTCTCTCATGCTTCCTTTTGGGCTTAGATCTTTTTTAGTGCAACAGAAGTGCGTGTAAGGCATCTTCAGTGAGAGGACCATAGTATTTCTTAAATTTACTACCATTAAGGAAACCAATGGTTTCAACTCTATCAAGAGTCTCAATGCATGTAGTACCTTGTGGTGGTGTAACTTCAAAAACTTTAAATGGTCCTTTTCACATGCACTTGAGCTTTTTCTTCTCAGTATGGACCCCATCATACATAAGTACAAGATCTCCTACCTTGATCTCTTTGAGTTTTTGGTCGAACCACCGTTTTCTATGGTCTTTCTCAATTAGCATACTTTGCACAATGAGTTGTCTTTCTTCCTTGATTTATTCCAAAACCAACAACCATTCAGCTAGCTCATTACCATCAAGCTTCTCATTCACAACCACTCTTAGGCTGGGAATCATGAACTCCTAAGGTATTATTGCCTCGAGTCCATACACCATCTTAAAGGGCATACATCTAATTACAACCTTGTATGAGGTGCGATAGGCCCATAAATCTACGGTGAGCTTAGACTCCTAACAGTTCATCGAGCCTCCATAGTCTTAAATAAGGACCTTGTTGGTGCTCTCCACATGGCCATTGGCTTGTGGTGGATAATAAGGTGTTGATTTGTGTGTGCAATCATGAATGTACTAGTGAGATATTTGATTATGTCATTGATGAAATGACATAATCATTGATGAAATGACATAATCATTGATGAAATGTTTACCTTGATCACTCACCAACTTAAATGGGCATCCAAAGTGTGTAATGATATTTTCATATAAAAAATTAGCCATTGTTGTAGCATGTGCTTTCCTTGAAGCTCTTACTTCAGTCCATTTGGTAACATAATCAGTGGTGGCAATGACTATGATGAAGCTCTTGCTTCAGTCCATTTGGTAGCATAATCAGTGGGGCGACTATGATAATGCATGCCTATGTGCCATAGGCAGCAAGACTTATTGTCCCGATAGAGTTTAAGCCCCATTTCTCAAAAGGTTGGTCAACCCTGATAGGATGCAATGGCATCATGTCTTTCTTTTATGCAACGTTGGCACTCATCTCACAACCCTTGGTCAACCCTGATAGGACGCAATGGCATCATGTCTTTCTTTTGTGGTTTGATGCACCCTTGATAAATAATGCAGTCTTTGAAAAGTGTTGTCCACCAGTACCTCGAGTGGAGTATTTTTCTGGCTGTGAATTTTTCCACAAAATGTCCACCTGCTACCCCCTAGTGTGCTTGTTCCAGGATTAAAATGTCCACCTGCTACCCCCTGGTGTGCTTGTTCCAAGATCATGAGATACTCATCCTCCCAAAGAGCAGCATCTAAATAAAGAGTTTCGGTAATAAGTTGGTAAGGTTCGCTCACTTTTAGCAACTTCCTTGCTAGATCCTTTTGTAAGTCCTTTCCTTCTAGAAAACCATTAGCTAGAAGGTTAACAATTTTCTCGCTCTATTGTGGAATAGCATCTACCTTGAACAGTGTAGCATTCGGTAGATCACCATCAACTCTTGTTGGTGCTTCACCATTATGTATGCAAGATAAATGAGCAGCCATGACATGTTTTTTGCCAGGCTTCACAACTATTGTAAAGTTAAATTTAAGAAGAATCAATAACCACCTGGTGATTCTTCCTGTGAAACATGGTTTGTTCATAAGATACAACAAGGCTTAATGATCAACATAAAATACAAATTTGTTAGCAAGAAGGTAATGCTAAAATTTCTTTACATCATAAACCATTGCTAATCCTTCATGTTTAGTAATAGTATAATTTATTTCAGCCTCGTCTAATTGTTGTTGCTCACTTGCAAAACTAATAGGATAGTCCAACTAGTGTTCTCTTGGCTGTGCGCAGGATGCATCCAATGCACATAGAAGATGACATCTCGGTCGGGTGCTCAAAAGTTTGGAGAACTTGCCAAGGCTTGCTTTAGCATGTCGTAAGCTTGTTGACACTCCTCTATCCATACAAATATGACCAATAGCTTGTACAAAGGATGAGCTATCTCTGGAAAGAAAAGAATAAACCGACGGTACTAGCTGACATGGCCCATGAATCTCTGGGCTCCCTTGTAGTTTTTGGGTGGGGTATTTCCAGAATAAGTTTGACCTTTCTTTCATCAGTGGAAATCCCATTCTTAGAAACTATATGCCCAAGAATCACTCCATGTTTAACCCAACATTGGCACTTGTAAGGGTTTAAGGATATGCGATAAAGTCTACATCATTCAAATGAACGCATTAGTTTGACCTTTCTTTCATCAGTGGAAATCCCATTCTTGGACACTATATGCCCAAGAATCACTCCGTGTTTTACCCAAAATTGGTATTTGTAAGGGTTTAAGGATATGCGATAAAGTTTGCATCATTCAAATACAAGATAGGTGATTCTTCCATGACGAATGAACACATAAATCATCCAAGAACTTCCTTAGAAAATCTTTAAATGTAGTGTTCATGAGTCTCTGAAATGTGGCTGGTGTATTGGTTATGCATAACGCAATAGGCATACACACCACCAAGCAAGGAAATCCTCAAGCTTAAAGTGGGTCTAAAAAGAAGGCTAGAAGCAAACCATAGTGACATAAACACATCTATAAGTAAGCCTAACAAGTACCATCCCATTTGAGGGGGATACCATCCCATTTGAGGGGGATACTACTACTCCTAAAGAGTCTATAGTAGCCAACTTCAAGAAAATTGTGTATACAAGATCTATTTGTGATACATGTGGCATAGCCCGACGAAGATGAAGATGCTATTATATTTAAAGATGATCTATAATTCTTTGAAAGTATGAAGCTAGCATATGATAAAGATAATGGCAGAAATGTCTCGACGGGGGCCACCTAAACATCATTGACATAGCCCATGGTCACCTTATTACCAATAAACCAAGAGAAGAGTCTAAAAATGAGTCAAAATTTAGAAGAAGAACTGGAACTTGGAATAGCGAAAAAGAATAATACTCAAGAAAAGAAAAAGACTGAAGGAATAAAAAAGACTTAAGAAATAAAAAAGATCAAGACGGCTTGGAAACATTTAAAAACTCATCTACTCATATTACACTTGGGTGACCCATTGAAAATCACATCATAATTCTCATAAATGGTGAAGTAAGAACATGATGGATCAAGGAGAAGTTTGAGAAGACAAAGAGCCACAAGTGGATCAAGGAGAAGTTTGAGAAGACAAAGAACCACATGGCACATGTTTGGTAAAAGATGAAGCACAAACCTGATAAGCTGTCATCACTGTTGCACCCACTACATAATCACAAGCTTCATTTGTAACACCCAACACTTCACAAGCATCATCTTCTACTGTGAACATCTTGAGACCTCCCACTAAACCTCTCTAAAGTCCTTGTAGTGTTATGATATTTTTTGGATATGGGCTTATAATGATGACTTACCATCTTTTTAAGGTAAGCATGTGCAGGAGAGCAGGTGCTACAACAACAACCAAGGGTGCATGTAAAAGAAGACCAATACTTCAAGATTAATTACATAATCTTTAGCCTCAACTCTAAGATCAAAGTGCTCAAGAAGCTAGTCCCATTGGTGCACTCAGACACTCTACCATAGTCAACCTACTAGAGCTCATGAGGAAATATGCTTATCCACCAAGGGGGGCTATGCCAAATTGGGAAGGATTTGTGAATCTAGAAGATCCCCAAGGATCCATGGAAAAGGGTCATTAAGAACAAACTTACTTGAAGGTTGCATGATTTTAATCTAAAGAAGTATGAAGGATGGTTACACGATTTGAATCTAAAGAACTACAAAGGATTGTTGCATAGTCGATATATTATTATTATCAAAATCTAAAACACACACACTCCTCAATTGTGTGTTTGAAAAGGTTAGCTATTAGACTTGGGATCTTGAATGAGTCGATGAACCCAAAGGGATCCTTCCAATTGAGTTCACTCATTTGGAGGTGAGCTCGTAAGGGGGGAAGTACGATACATCCCTAGCATGGGCATAGGATAATGTCCCATGGGCTAAGGAAGTGGCTACTAGTAAGGAAGTGACACAATTAAGCAATTGACTATTGAGAGCTAGACAATTATTCCATATTTGTATGGATAATGATAGCACTAAAGTCCTATATAAGCATAAGGAGGTCTCACAAGGAGGGCTCACAACTCAATGTGAGCATGCCTTATGTGGGTTTGAATCTAGACTAGCCCTGAGGTGGGGTCTAGGGTTGTCAAGATTTGTAGGTTGGGGTACACATAGTGGTAGTCCAATTGTGAGTCCAACTGTGAGAGGTGGTATTATCATCTAAAGGCCTCATGCTATAGTGGTGCACATGTCTATATTACCCAAGATCTAAAAGTGGCTTAGTGAAGCAAGCCTATGGTTGGGAGGTGGGTCCACCTACTGCTTTCATTATGACCTATGTACATGTGTGTGTGTGTGAGAGTTCTTTGAACGTGAGGTTGCGTATTGAAATGATTTCACATTAAAGATGATAAAAAATTAACAAGTAAGGTTTTTCCAAGCTTAACAGACTTGTGGGAGTCTGTATTGTGCCCAAAACGCATTGACTGTGCTTATCACCGTAGACAATGTCTTTTGGGTACATGCCAACATTGTGGCATTAAACAGATCTCCTTGTCTCCACATGAAAAAAGCGATGACATTTCTATGATGACTGTCGAGCTTTTTGACGACGTTCCTACATAGGAAGTGGATGAGAACGGTCAAGCAAAAACTCGGAAAGATCTTGTTGTTTGCCAAGTCAGCCCGAGGACTTTCACTTCCTTGCTTCAAAGCAAATTGGGAAACTTCATCAAACACAATTATAAGTACAGATGGCAAGCTAAACAATTCAAAGAGTGTTTGGATAAATTTCTAGATGATGTAGTGGTGTCGGTAGTGGATTTTGCAGAGAATTACTCCTTCAAGGTGCAGAATGAAATTCAGTCAATGCATTGGTATTCAACTTAGGTGACAATCTTGGTCCATATTTCGTACCTGTGTGATGTGCTTGGTACCATTCAGAAGACAACCCACTTCTACATCTCTGATGACAAAATCCACGACACTTTGTTTGTGCAGCACTACTTTATTTTGCACAATGAGTGGTTGAAAGCTCAAGGATGCAGTGTCAAGCAACACTGGGTGTGGTCTAATGGCGTTGCTTCACAATTCAAAGCAAGGCGCCCTTTCTATTTTGTAGCCCGATACTTCAATATGACAGGTATTGAGATGATGCACAGTTTCTTTGCATCCGGCCATGGGAAGGGCGAGCATTATGGGGCTGGTGCAGTGCTCAAAAGAGCTCACACAGGAGCAACTGAAATCTGACAGATGGGTGTTACATAACGCTTCAAGTGTGGTGGCATTCCTCAATGCAACCCTCAGGAAAGAATGTCTATTGACAGGGAAGAAAGTCGATCGTAGATTATGGGAGGTCACGCTCGGTGATGTAGACAGAGATAGAGAGTGGGATTGCATGCGGATCAAAGGGTCTCGATCCTTCCACTGTGTCAACGGCTACAGTCAATCAGATATGCAAGCATTACGGTGCAGACCATTGTCCTGCTTTTGCCATGCGTGCATGAAAGGCCAATGGAGGAGATGTGTAAACAAGGACCACGTTGAGAGGTGGCAGTACTTGCGAATACAACCGACTGTCAATGTTCAAAACGATGGAGAAGCATCCAGTGATGATGAGTTACCAGGAGCCCCCATGTATGCTGGCCACCATGATGACCTAAGTGATGCCTTGATGGTTGGCCTGAACTTCGCAGTGAATGCAGAAGAGCCAGGTGCAGACTTCTACATCTTGAAGTGCACTAAAACCAAGCGCTTGACCATCAAATCTGAAAGGGATAAATGACATAATCGTATTCAAAAGAACTCATTTGTCGTTGAGGGACTCTTCTACGACAAGGTAAATGGCCAAGATGACACCTATGTTCTTTTGGATGACAAGCCCCCTGCTTTTATCTACTCCCACCTGCAGCGATGCATCAGGTTTTCAATGTGCTCGGTAGAAGGTGAGCCTAATGTATATGAATTGTCAAATGATGTATTTGAACAAATCTATAATAGCATGGCCCCAGAGGAGAGCTTGTAAGTTCTAACTTTCAAGCTAGCACAATGTGTCCTCCTAAGAAGCACTATTTTGCACGTTCAACTCTTTGACAGCACTTTCAGTAGTAGACAAGCACTTTAAGACCACTTGACAAGCACTTCTAGTACCTACACAAGCACTTCTAGGATCTACACAAGCACTTTCAGATTACTTGAAAAGCACTTTAAGTACCTAGACAAGCACTTTAAGTAACTAGACAAGCACTTTCAGACCACTTAACCAGCACTTCCCAAACAATTGAAGTACCTATACAAGCACTTGACAAGCACTTGGAGGCCACATGGTAAGCACTTGTTAGGTACTTTTAGTACCTAGACAAGCATTCCAGACCACTTGACAAGTGCTTTAAGCACCTTGACAAGCACTTTCAGATTACCTGACCCACAGCAGTTAGCTAGCATTTTCTAGTACCTAGACAAGCACATGTTTAGTACTTTCAGACCACTTGAGAAATTCTTGTCAAGCACTTCAGTACCTGGAAAAGCACTTTTAGTATCTAGACAAGCACTTTCAAACCACTTGACAAGCACTTCAATACCTAGACAAGCACTTTCAAACCACTTGACAAGCACTTTTAGTGTCTAGACCAGCACTTTTAAACCACTTGACAAGCACTTCAGTACACCTAGACAAGCACTTTCAGACCATCACTTTCTTAAGAGTCCACAAAATGCAACCACAGTATAAACTAAAGAAAATGACACCAGATCGACACAAAATCGTTCCAAGGTCAAAACCATTTTTGTTTGTATATATGTCAAGGAGTGTTTGAAGTTAGCCACACAATAAAGGCACGACGGTGTTAGAGTACATTAAGCTACACAGTAAGGGCATGGTGTCATGGCAATGAAGGGGCTATAGGCAGTCCTCTGTACAATAGGAAAAATGCCAGCAAAAGCACTTCTAATTTGCTGTTTTACTCTTTGGACGCTTATACTTTCTTTCTTTAGGATCCAGCTTGGGGGCTTCAATTTCTTTCATTTCCTCAACATTGTTCTGCACGATTCTCCAATTCGACCGTTGCAAGGCATCATCCCTGACATCAAAAGGGCACTCTCTGACAGTTTTTGCTCTGTGAGCACTTTCTGCCCACTACAACACAAAGTCAGCCACATCCTGTTTTAGAAAATTTTCCCACTGCCCCTCAGTCTGCTTCTCCACTTCAGGAAGGATCACATAGCATGTAGGATCATTAGAGTACATTTTATACAATGAGTCATCTAGCACAAGTGTATTTGTCTTATTGAATTTCGGGAAAAGATGCCAGAAGGTATCCAGGTTTTTCAAGAACATTGGCCTAGGAGGATTATCAAAGCACCAAGTGCAAACATGGCAAGCGGTTTGCGACAGCCATTCACTCATGCATTTCTTGGCTTGAGGCAGGCACTTATCCATGGCTGTCTCTCCAATTCCCTGCTTCTATGGGAGGTCCACACAAATACCTCTGCAACCTGACTCAATGCAAGTAAGAACACCTCTGCATCCTACCGTACGTAATAGGTGGTGTTCTCATCCTCACGGACTCTGGAAAAGTACAGCGTTGAGACATTTGGGGGAATCTCTGTCCTGCGCTTATCGTGCATGCACAAAAGAACCTTGTTGCAGTCAACAATGACTGCCAGGTCTCAAGAGTCATTGAAGCATCAAAACTGATAGCGTAGAGGACAGTGCTCAATGTGCTCTACCTCATCAGTGGGGGGTGGTAGGGTTTTCGAGCCAACAACTTGAATTTTAACTACATGCACAACAATTAAGATGGTCAGGACACGCATAGACACTGAGACAAAGGACTTATATATTATATTGCCGCAAAATAATGCGGCTTGCATGAGCAAAGAGCTACAAAGTTGCAAGAAGCTAAAGCTTCTTGCATGCTCAGGCTTTGGGTAAAATCGGGTTAGTACTTTCCTTGGGGTCCCGAAGAGGCCCATCCTCCACCTGCCTTTTCTTCTTCTTCCGCAGCTCTCCTGCAACAAATTGGAGGGTCTCTTCCATATCTGGGTCCAACTCCTCTTCAGTATGTACACCTTTGTCGACACGGCTTGGCTCTCCAGTTGGAGCACTAACATGACTTAATGTCTTAATGACATCAGTACCTAGGATAGCAATAGGAAATCAACTTAGGAGCACAGGTAGTTAATATGATCACAATGATCATGGATAATCATGTCTGAGGATAACATGCTACAGTAACCAAAATTACCTTGTGTGATCTCAGAACCAGGTGTCTCCCTCAGGATGCCTCCATCACCAAGCACATCAGTTTTTTCACATCAGCAGACAGACTACAACCACCACCCATGTTTTTGTATTTCATCATCAAGGCGTCTAGGTCGAAGGGGGCGTCCACATCATGCATGGATGAGGTGGAAGCGGCTGGGTCCACCCCCTCGCTAGCCTTTGGCTCACCTGAGACATAACAAACAATTACTATACATATCAAAAGTAGCATGAATTCTATCCTATGAAAGAGGCATGCCTTACCTATGGACTCCTCATATGCATTTCCAAGTGCCCAACATCTTGCTACAAGTGGTATCTCCCACGAACAGTCCGGAACAATGCACTTGGGCTCAGTCGCACATACAATGGAAAAGCAAAAGGGGTGGTACTTGTGGGCACATGGTAGATAATAAATGCCGACCGCATGTTTGCTTGACAGTAGCTGGCCACCACACAGGCCACACAAGATCCACCAATGAGGATAGTGTCAGCACCTAGGACAGACTTGGCAGGTGGGGTAGGCACTAGAAGGGCTCTCCCCTCTCTCTTCAAGAAAGTGCATGCCTCCTTCACGAAGGAGGCCTGTCTCCTCAGCTCACATAACACATGCTCCATTTTCTCAACCGAAGCCTGCACATAATGAAAAACAACCACCAGCCATCAGAACTTTCAAGCATGTGTAAGTGGTTTGAGCACATGTCAGTGGTCTGTGCAGTGCCCTAAGGTCTAAGCAAGCACCAGTGAGTGGTCTAAGCACTTGAAAGTGGTCTAAGCACTTGCAAATGATGCAACCACTTGCAAGTGGCTCTTCCAAGTGTTCTAAGCACCTGTTAAAGGTCTTAGAAATTGTATGTGCTTTTTGCTTTTGCTAGTGTTTTAAGCACTTGCAAGTGGTATGAGCACTTGAAAGCGGTATGAACACTTGCAAGTGGTCTTGAACTTCGCTAGTGGCCTAGGCACTTGCAAGTGGTATGAACACTTGCAAGTGGTCTTAGAACTTGCAAAAGGCATGAACACTTACAAGTGGCCTTAGCACTTGCAAGTGGTATGACCACTTGCAAAAGGTATGACCACTTGCAAGTGGTCTTAGCACCTTCAAGTGGTCTAAGCACTTGCAAGTGGTATGAGCACTTGAAAGTGGTATGAACACTTGCAAGTGGTCTTGAACTTCGCTAGTGGCCTAGGTGTTACCATAATATAGTAGTGATGTGTGTGAACACACTTAGGACCGCCGGGGCACTTTTTCCCTCACTAGGAGGTTTTTTCCCCCGTGCATTGTATATACGCCCATTATCTTCTAGGGCTGGTTATCTTTCATTTTTGGCACTCATAATACACTACTGTGTTGTGCTCAAGCTTCCTCATCTTCTTGAAGTTGTGTGTGCATTCCTGCAACCCTAATTCCAACAATTGGTATCAGAGCAGGCTTCCTCCTCCCGGGCAGCATCACCGGCACCTGCCGCTTCATCTCCTCCGATTGCAACGAGGTTTCACGAGTGTCTGCAGGTTAGTATATGCCGTGGGCGAGCCCGTAGGGCTCGTTCGTTTCAGAATTTTGATCTGAAGTCATTTCGCCCTCCGTTTTTGCATTCCAAGTACTGCGCAGGCAAAATCGTCCTACTGTGCAGATTTTCTGTCAAGATTAAAATCTGCAGGACAGGTGCCCATTCGTCTGTTTTGGGCTGTGCTACATAGCACAGGTCGATTTTATACAGGTTTACCTCTTACAGACAGCATTTACATCTAGTAGTACAGTCATTGGCCATGGCTGACAACAATGATGTATTCCGCATGTTGGCTGCTGAGGATAAGTTGGATGGCACCAACTATCCATTGTGGGCATATATGATGCGACATGTATTGGTAGCAAAGGGGTTATGGAACATTGTGCAGGGTATTGATGCACGTCCTATTGTGGCTGGGAATGCTGCAAACACATCAGAAACAGGTACTGTTGATGATGGTGCAGGCACAAGTGCTGTAGCAGCTGTTCGAGAACCACCACTTTCAGCAGAGCAGATTCGTTGGGATGGTAGAGATGCGCAGGCTCATGCCTTGATTGCGCTGTCTGTGAAACGTACCATTATCCCACATATTCGCTCCTGCAGGACTTCTAAGGATGCTTGGGATGTACTTGCCACATTGTATCAGGCAAGAAATGAGGCTCGTGTTGCTTATCTCCGAAAACAGTTGGAGAGTGAGCATATGAACGAAGGTGATTCTATGGATAGCTTTTTGACAAAGATCAAGGATTTCAAAGAGCAGCTCATTTCTGCAGATGAAATCCTGTCAGACAGTTCACTTGTGCAGACTGTTTTGAATGGTCTACCAGATTCTTATCAGGGTTTTGCTTCCACTCTTCGCTTGATGATGAAAGGCAATCCCAATGCCTTATCATTTGAAGAGTTAGCTTCTGTTTTGCTGCAAGAAGACCAGTCAAGGCAAAACAGGAATATTATGCGTGTCGCAGATCAAGCTTTCGTTGCTAGTCAGAGAAGCGGGAAAGGTAAAGCTGGCTTTTCTTCTAGTAAGCAGAAATCTGCAAATGCTGCGCAACCAAAGAAGGAAGACAAAGATGAGAAGAAGGGTGACAAACAGAAGACATTTTGCAAGTACTGTAAGGGAAATGATCATGTCATCAAAGCGTGTCCTAAGCTGGCTGCGAAAGAGGCTAAGAAGAAAGAGGCTGGTATGGTTGTTCCAGATGCCTCTCCTTCTAACAATGAATCTGCTAATGTTGTGCTAGATACAGAATGGGCATTCAATGCGCAGTGCAGTTATGACCCATCTTTGCATGACACATGTATGTCTGCAGTAGATTCAGATGTATGGTACTTTGACAGTGGTGCCACTAAGCATATCACCTCGCAGCGCAGTTTATTCACTTTCCTTGAGTCTGCTCCCACAGGGAATACTGTCACTTGTGCCAATAACTCCTCTTATCCCGTTGAAGGAGTTGGACAGATTGTGCTGAATGTTGCAAATGGCAACACCTTTACACTTTTTGATGCATTGTATGTGCCAGGGATCAAAAAGAATCTGCTGTCAGTCTCCGCATTTGCCAAAACAGGTTTGGTTGTAAAATTTGTGGATGACAGATGTATTGTTCATGATCTCTCTTGTGGTGACATCATTGTAGCATCTGGTTCACTATGTCGAGGGCTGTATAAGCTCAATATGGATGGCAAATGTGTAGAGGATTCAGCATGTGCTATTATGGATACGCAGGCTATTTCAGATGCAAAACTGTGGCATGCACGTTTTGGTCATCTGAATTTTGCAAGTTTGCTGCGCCTGCAGAAATCTGAAATGGTGTCTTCTTTGCCTAAGCTTGAGGCACCTGTCAAGCATGTTTGTGAGGGCTGCATATTGGGTAAAATGCAGCGTGCTTTCTTTCCCAAAGATGGATCAGTGAGAGCTGAACGCAGATTGCAGCTTGTTCACAGTGATGTTTGTGGTCCCATGCAAACTCCATCATTTGGAAACTACCTTTACTTCGTGACTTTCATTGATGATTTTACCAGGCATGCATGGGTATATCCTTTGAAGGCAAAGTCCGAAGTGTTTTTGTGCTTCAAACAGTTTTTGGTTATGGCTGAAAATGTGTCAGAAAGTAAGATGGGCACCCTCCGTTCAGATCGAGGGGGGGAGTATATGTCTTCAGAATTTAATGCATTTCTGGCTGAGCGTGGGATAAAACACCAATGTACAGTGCCGTATACACCACAGCAAAATGGTGTGGCTGAGAGAAAAAACAGGTCTCTCATGGAAATGGCAAGATGTATGGTTAAGAGTCAAAGTCTACCACATGGTTTTTGGCTTAAGGCTGTCATGTGTGCCACTTATGTACTAAACAGGTGTCCCACCAAAGCATTACAGGTTGTCACTCCATATGAGGCTTGGCATAGCCGCAAGCCATCTGTTGGCCATTTACGTGTTTTTGGTTGCCTGGCATATGCATTAGTGCCTGTGCAACATCGCAGAAAATTGGATGACAAAGCTGTCAAATGTATTTTTGTTGGATATAGTGCTGAGAGCAAAGGCTATCGTTTGTATCATCCACAGACAAAGCGCATTTTGGTTAGCCGTGATGTTGTATTTGTGGAAGATGCAGTTCAGCCCTTGGTTTCATGTACTAAGGAGACAGATATCAGCTCACGTGATGTCTATGATACATTGTTGCCTCTTTTCAGTGGTGCACAGTCAAGTGCAATACCTCATGAGGCAGTTTTTCAGCCTACGCAGGTTTTAAATGATGGCACAGATCAGCCTATATCTGATGCAGATGTGCATGATGCACTTGAGGATGAGAGACAAGAGATTGAGGGCTCTAGGAACATGCCTAGATGGCTGGTGCAGACTTTGCGTGACAGCAAGTTGGATGCCCCTTTGTCTAGTCGCACTCGTTCTGGCTCTCATGGTGCCTCTTATGCGTCAGATTGTTATGCATTGGCTGTTTCTAGTATGTGCGATGAAAGTGAGCCTGTTTTATTTGATGAGGCACAAAGTTCAGAAAATTGGATGGCTGCTATGCAAGCAGAATACGATGCTATTATGAAGAATGGTACATGGTCTTTATGTGACTTGCCCCCTGGCAAGAAGGCCATTGGCACTAAGTGGGTATACAAATTGAAGCATAAGCCTGATGGCATAGTGGATCGCCATAAGGCTAGGCTTGTTGCAAAAGGTTATGCTCAAGAGAAGGGCATTGATTTTGATGAGACTTTTGCTCCCACATGTCGTATGACCACTGTTCGTAGCATCTGTGCATTAGCAGCTCATAATGGTTGGAATGTACATCAGCTGGACATAAAGACTGCGTTCTTAAATGGAGATTTGCATGAGGAGGTGTATGTATCGCAGCCTCGTGGTTTTGTTCAAAGAGGGCAGGAAAACAAAGTGTGCAGGTTAAAAAAGGCTTTATATGGTTTAAAGCAAGCTCCACGAGCTTGGTATGAAAAAATACATGCATATTTGACTGCACATGGGTTTCAGAATAGTCCAACAGAAAGCACTTTGTATGTTAAACGTGTGGATGGTGTACATCTAATCATTGCTCTCTATGTCGATGACATGCTGCTCACAGGACCAAATGAGAGTCATATTGCTGATTTTAAGGCTGATTTGAATGCCTCTTTTGAGATGTCAGATTTGGGGCATTTGCATCATTATTTGGGGATACAATTTAAGCAGTGTGATGGAGGTATTGCTTTGTGTCAGACAAAGTATATTGAAACATTGTTGCGGAGATTTGGCCTTGAAGACTGCAAGCCTATTGCTACTCCAATGGAGACAGGTTTGAAGTTGAGTCTTCATGATGCTGGAGATCACTTTGATGTCACACTCTATCAGACAGCTGTTGGTTGCCTCATTTATGTATGCATTACGAGGCCAGACATTCAGTTTGCAGTCTCACAGGTGAGCAGATTTATGCATAGCCCAGGCATTAAGCATTGGCAGGCAGTGAAGCGTATCTTTCGCTATTTGAGTGGTACTCGGCATCTTGGGTTGTTTTATCCCAAGGGGGGATCATTGCCGCCAGATTTACATGCTTTTTCAGATTCTGACTGGGCTGGTTGTTATGACACACGCGTGTCCACGAGTGGTTTTTGCTTCATGCTTGGAAGCTCATGCATATCATGGTTGAGCAAGAAGCAGCCTACTGTGGCCACTTCTAGTTGTGAAGCTGAGTACAAGGCAGCTTTCACAGCTACGGTTGAGTGTGTGTGGCTCAGACGCCTTATGGCTGATTTGGGTGTTGGGCAGCCATCTGCCACCACCATCTTCACTGACAGTCAGAGCGCATTGGCAGTTGCGCGGAACCCAGTGTTCCATGCTCGTACGAAGCACATTGAGGTGCACTACCATTATGTCAGGGAGAGACTCTCTGCAGGAGAGATCAGTTTGGCTTATGTGCCAACACAGGATAACCTTGCAGACCTTTTCACAAAGGCTCTGCCTCGTGAGAAGTTCGAAGCTTTTCGCAAAGCTTTGGGCTTACTCCCTTTTGTGGATTCGTCCACATAGCTAGACACTTCCCTATACATGAGTGCTAGCTCTTGTTCACCGCATCACTCCAGGGGGGATTTGTTACCATAATATAGTAGTGATGTGTGTGAACACACTTAGGACCGCCGGGGCACTTTTTCCCTCACTAGGAGGTTTTTCCCCCCGTGCATTGTATATACGCCCATTATCTTCTAGGGCTGGTTATCTTTCATTTTTGGCACTCATAATACACTACTGTGTTGTGCTCAAGCTTCCTCATCTTCTTGAAGTTGTGTGTGCATTCCTGCAACCCTAATTCCAACACTAGGCACTTGCAAGTGGTATGAAAACTTGAAAGTGGTCTTAGAACTTGCAAAAGGCATGAACACTTGCAAGTGGTCTTAGAACTTGCAAAAGGCATGAACACTTACAAGTGGCCTTAGCACTTGCAAGTGGTATGACCACTTGCAAGTGGTCTTAGCACCTTCAAGTGGTCTAAGCACTTGTTAAACTTCTAAGAACTTGCATGATTTCTATGCACTTGCTCGTGATGTAAGCACTTACAGTGGTATAACACTTGCAAGTGGTCACAACACTTGCAAGTGGTCTCAATACTTATGAGTGGTCTATGAACTCGATGACCTCTAAGCACTTGCAAGTGATGCAAGTGAAACAAGCACTTGCAAGTGGTGTAAATGCTACACCACTTTCAAGTGCTTAAATCACTTGCAAGTGCATATATTACTTGCAAGTGCTTGGAGAAAAATGCTTGAGTTTTCAAAAGTACCTGCATAGTGGACACCTCCTCCATCTCTGTAGCAGCAGACGTCACAGCACCAGAAGCCACTGAGACCACCCTCTCTAGCACTCCTATCTCAGCTTCCTTCTTCAAAATGAGAGCTTCATTTTCTAAGGGAGATGCTTTTAATATCTCCATGTCTGCTCTAAGTCTCTCCATCTCTACTATAATCGAGGCATAGGCCGAATAGGTGCCTTCGTTGCGTAGCCACAAATCCCTCTTCTCTGCTAAGACCAATTTAGCAGAACCAACCTTCGCTTTAACAATATGGGCCTGCCCATCAAGATCTTCAGCAATTCTACCTAACCATTCTATGTATAGGGCTGGGATGCAACCTCAGTCGGTTTTGCAGGGTGATTAGACAGTGTCAAGGTGTAGGAGTCAACAGCATGCTCTGTTTGTCCATATAAGACAGAAACACCATAATCGGACATGAACTTCCTCACTTTGCAATTCAAACCTCCCCGTTGAGCCTTCACATTCTCCAAGACCATACCACCCACCATAGCCCATGCAATCTTGTGACTTTCGGGTTGAGCTTTAGCAGCTGCACAATTCTCAAAGGCAAACCCCCTAGCAAACTTTGTCATTAGTTCCACATTAGAGAGGGCAGCCTGGTACACTTTCTGATACAAAAGACGGCAAGCGTTATATAGGTGATCCTGCACCATATGCAAGAAGACCTTTGTCTTCTTCTTTTCAGGAACTTTGAAGACAGTCAGCCACTCCTCAGGTGGAAAATCCTCAACAGTAAGTCTTTGGGCAGCTTGCCCTCCATGCTTAAGCCGTACTCAGCATGCAACTCAGCTGCTGAGTAGCAAAAACGGGAGAGCTTTACGTACTCAGATGACGCTGTCAATAAGAGAACAAGCAAACGTTAGTTCTCAAGGGGAGCATGCATTGACAGGGAAACAATGTGCAAACAAAAGCCAATGGAGGAGATGTGTAAGAAGGATATGTGCATGCAGCAGACATGGAAGAGGAGCACAATACCTTTCCGAGTGAACTTTCCTGTTGGGGGGCTGCATGTTGTCTGGGAAGCTTCACCTTGCTTTGGCATCGGTGAAGGGGTCTGCACGACTGAGTCATCCGCAAAGGGTCTCTTGCACCTCCTAGGGGGGGTGTTCTTCTTGGGGGTGGGATCACTCATCTCTGCACACACGGCTGTGAAACGGTGAAACCGTGAGTGATGCGAGGCAGTAGAGGGATGAAAGTAGAGGGATGAATGGGTAGGAAGCTCACTTGGTGAGAGGGAATGCAGGAACGGAGCAGAGGGAGAAGAGGAGTAGAGGGAGAAGGGGGGCGTGCACGACAGGCCAAATCAATGCATGCTTAAAAGAGGGTGGCCCATTTTCTTTTCATGATGGCCCACTATTTACCATATTACGAGAAGGGGGATGCCAAATCATTGCATGCTTTGAAGAAGGGGGCCCAATTAATTTTATGATGGCCCACTATTTTCCATATTACTAATTTTAAAAACACTAAACTTCCCTCCTTTTAGGGGCTATTGGTGGTACCACCAAAAGGTGAAAAAAGTGGTACCACCTATACATGCTTTCACCCAAGAATACCTTGGATTGGGGATATTTTGAGCAAGTAATATCCCTTGGTCATAATCCAAGATAATGATTTTTTGTGTGATGATGTCAATGATGTAAAATAATGGATTGAAGCCACCTAATGCTGCACTAAATTTGTTCAATTTGAAGAGAAGACAGTGACATTCCTACTAAGTGAAGAGAAGACAATGACATTCCTACTAAGTGAAGAGAAGATGGTGGCATTCCTACCAAGGGAAGAGAATATAATAATAAATGGTGTCATGAAGTGAAAGATATTTCCTTAACCTCTCAACAATAACTATTCCAACTCAAGATCCAATCCAACTATTCCCAAAAAGGAAAGAAACCTACAACTTTCCTATCTATCAAGGGAAGCACAACCCTAGCTGTCAATAGGCCTCACCACCATAAGGTAGAATGGAAACATTAAAGCCTCTGCCATTGAGACCCCTTTCCCAATACCCACCCTCCCCCCCGCGTGCACCACGCGGTAGGTAATTTTCTAACCCAACATCTCAAAAGATGAGCACCAATGAAAAATAAATTTTTCTGCCATTGGGTGCTCAAAATCTTACCAATGTCTCAAGTTTACTATGATGGTTACACATTCATCATCTAGATTCCTAAACAATAACTAGCTAAAGTCTAGAGGAGTTCCTAGAAAAATACTAATAATACAAAAGGCCACAACCTCATAGATGAATGTTACCTAAAGCTATGTTGGAAGCACAAAGCCATAATAAAGTTAATAGGTGGATCTGGATACCAGATCTTAAAGGCACGTTTCAAGGTCAGGTCCAATTAACATCATGGAAAAGTTGCCGCAACCTCATGGGTAACTATCAATAGAGATGAGTGCCTAAACATGTTATTCAAAGTCAAGGGTTTCATCAATATATTTATGAAATATGTCTATCCAAGCATAGAAAAAATAGAATCTAGTGACAATGCCAATTTGATGCCACAAGAAGCTACAACTATAAGATCAAAAAAGAAACCTTCTAAACAAAGCCCTATATAAGAGAACCACGAGAACACTCACTTAAAAATGGTAATTTTCCATAAAAACCTCTCCATCTGGGATTAAAAAAAGGAAAAAATGGCTACTCCAAGAAGGGTAAAGAGCCCATGATAGTTCTAAACACAAGAACTTGTGACCCAATTAAAATAATTAGTAAGGCAAGCTCTGTAATCATTACATTGCTTAACGAACATACAAAAATTCAATCATGATAACCATGTGAACTATGGTGAAAAAAGCCATATAGACAAGACATGACATTAAATGAAGATCATGTAGTTACATTTGGATACACGTGTATCATTTAGATGAATGTGTTCTTGGATAGAGCTAACTTAGAATGGACCACCCTAAAGGAAAATATCAATTATCATATACATGAAGTTCATCTTACACAATTGATATAGGACTTGAAACTGCAAAAATCAATGCAAGAAGAAAAAATTACCTAATTTATCTTATATGCATATGATTATGGCATACATTCACCACTACAGGATGCCTACATTTTGACGCTTAATCACAAAAATGAAACGTAATGAAAATGTAAGAACGTCCATATGCACGCATCATCGGTGCTTCTATCGGTATCGAATCATTGGTATATTCGTATAAAAAAACGTCCAAAAGATTGTCGAAATATCCTTAGAAAAGCTGTCTAAATATGTGTTTATATAGTCATCTAAATATTGGTCTAAAAAATATTTATTTAGACATTTCGACGCTTTTTGAGACATCTTTTTAGTCACACTTTTCAATGATATTTTAGATAGCTATTCCGACCTAAATTCTGATGCTATTAGAGATGGACACATGTTTTAGTTTTTTTTGGCATAAGGGTGCATCCAAGTGCAGATGTGTAACTAGATGCACCATTATATAGAGCTTGCTTCAACTTGTCTCAAATAAAGAATTTGACACAATTAAACATTTAAGACAAAGATTCATTGATATAAAGATATGATTAATTGTTGGCCAGATATCAAACATTATACGAAAATTGTTGCAAACATGAATGTTGACGTACAAGCGAGCAACTTATACACTACCAAAAAGAGTGCAAAATGGATCTATACAACCCATCTACATGTCAAAAAAAAAGAAGAAGCTTGTAGATGTGAGCTACTAAGTGGTATCCAACGGTGAGCTATTCTCCTCTTAGGGGCTCAAGTATTGCTCTCTACAAAAAACAATGCAATACCCACAAATCAGCCCCTGTAAACTAAAGTGATCTACAAGCTTATAACATATATTTAAAAGGTACCGAAACCACAGCTGTGCCCAATTCACATTCTCGCCCCGTCATGCTCCATTCGTTCAAGCAAGGCATAGGTGCCATGCTTGAATGCATAGCACTCCTCCAACTCACTAGGTCGGCATCCAATGGCCCTCTCTTGCATGCATGCAAATAACACATAAAAACATACAACTATATACTTTACATACACATGAGAGATCATGAGAAGCATGGATACTTACAAAATACTCATAGAATGAGTCTCATCCACCACTCCCAAGGTGCGAGCTCCCCATGCTCTCTATTCACTTCGTCGTCGCTTCCTCTTGTTGCATGTACCATGGGGGTTATCAATAGCTTCCTCACCTCCTCATCCCATTTCTCTTGGTCCACATGCCCAGGATTTTCTCCCCCTCTTTTCACCCGCTTGGTGATATTGGACCGGTTGTGCTTCATACAATCTTTAATGATATCATAGATCCATCTATTTGGTACTTCCTCACTACCCGAGGTTGGCTTGAACTCGTTCTTGATTTGATTGCATATCCATGTTTTCTTCTCTATGATAAGAGGTGAGGGAATGTGGTCATAGTGTTGTGGGTGAACACTATGCCAAAGTTACGGAATGTGAGTCCGCATCTCCTGTCCTACATCATCAAGAACTGTACACCCTTCCTGCACCATATAAAGATATTGATTTGCGTTAGGGAGAGGGCTACTACCAAACGCCAACTCGAGTGACGTGATGAGATGGGGAGTCTGCCGCCACACTATCTATGGGTGGCCGCTCTCATGGAGAGGTAATTGCATCTGTGGAACCACGACTACAACAACCACCACCACCACTGCAACGTGAGCATCTACTATGGTTGGAGGAACGTCCTGAGGGTGGGGTGTGAGTAGGGGATGGCATGAGAGTGACCGTACGCATGGTTAGCTGCGATGGTTCAGTTGGCTCATCTTGGGTGAAGTAAGCTCAAGCCATGGCTTGTTGCTCGGGAGTGGCTTGTGCAATGAAAGAGAAGAATTGGTCGGGGCTCATAACACGTGGAGCAGGCGGATGATTGGTCGAGGGGTAACGCTAGGGCTATATCCGGGCTATACCCCTCGTCCATAATCTAATGAAAAAAAGCATAATATTAGAGGGCTTACCTCTAATAGCGGATGGGGAAAGTTGTAAAGTACATGCATGACAAAATCAAGCAAATAAAGCAGGATTAGGGAGAGGTAAGGAGGACTTGATATGAAAAATAAAGAAAATAAATAAAGATTAGGGAGAGCTAAAATAAAGGCTTACCTTTGCAAGAATCAAAGTAGATGGTTGTGAGATAAGACCTACAAAAAAAACCCCAAAACTTTTTGCATGACAAAATCAAGCAAAAAAAAGCATGATTAAGGAGAGGTAAAGAGGTCTTGATATGAAAAATTAAGCAAATAAACAAAGATTAAAGAGAAGATCTTACCTTTGTAAGAATCAAAGTAGATGGTTGTGAGCTAAGGCCTACAAAAGAAACCCCCAAAATTAGGTTAGAAATGCTTACAACAATTTCTACATGATCATAGAAAAAAGAGGAAAAATAGCATATTGTAGAAACCCGGAGGTGAGAAGGAAGGATGTGGGGAGAAGGAAAAGTGCTAGGGGGAGGTGCAGTCTCAACTCACTTTCTCCCAAAGCTTCCAAAGAGTTCCAAGAAAAGCAAACTAGTATACAGGTTTTGGCCGTTGTAAAATTTTAACACCGTCGTAAACAACATCAAAAATGACATTGATAAAAGTGTCGATACTAACGATGGTAAAAACATCGGTAAAAACATCCGAAACATTTTCTTCGATGCTCTTTTATAGATTTTTTCAATGATTATAAGGACTGGGGATTATATATTAAAAACCTTTGAAATTCAAATGTGTTTCGTGCCCCGACACCTTTTCCACTTGAATGTGAATTTTGGCTTACTAGATCGGCACCTAACATATAAGGGGCCATTGAATTTAGGAGAAATATGGACTCTCCATTTTTCCCCTTAAGGAGTGAATAAAAAAAGATTGACTTGACCAATGAGAGAGCTGGGATTCTAGATCCATGTAACATGTATCTTTTTGTCATATCTTTGTCCAAATCTCTTAAGACAATAAAATAATAGACCCCATATCTTTAAAAAATAGAGAAATGTCAGATTCCATATCTTTTATGTCAGATGTACCTTGTGGTTAGCACATGGAAGTTTGAAAATCGAATTTCATCTTTTTTCATTTTTATGTTTAACTTTTTACTTTCCCTCCTTTTGAATCACTATCTTTTCATTTTTTTCCTTTTTTTTGGAGAAATTCAATTTCACCATATCTTATGCAACTCTAGTTCTTTCTTCACGAAAATTTACAGGCATGTTTTTCTCCACCATAGCTCTCTCCTCCTAAAATTTCATCTCATTTGGACAAAACTTATGTAAGATATGCCCATTTTCTCACATGAACTTTCTCCTTTGCACCACAGATAGCTATCTTGATGTGAAGTGGCATCAAATTCTTGTGAGTAATTATCATATGTTTAGGGTTTGTCTATGTTTTGTCTTGATGTGAGTAATGATCATAGGTTTAGGATTTGTTTATGTTTTGTCTTGATGTGTTGCTGTTTATTTTCTCAGGAGAGCAAGGTTGTGAGCAACAAGGTTGTATAAATCAAAGTAGTAAGTTGCTGTTTATTTCTTATTGTTTTAATCTTTATTTGTTGCTTTCAATCTTCTTTGCACAGTATTGATTTCAAGTGGCATAAAATACCATAGTAATAATCATAGGTTTAGGATTTGTTTATGTTTTCTCTTGATGTGTTGCTATTTATTTTCATAGGAGTAACAAGGTTGTGAGCAGTAAGTTGCTATTTATTTCTTGTTGTTTTAATCTTTATTTGTTGATTACAATCTTCTCTACACAGTAATGATTTCAAGTGGAATAAAATACAACAGTAAAACGATCATAGGTTTTTGGTTTGTCTATGTTTTGTATTGATGTGAGTAATGATCATAGGTTTAGGGTTTATTAATGTTTTGTCTTGATGTGTTTATGTTTATTTTCATAAGAGCAACAAGGTTGTGTAAATCAAAGCAGTAAGTTGTTGTTTATTTCTTGTTGTTTTAATCTTTATTTGTTGCTAACAATATAACATATATATTTATTAATCATGCAGTCTAGCTTTATTAATTTAGATGTCTTCAAGGAGGATGAATATCAATAATATTCACATAGTGGAGGTGTTTAAAACAAGAGAGATGATGAAGGTAAGTTGAATTGGATTTTAATGCGACCAAGTAATCATGGAAATTTCAAGGTCAAGCTCAAAGATGTCACAGAACCCAACAAGCAATGGAAAGGTAGAATCATAGAGTTCAGGAGACGCACAAATGGTATGAGTACAATAACAGAGGCTTTCATTCAACATGTTTATATGCACAAAGAGATTCAAGTGCATCATGATAACTTTAGTGAAAGACATAATCCTAACAATAAGTTTATATCTCTGTGCTTTGCATTCTTGTGCTTTGAGTCCATGGTTATTAGATATAGTTTTAATACAAGCATGTTTGTTGCTTGCAGCTTTATATCCATCCACTCTGCATGATTGGCAAAATGTAAAATGTTTTAGTGGAAAGCTAAATGTTTTACATGCAGAGATAGGTGCCTTGATCTATGACAACAAGAGTGCAAGCGAATTGGCATCTTAGAATGTTTACTTTTATGATTCAGTGTATGATGTGGAGAGACATAGTTTGGAGTATATTCCACTACCATCGTTGTCTAGCCAGGAATGGTATAATCCTAGCTTAGACATGTCAGAAGCATGTAGGGTAAATATAAAAACTTATGTTCATGCTGCCATGAAACCATCCACAGGCTCTGGAGATGTGCATCTAAGTTGGTTTGTACCATTTGGTTTGTTTGCACATTTGTTTGGATCCTATGAAGTAGTTAAGAAAACTAAGATTACTTATTAATACAAGTGCCCATTTGAGGATTGGATGACTTAGTTACTGGGTGAGTGATGGCATCTCAAGAGAACTCACCACAATGATATCATTGAGTGCAGAATTATTGTGTCAGATGTTGCCTTTATGTAAGATTGCACTTCTGTTGATTGTTGATGGTTTTTATTTATAAGTACTTCATTGCAAGACACTGATTGTTGATTGTTGATTGTTGAATGTTGATTGTTGAATTTTGATTGTTGATTTTATGTTTTTATGTTGGTTATTGTTTGTTTTTTTATGACAAGTACTTCATTTCAAGACAAACTTTGTGCATTCACTTCAAGTATAGGAGGTGGCGACTTCTATGATGGGAGTGGCTCCAGCTTGGACCAAGACATGCGAGATGGCACGCATTCAGCACTCATTGATGTGGTTATTCATTGGGAGGGTCATGACCCTTTTAGTGCTAATGTAGGGAGTCATTGGCCCCTTAGTTTTTTGAGGTAGGAAATCCAACTTATGTCCAATAATCCCCCTTGTAATTTCTATTTTAAGCTATATGGTAGGAAGGTTGGGAGTCCAAGTGAACATTGCAAAATATGCAAGCAGTGTGTTGCTCCACACATCCTTGAGATTGTGGAGTTAATATAATTCTTATTCTTCCAAGTGAATATAAGAAGTTGTTTCTCTAAAAGTGTTATAAATTTATTTTTTCTTCATTTTCATTAAGTGTTATGGTTTTTTAAGTCCACTGTGTTTCAAACCCTTTAATATGTAAGAAAATAATGATAAGTATAAGTAAGTACAAACGTAAATATAAATATAAGTATATATTTAATTATAAATAATAATATAATTAATTATGCTAGAAATATAAATATATTTTTATGATTTGTTATATTTTAATGAAGTGTCATTAATTTTTAAGTCTATAGATATAAGTTTAAAAATAAATATAACTTTAAGTATATATTTAAATGTAAATAATAATATAAGTAACTATGTAAATAATATAATATAATAATAATAATATAATGTAACATGAAATAGAAGTATGATATATTATTTATTATATTTTAATGACGTGTCCTTTATTTACTAGAGTATAAAAATAAGGTATAAAAATAAATATAAGTTTATAGATATTTGTAAGTAATATAATAAGCACAAGTATAAATTTATTAAAAAGATTATAAATTTAAGTGTAAGTATAAATATGAGTATAAGTTTTAGATCAAACTCATTTATACTATCTATTCTCTAGCTCTCCCCACTACCCATCATGACTGCCTCCCCTGCTTTCACCACGTGGATTAGCAGCACTCACTATGCTCACCTTGGGGACCGGATCTATCCTAGGTTTCGCAAGCGTTTAGACCTCGAGGCTGTCATCTCCATCTTAGACCCAAACTCCACCTTGCTAGCTGCATTTTGCGATGTAATGGACGACTTCACCTACTTTATCCCAAATTCCACCTTGAGTTGGATTCCTTTGGAGTTCCTCTTCAGCATGAAGAGTGGATCCAACCACAAGAAGGCAGCAGTGAACAGAGCTCTAGCTCATGTCGGACAAGATTTCCGCACTACCACTATCCCAACCTCCTATGAAGAGCACATCCCACTCGATCTCATTAAGTGGGATATTTCTTTTGCTATTTACATCTTGAACTCTAATCTTCAAGAGCTAGAGGATGATGACATCCAAGATCTCCCTCTAGTGGAATACATAGTCATCGAGCCAGAGGAGACCACACTAGACCCTGTCGTTGAGGCCGCAGAGAGCTCTTGCATGGTGCTTGCATCCATCCAGCCTGATGAAACCCAAATTCATGACCCACCACTAGCTTCATTGAGTGCCATCACCATCAAAGGGATGGAGTACCTCCTTATGCAGGATGTGTTGGAGCTCTTGGACTTGAGGGAGGAGGAACTATATAGTATACTTGTGCGAGATGCCAATGATGATATCTCTGCCATCATTGCCATCCAGAAGCAGATTGAGGATGCAGCTCCTCAATATGAGATCACAGATGAAGAGTTCGAGCACTTGTAGTGTAAGATTCCTCCCTCCAGTTTTTGAGATGTAAAGGTGTAAGAACCTCCCCTTCAGTCTCTGTAATCATCCCCTAATTTTGAATGCAAGAAAATATTATTTTACCCTATTTTGGTCTAGACAGAGAAAATATTCTAGAGAGAGATAATACAATTTTGAATTATTTTTAGATAAGAAAATTTTTCCAGTAAAAAGGAAGAGATCCCCTGAAACAGAATCTTAAAAAGAGTTTTCCAATATGCTTTAGAAATTAATTGAATATGTGAATTGGATATCTTGGCCTAGGGGTATAAAATTTTAGAAAAATTCTTATTAAGGTCCAAAGAGTGTCAAGAAGGGCCAATAAGGTTAATCCAAGTGTTGGGATGAGAAAAAGGCAAAGAATATAAGAAAATCTCCCAAAAATGAGTAAATTCTCACATAAGATGAAGAGTTGACTCTAGTATAGTGTTTATTAGTTTAAAATGAGATTTTTTAGTAAAAAAAAGAAAATTTTTGACACCTTAGAATGGGGAGAAGGGTGTTCACTCTGAAAACAATATACTGTCGTTGGGATCGTTTGAGGTAAAATTTATTAGACTCAGATATGTTTGTGAAATAAGAATTACATATAAAAAACACTAATGGGTGTTGCATTCCTATGTTTCTTATGTATTGCAGGTAGAATCAGAGAATTTTGATGTTTTGCATTGGGTCTTTCATAAGACATCGATACCCGAGATCATCAGCGACGAGCATAGAAATGGCAAAATCTTGGATGTGGAAGGCATGGGACAATATAAGGTGGAGTGGCATATGGCGGGTGATCTTAAAACTCTGAAATGTATACACAATGTGTCAAAGGGTGCCAATTCAAAAAGTCCCTGCTTATATTGCATGTGCAGTACAAAGGTGTTTGATAAGAGTTATTGGAAGAAGGCACCAGATAGGCACTTGAAAGACCCAAAATTCAAGCCAATTCTTGATATTCCATTGTCAAGTGTCCACATTTGTACAATGCATGCTCTTTGCAGAATCATTGAAAAACTCTTGTCTAATGAAGGTGGAGAAACATATGCATTACGCAATTCCAAAGTTACCATTCTAGTGCGTAGTACAGTCTACATGCGAGAATTTTGGCATTAATATGCGTTGGCAGGCCTCTACCCTAGGATGTTTGCAAGAGGCTGCGGAAGACTGGCTTGTTGAGTTTTTTTAGGATAGCTCTGTCCTTGTTGCCGCGCATGCACACAGAATTATTGTGATGCCAAAAGACATGAACTCGCTTCATTTGCTCAAGTTGAGATATGACTATACACTGGAGCCCGCCATCCTACTTAGTGACAAGAGAATGAAAGGAATTTTGGAAATTCCTCCTTTGACGAAGAAAGTTAAGATCACAGAAGTGACAGAGGCTAGTCATTCACGTGACACAAGGCTCAACGCAAGGCTGAACACACAAAGGATTGGTGAGACCAGGCCAAGATGCAGGAGCTCCAAGAATCACAGTTGAAGAAAGCAGCTATTCAGGAAATGCATAAGTCAAATGTGAGAGCTGTGGGTTATTTTGTCTCCTCGTTTCACGTTAGACTTCCGGTGCAAGGCACCAGGCAATTTTTCCCTATTGTTGTGGAGGAGATTGATGTTTTATCCAATGTTTTAAGGGAGGTCAACGATAGAATAATCATAGCAGTTCTACGGTTTGCTACGTCCTTTTTATCATCTTGATTTGTAAAGTGGGTTGCTTGTCTAGAGTAACTAATATAATGTAATTTTCTTGTGCATCTTGGTTATATCAAATCTCCCATTCGATGTTCAAAATCGTGTATATATTGTAGATTCCCTTCTTTCCTTGGTTCTTACTGCACAACATACTTCATTGGTTGATATATGTTCGTGGTTTAGTTCGATAAATTTCGATGTAGCTCAAATAATTCTTATGGCATACAATGAAGAGGTCAATGATAGAACATGGGTGATATGCGGCCAGTGGTTTAGTTTGATAAATTTCGATGTAGCTCAAACAATTCTTATGGCATACAATGAAGAGGTCAATGATAGAACATGGGTGATATGCGGCCAGTGGGATGGTAGGCTGTGTGACAGCCATTTTAGAGACTGGCATAGTTATAGCGCTAGCTCATTTAGTTGGGTTCACACTATTAGAACCCTAGTATGTATTTGGTTGAGTACCTTTCATATCGTGAGTACTCTTATCTTTGTATATGGTGTGTTGAGTGTTGTGTGAAGAAGAAGAAGATTTTCAGCCTCTCACCTTGTGTGTTCTCTTTTAGGGTTTTGTGAGTGTGTGTGTGTGCTTGCAAGAGCTCAAGCTCTCTTCTCCCCTACATCTTTTCAGAATGTTCAGATGATAATTGGAAATTACTGGTCTGATGGACTATTTTTGTGTTAAAGATATGAATGAACTATTTTTTAAGGATGAGTTCTATATGTTGTTCTTGTAGGAAGGGATCTTTATCCCAGGATTCTGAGAGGACCAAACTTTAAGGAACCCTAGAATCAGTTGGATCTAAATTTTAACTCCTTTTAAATTTAAAGTGATTTTTTCACTTGAGCGTCTTGGTTAAGTTGGTAAAAGGGACTTAACAGGGAATTTTTTTATTGATAGGATCATGGATCAAGGTTGTTGTGGTAGAAATGTTAGCCCTCCACGCGATGAGGAAGAGCTCAACCCAGATGTTCGCAAAGCTCTTCATAGATCTTAGCCTGGACCTTTCAAGGGTGAAGGGGAGCACTTGGGAGAAACAATAGAGAAGTGGATCGAAGCTATGGAAGAGTACTTCGATATTACTAGTTACAATGAAATAAGTAAGCTGGCTCTTGCCAGGATGAAGATCGTAGAAACAGCCAAAGTAGCATGGAGGAACCACTATGAGACAAACGTCTTGGATCGAAATACCCATATGTGGGATGATCTTAAAGCATACCTCAGAAAGAGATTATATCTTCCAGGCTTCTTGGAGACAAAGATGAATGAGTTCCTGGATCTAACCCAGGGAAGCCGAACTATGGAGGAATATCACCAGGCATTCGCTCTCCTCCTTAAGTACTCGCCATTGTTGGATGAAAAATAGCTGATGGTCCGGTTCATTCAGGGAATGAACCAACCCTTGGATACTTTGGTGAAGAATGCTAAGCCAATTTCTATGGCTGAAGTAGTGCGGATGGCAAAGGATTTCGCCAAGGCCTTTGTTGTCAAGGTCGTGCCGAAGCACCATCGTCTTTCAAAAGATTCCTAACCCCGAAAGGTGATTCCAACTTTCTACCTCCTAAGAGACAACAAGGTCCTAGTCATACCCCAGGATACGGGAAGTTCTAGAATGGAATAAAGGCCTTTTTCTCGAAATACAATCCCCTGGAGCTCAACTTCGTTCCACCCTTCAACAAAGGAATTAAATGCCTTAACTACCAAGGATACGGTCATTGTAGCATAGATTTCCCAACACCTTTTGGATCAAGGTTTTCAGGACAAGGAAGTCAAGGACCAAGATTCAAGATGCCAGCTCCTTCCTTCCAGAGTAATCAAGGTCCTTCCCGTCAAAATCAAGGAAACCCCAGAGGAAGATTCCCTAAACCAACCCTCAGCTTTAATGCAAAATAATGCAAGACCTCAGCCTCAGAATAGGGGAAGTCAAAGAGAGATATTCCCAAATCGGCCATCTACTTCCAAGGCAGTAACGCTGGAAGTAATAGAAGAAGAAAGAGAACAAACGATAGAAATTTCTCTCTTAGAGTATTTAATTATTCATTTATCAATTACTCATAGAATTTAAACATAGAATTTTAGACAATTCTAATTTTGATATAAAAATTCTTTATGCATCTATTTATGCATAAAAATCAACTTCAATGGGAATAACACTTTTATATAAAAGAAAATCCTTTTATGCATCTATTTATGCATAGAATCAATTTAATAGGAATAACACTTTTAAAATAAAAAAATTCCTTTATGCATCTTTCTTTGCATAAAAATCAATTTTAATAAGAATAACACTTTTGTAATAAGAAAAATCCTTTATGCATCTTTCTATAGATAAAAATATATTTTAATAAGAATAACACTTTTGTAAAAAAAAAATTCCTTTATGCATCTTTCTATGCATAAAAATATTTTTT
Organism: Cibotium barometz; assembly: GCF_041138505.1. Taxonomy (NCBI): domain Eukaryota; kingdom Viridiplantae; phylum Streptophyta; class Polypodiopsida; order Cyatheales; family Cibotiaceae; genus Cibotium; species Cibotium barometz. Next base: position 42,469,441 of record NC_141062.1, on the reverse strand, counting down.
AATAAGAATAACACTTTTGTAATAAAAAAATTTCCTTTATGCATCTTTCTATGCATAAAAATCAAATTTAATGAGAATAACACTTTTATAATTAAAAAAATTCCTTTATGCATCTTTCTATGCATAGAAATCAAATTAATGAGAATAACACTTTTATAATAAAAAAATTTCTTTATGCATCTTTCTATGCATAAAAATCAAATTTAATGAGAATAACACTTTTATAATTAAAAAAATTCCTTTATGCATCTTTCTATGCATAAAAATCAAATTTATTGAGAATAAAACTTTTATAATTAAAAATTTCCTTTATGCATCTTTCTATGCATAAAAATCAAATTTGATGTGAATAACACTTTTAAAGATGCATAAAGAATTTTATTTTTAATTCAAAAGAGTTATTTTCATCAATTTTGATTTTATGCATAAATAGATGCATAAAGAATTTTATTTTTAATTCAAAAGAGTTATTTTCATCAATTTAAATTTTATGCATAAAATTTTTTTTATTCCAAAAGAGTTATTCCTATTAATTTTTTTTAATGCATAGAAAGATGCATAAAGAATTTTATTTTTAATTCAAAAGAGTTATTTTCATCAATTTTGATTTTACGCATAAATAGATACATAAAGAATTTTATTTTTATTCCAAAAGAGTTATTCCTATCAATTTTTATTTTATGCATAGAAAGATGCATAAAGAATTTTATTTTTAATTCAAAAGAGTTATTTTCATCAATTTTAATTTTATGTATAAATAGATGTATAAAGAATTTTACTTTTAATCCAAAAGAGTTGTTCTTATCAATTTTGATTTTATGCATAGAAAGATGCATAAAAGATTTATTTTTATTTTGAAAGTGTTATTCTCATTAAAATGGAATTTATGCATAGTAAAATGTATAAAAGGTTTATTTTTAATTCGAAAGTGTTATTTTCCTTAAAATTGAATTAAAATTTTCATTATGCATCTTTCTATGCATAGAAATGAAATTTAATAAGAATAACACTTTTATAGTAAAAAAAAATTCTTTTATGCATCTTTCTATGCATAAAAATCAAATTTAATAATTAATATCAGTGATATCCATGCATATTCATAGGTGAATATGTACATGGAGTAATTATAATATTTCTTTTAGATGCAAAAATGGTGGGAATTACTCTTTTGGAATAACATAAAAACAAACTTTCTTTTCCACAAAATTTTAGAAAATTTTGCCATAACCTCCTTTGTATGGCTGACCATTTCTCATTTTTATCATTCTTTATTTAACTTAAATTAACCCAAATTAGATTTATAGAACTCTAATCTACACAATTTTTTAAATTCAAGAGAGTAAAAAATAAGAAGAGTTTAATTAATCCTTTAGTTAATCTTTCTAGGATTAAGAAAGACTGGAATGTAAAGAAGAGAAGGGGTGGCCTTTTCATCAAGGCATAGCATTTGAATTTAATTCAATTAACTGCAAAACATAAAAATCAATAAAACCATAGATTTAAAATTTTTAAATAAGTAAGAAAATTTGCTTACATGAAGCTTGTAAGCTCTCCTTTGGCTTGATGGATTGAGGGTTCTACTCTTGTTTGAAGCAAGAGTGGCCACCAAATCACTTTGGAGAGGATTAGGCCAAAAATAATTGAATTATTAAGAAATTCAATATAGATGGCTCAGGACAACAGGAGTAGAGTACCAATGCATAAACACCATTAAGCTTTTACAAAGGGGGAGGCTTCTATTTATAGAAAAAAGTGAGCCTCTAACCAAGCAAACTGATTTGAATTTTCCAGATCAGTTTGGTCAATTTTTGATCATTTTTGGGTCAATTCAGCTTTGAAAGATCCCTCTCCCCTCCGCGCAACAAATTCTGGGGTGCTAGAGCAGTGGAAGTAGCACTTCTTGCGCAGGACAGGGTCCTATACTCGGGGCCTCGCCCACGTATATCCGGACAAGAGATTAATCCCTCGGTTCTTCCAAAAACAAACCCGAAAAAAACTTCCCTCGCCCGGAAAGCACGGGCGATTTCTCTAGGATATTTTTACTCTAATGTAGTCATGAGCCTTAACTAACTGAACTGATTTGATCGAACCCATAAGTCCCATAGTTAGATCAAGGAAAAGACTTGCACTTGGATCATAGAGACCAACGCTTTTTTCCTCATTGAGAGGCACAGCCATTGATTCTTTTCCATATAGAACAATTTTTATCCGGGATTTACTTCATCTATCATAGCATAACAGAATTGAGTCTCATTGAAATTGCCTTTTTCACAGATTCAACTGTTTTTAAAATAATCTTTTAATGAAACTATAGTATCACTGATCATAGTCCTCTAAAACATCTAGTTAAATCCTAATTTCTAATTTTTCCTTTATCGGTGTACCTATGGCATCATTGGCAAAACCAGAATGCTCACCACCTATCCACTTAGGGGCCTTTTCAATAGTTCCTAGCTCATACTAACCAGCAATATATTCACTTATAAAAATCAAAATGGAATCTCCGTTGAAGATCAGCAAGATCAACCCCCAACATATCCATATAAAAGAGCCATGGACTCATCCATTGAGGAGGACCAGCAAGGTAAATCAACCAGATCCATGCCCAAATTTAGAAAACAACTCTTACTCCTTGTTCCAATATCTTCCACGATGCGCGTGTGGGTATCTTTGGTGACCCAGAGCCCAAGCACCGTATGGTCAGCACCCTCTAGATTCCATCGCAGGTCACCTAGCACTTCACTCATAGGCCGCTTCTTTAGTCCCTCATCTACCATACCGGAAGCTCACCATTTAAATCAATCCTAGGCTGGTCAAGACCTCGGCTGACCTTGCTACGCGAGACGTCCTCCATTGACTCTCCGTCAGCTGTTGCAACTTTATCAGTTAGGTCTCCACGACCTCATTCACAAGATGGTCAAAATGCTTCCCCAGCATTCTTGACATAAAACAATCATTTAAAAACAGGTCATAAATACAATTTCTATAATGAACTCTCATCTTTCCAGATTGTTCCACATCAATCCACATTATTTAATCCACATCCATTTCATATGTATTCCTATTCTCATCCAATCACATCATTTTCATCTCATCACATCTTTCCTCATTTATCCTCATCAGATCTCATCCACTCGCATCTACCCATATCCACATCTCATCACATCACATTCATTCACATCTCAATTCACATCTCATTCACTCACATCTATCCATTTCACATCACGTCACCTCCGTCCATTCACATCCATCACATCACATTCATTCATATCCATCACATTCATTCTCATCACCATCCCATCACATACATTCTATCCACATAACATCACATCACATCTATCCACATCATATCTCATTCATACACATCTCATCTCATTCATCCACATCCATCCAATCGTTCACGTGTACGACTACCCACATCTATCCATACATTCATATCTATCACTTCACATCCACATATATTCATGTCACATCACATCTCTTTACATCACATCACATTCTTTCACATACACATCCACATCCATTCTTCACATACACATCCATATCCATTCTTTCACATACATCCACATCCATTCTTTCACATACATATCCACATCCATTCTTCACATACACGTCCACATCCATTCTTCACATACACATTCACATCCATTTACTTCACATCTCATCCACATTCATTCACACCTATCTGATTCACATGACATCTCATCACATCTATTCACATCACATCCTATCCATCCATTCATTCACATCTCATCCACATTCATTCACACCTATCTGATTCACATGACATCTCATCACATCTCATCACATCTATTCACATCACATCCTATCCATCCATTCATTCACATCACATCCCATCCATCCATTCATTCACATCTATCTGATTCACATGTCATCACATCTCATTTTGGCGTAAGACATTCCTTTAAGAAAACAAGGTTTCTATGTAAGTTTTCAGTTTGATTTTCTTTTGAATACAAGGGGTATTCCTTGAATCAGTATCCCCAAAACATCTTGATCGGAATTCTGAATTTCATACCAGAATTCCTTAAATTCTATAACTTTGATCCACATATCAATTTGAAGGGTCTCAAAGTTAGTTTCAGATTTGGCGGGAGGTTTGAATGTATTTTTCTAAACTCATCACACCTTCTTTCCTCGAAACTGACGAAAGAGTTTGGTCTTGGTCATAGTCTGATTCAGGGTTCGAGTCGTCGGATAAGATTTTTCCTGAACTATCTTTCTCGAAAAGGTTTGATAATTCAGTTACTATTTTACTGAATTTCTTTCTTTGAATATTCACTTAACTGATTTCTAAATTCGTTACGAATTTCAATGAGGAATAAATTAATCATTTATCTGAATATTTTGATCTTGATAGATTTCCTGAATTTTCTTTTTTTCAATCCGTGTGAATATAAAACAATAGAAATTTCTCTCTTAGAGTATTTAATTATTCATTTATCAAATACTCATAGAATTTAAACATAGAATTTAAGAGAATTCTAATTTTGATATAAAAATTCTTTATGCATCTATTTATGCATAAAAATCAACTTCAATGCGAATAACACTTTTATAAAAAAATCCTTTTATGCATAAAAATCAGCTTCAATGGGAATAACACTTTTATTAAAAAATCATTTTTATGTATCTATTTATGCATAAAATCAAATTTAATAGGAATAACACTTTTAAAATAAAAAGAATTTCTTTATGCATTTATTTATGCATAAAAATCAATTTTTATAAGAATAACGCTTTTATAAAAAAAATTTCTTTATGCATCTTTGTATGCATAGAAATCAAATTTAATCAGAATAACACTTTTGTAATAAAAAAATTTCCTTTATGCATCTTTCTATGCATAAAATCAAAGTTACTAAGAATAACATTTTTGTAATAAAACAAATTCCTTTATGCATCTTTCTATGAATAGAAATAAAATTTAATAAGAATAACACTTTTATAATTAAAAAAATCCTTTATGCATCTTTCTATGCATAAAATCAAATTTAATAAATAATATCAATGATATCCATGCATATTCATAGGTGAATATGCAAATTGAGTAATTAGAATATTTCTTTTAGATGCAAAAATGGTGGGAATTACTCTTTTGGAATAACATAAAAACAAACTTTCTTTTTCACAAAATTTTGGAAAATTTTGCCATAACCTCCTTTGTATGGCTGACCATTTCTCATTTTTATCTTTCTACAATTAACTTAATTAACCAAATTTAGAATTATAGAACTCTAATCTATTCAATTTTCTAAATTCAAGAGAGTAAACAATAAGAAGAGTCTAATTAATCACTTAATTGATCTTTCTAGGATTAAGAAAGGTTGGAATGTAAAGAAGAGAAGGGGGTGGCCTTTTCATCAAAGGCATAGCATTTGAATTTAATTCAATCATCTACAATTCATAAAAATCAAGAAAACCATAGATTTTTCATTAAAAGAAAATTAGCTTACATGGAGCTTGTAAGCTCTCCTTTGGCTTGAGGGATTGAGGGTTCTACTATTGTTTGAAGCAATAGTGGTCACCAATTCACTTTGGAGAGGATTAGGCCAACAACAATTGAATTATTAAAAAACTCAATGTAGATGGCTTAGGACAAGAGTAGAGTAACAGTGCATAAACACCATTAAGCTTTTACAAAGGAGGAGGCTTCTATTTATGGAAAAAAGTGAGCCTCTAACCAAGAAAAGTGATTCTAGAATTTTCCAGATCAGTTTGGTCAATGTTTGACCATTTTTGGGTCAGTTCAGCTTACTTTTTGGATCCAAGGTGTGGGTGTAGCAGTTATTGAGCTCTTATTTTTCCCAAATCCCACCATAAAAGTTTGACCAGGTCCCTTAGGGTCCTCCTCTCTTCCTCACCATCATCCATTTTATCCACAACACCATCTTCTTGATAGGTGTGTCCCTTTTTGGACTAAAATCCTCTTCTTACCCCTTTTAATATGATGACTCTTTCCCAGTCTTAATTGATCTTACCATGCATGTAGCCATGGTTTTTCCTTCCCAAAAGCATCAAATAGGAGCAATATATTGACTCCATCTTTTAATATGATGACTCTTTCCCAGTCTTAATTGATCTTACCATGCATGTAGCCATGGTTTTCCCAAAAGCATCAAATAGGAGCAATATATTGACTCCATCTTTTAATATGATGACTCTTTCCCAGTCTTAATTGATCTTACCATGCATGTAGCCATGGTTTTCCCTTCCCAAAAGCATCAAATAGGAGCAGTATATTGAATCCATCTTTGGTATCACCTCGGTATCACAAAAAAGATGGGAAATTTTCATCCTATTGCTATCATCTCCTCATTTATGATTATCCCCAAGGGGTCTGCTGTCCTCCTTTGGTGTGCCATTCTTATTTTTAATGGTGTTGGTTGTTGTTAGTTCATGAGTAGGATCCCTGGCTATTGTGTTTCCATAGGCCATAGATAAGATTAAATAATATCACCAAAACCATCAATAGGTAACCTCCTTTTTGTATTTCTCTCCATGAACTACAAGAGTTACCTTCTCTTGAGCATTATATTTTCTCTTGCATTGGTTGCATATTGTCACAAGTGCTCTTCCATGGACAACAATAACACGCGATTGGCATTGCCCATGATATGTTACCCTTCATGTTCTCCTCAAAATATTCTATCCATGGGCTTCTTGATTCTTGGATTACTGCCTCAATCAACTTAAGCACAACGTTATTGTCGTGCTTAGCACACTCTCATCTCCTTCTGATGGCATGCCCCTCTTTGCTTCTATTTTTTCCCCATAATCTTTAATTTTACTCAAATCATCCATGGGCCAAAAGTTAAACCTTTATTATTAATTCTTTCAAAGATTTAAGGCCAAGAAATCTTACCCTTCAAAGCTTTCATTGCCCACAAAACTAGAAATTTTGCATTCTTCATGAAATTTGAAAATGGAAGAACTTCTTGCCCCTTCTCATACCTTCCAAATCATGCTTCTTCTCGACGATAGATGCACTAATGAATAGGCCTCTTTATAGTCCAATTTGTGGGTAAATGTAAGATTCCTCCCCAGCCTCTCAAGATGTCCAGCATCTTCCTCTGTAATCAAATCCCTCTTCAGAAATATAAAAGATCTTGTTTCTACCTGTTTTGGCCTAGAGAGAGAAAATATTCTAGAGAGAGGTTATTCAGATTTTGAATATTTTTGGATGGAAAAATATCTCTTCTTATTAAAATAAGCTCCCCCGAAACAAAAGTTCAAAAAGGTTTTCAGAAGGTGCATTAAAAATCAAGTATAATCTGTTCAAGAGGGTGCATTCAAAATCAAGTATAATCTGTTCAAGAGGCCTTATCCTACGTCTAAATTTGTTCAAGAGGGTGCATTCAAAATCAAGTATAATCTGTTCAAGAGGCCTTATCCTACGGGTCTAAATTTTTTAAAAATTTTAAATTAAGGTTTTGAGGGACCAATCAGATTCATCCAAATGTGTGGAGAAGATAAATAGAAGAAATAAAGAAAATCCCCCCCAAAAAATGAGTAAATACTCACATAAGATGAAGAGTGGACTAAGGACCAAAGGAAATACTAAAAAAATAGATTTTTGACACCTCATAATGGGAATTCCCCCCTCATGAAGGAGGCGCCTATTTCACATGTGTGGTGGATTTTTAAATTCTCAAAAATTGAGATATTTCATCTCTTCTCTCTCCTAATTCATGTTTAGTTCCAAAAAGCAAGCTAAACTGACCTAAAAATAGTCAAAAATTGACCAAACTAATCTAGAAAATTCTAGAATTAGTTTGCTTGGTTAGGAGCTCACTTTTTCCTATAAATAGAAGCCTCCCCCTTTGTTGAAGCTTAATAGTGTTTTATGCACTATTACTCTACTCCTCCCAAGAGGAAAGAACTTAGAATTTCTTAATAATTCACAAGCTCCCAGAATTCATGTAAGTTAGAAATCTTATATTTTTCTTTCTTCTTTTAATGGTTTTCTAATTTTTGTTTTGTTGAAATGATAAATCGATGCTATGCCTTGTTGGAAAGGCTTTTCCCCTCTCTCATTCTTAAATCAGCCCTTCTTTATCCTAGTTAAGTGATCTAATAGTTGGAATTAAACTTTTCATATTGTTTCTCTTTTAAAAGTGAAAATTGATTAGTTTAGAGTGCTTAAAACCAATTGGGGTTAATTTTTAAGTAAATTAAAGTAAAAAAAATTAAAAAATGGATAGCCATACAAAGGAGGTTATGGCAAAATTTTCTAAAATTTTGTGAAATAAGTTTCATCTCTTATTATTCTAAAAGAATAATCCCTATCGTTTGTGTATTCTAAAAGTGTCATTATTCATTCTATGCATAGAAAATGCATAGTATATATTTATTCTAAAAGTGTTATTTCCATTAGATTTAAATTCTATGCATAGAAAGATGCATATTGGTTATTTTTTTAATTATAAAAAAGTGATTTTCATTAAATATAAATTTTACGCATTGAAAGATGCATATTGGTTATTTTTTTATTATTATAAAAGAGTGATTTTTATTATATATAAATTCTATGCATAGAAAGATGCATATTGGTTATTTTTTTATTATAAAAGAGTGATTTTCATTAGATATAAATTCTATGCATAGAAAGATGCATATTGGTTAATTTTTTTATTACAAAAGTGTTACTTTGATCAATATTGATTTTTATGCATAAATAGATGCATAAAAGAATATTTTTTATTATAAAAGTGTTACTTTCATCAAAATGGATTTTTATGCATAAATAGATGCATAAAAGAATATTTTTTATTATAAAAGTGTTACTTTCATCAATATTGAATTTTATGCATAAAATGATGCATAAAAGAATTTTTTTTAATTATAAAAGTGTTACTTTCACTAATATCAAATTTTATGCATAAAAGAAATTTTTTTATTATAAAAGTGTTACTTTCACTAATATTGATTTTTATGCATAAATAGATGCATAAAAGGATTTTCTTTTATATAAAAGTGTTATTTCCATAGAAGTTGGATTTTATGCATAAATAGATGCATACAGAATTTTTATATCAAAACAAGAGTTCTCTTTAATCCTTGTTTAAATCCCATGAATATGGATAAATGAATTAAGTAAATTCTATGGGAAAGAAAACTTTACCGTTTCATATTCTCTAGGATGATAATGAGAAAATTCAAAAAATCTATTGAAGTCAAAATTTTAGTTAAATGATTAGTTTTGAATTTAGTTAAGCAAATACTCAATGAATGAAATTCAATAAAGTAGTAATTGAAATATTACCCTTCGATAAAGATAGTTCACAGAGAACCTTTCCAGTCTAAAAACCTGAATCAGACTGCACTTTGGTGAAAGAAATGAATGAATACTTTCAAAATCAATCAACAATTTAAAATGTCTACCATGAGTCTACCATAAAGAGCAGAATGAGACTCGTGCGTCATTTTGAGAGTCTTTACTTTCCTGATCCTCTTGAGTGACGTCGGTATATGTGGTTCTGTGGAGGATGATGTATTAATGTCAGTACCAGTCAGCGTTAGAGGCTCAGGCAAAATATTTCCTTAGCCATGATTCTGATAAGGCTAGGGCTTGTTCAGCATGTTCAACTCTTTGATCATTCACCCAGGAACTTCAGAATTTCATGCCAAGTTTTTAGGCTTCTTAGCCGCTTTATCCCTAGAAGTAGAATTACAGCACCTCTTTCTGTAATGAATCGTGTGTACCATGGCATGTCTCCTTCGCAATTTCGCTTCTTTATGCGTATACGATTGAGACAATGATTTTGGGGAGCCGTGATGCTCTATGGAGTAAAAATGATGTTTTGCAAAAAAATTCCAAATTGTTTTCATGATTGTGAATATGGCTAATCTTGTTCAAGAAGTATGATGAAATAATTATCTATTTAAAGAATAAATCACAAAAATTAAATAATCATAAATCTGTTGTCAAAGCTAAGTTGACAAAAATCTCGTTTTGTTAGAATCATGAGGCGCGCGGCCCGTGCAAGGCAACCGGATTCTCTAACCGATGACGAAGAGTTAGATCTGGATGTTCCAAAAGCCCTGCACAGATGCTAGCCTGGTCCCTTCAAGGGTGAAGGGGAGCAGTTAGGTGAAGTAGTGGAAAAGTGGATTGAGGCTATGGAAGAATACTTTGATGTAACTAGCTATAATGAGAGAAGCAAGATGGCTCTAATGAGAGAAGCAAGATGGCTCTCGCCAGATTAAAGATTGAGGCTATGGAAGAATACTTTGATGTAAGTGGCTATAATGAGAGAATCAAGATGGCTCTCGCCAGATTAAAGATTGTGGAAACGGCCAGGGTCGCTTGGAGGAATCACTGCGAGACTAACCATCTCGAACGGAATACCCAAACCTGGACCGATCTTAAAGCTTACCTCAGAAAGAGGTTTTGTCCTCCAGGCTTCCTTGAAACTAAAATGAATGAGCTCTTGGAACTAAAGCAGGAAAGCTAATCAATTGAAGAGTACCATCAAGCTTTTGCCCTTCTCCTCAAATATTCCCCGCAACAATTGGATGAAGAGCAGCTGATGGCCAGGTTCATTCGAGGAATGAACAAGCCATTGGACACCTTAGTGAAGAATGCCAAGCGTATTTTAATGGCCGAAGCAGTAAGAATGGAAAAAGAATTTGCCAAAGCCTTTGTTGTTAAGGTCTCTCCAAAGCCTACACCCTCTAACTTTAAAAGATTCCAAACCCCAGGAAGTACTTCAAACTTTCCTCCCCCAAAGAGGCAGCAAGGCCCAATTCAGAATTAGGATGCGGGAAGATTCAGAAGTAAAGGAAGACCCTTCCCCTAGAACACTTTCTCAGGAGCCCCACCTATTTCAAGTATTCAGAGGGATGAGCTCAGAAGTGAGAACCGGTGTTTTAGATGCCAGGGTTTTGGTCACCAGCTGAAAGACTGCCCGACTCCTGCCATGTCAAGGGGAGAGGGAAGTCAAGGACAGAGAGTGCAAAGACCAACCCCTTCCTATCAATCAAATCAGGGTCCATCTCACCCAAATTAGGGAAATCCCAAGAGAACTCCAACTCAGTCATCTGCCTCTGTCCAGAGTAGCCTCAGAACTCCTTCCCAGAACTGGGGCAACCAAAGAGAAAGAGTTCCGCCTCAGACTACCAGTAGCCAAAGCAGTCACAATTGCAGAAGTAGTGGAAGAGGAAAGAGGACAGATTTATGCTGCAATTGAAAACCAAGGGCCAAATCGCCAATTCTCTGTCATTCATACTCCAACTGAGTATCATTCATACTCCAACTGAGTATCAAGGTAAGCCTTTTACGCTTTTGATTGATTCAGGCCTGGGAAGGTACATCCATTAGACATCCCCCAGATGAAGTGGGAATGCATCAGTATGGATTTTATTACTGGATTACCTTCAGTGCAATCAGGTTACAACTCCATCTTCGTGGTAGTTGATAGACTAACCAAAGTTGCCCATCTGATTCCAGTAAAAGAAACCTACTGCAGTGGATGTGGCCAGAGTATTCCTCAAGGAAATCTTACGATTGCATGGCCTACCTAGAAGAATAGTAAGTGATCGAGTTCCCAAATTCACATCAAGATTCTGGATTGCATTTTTTGAAGCAGTAGGAACTTTCTTGGATCTCAGCACAACTTACCACCCCGAGACCGATGGTCAAACAGAAAGGGTGAACCAAGTAATTGAAGATATACTTTGGTCATGCTATGGCAGGGAACCCAAGAAGTGGCTAAGCTATCTGCACCTAGTCGAGTTTGCCTACAATGCTTCTTATCACAGAAGTATTGGGATGAGCCCTTTCAAAGCTTTGTATGGACAAGATTGCTTAACTCCATTAACTTGGTCCGACCCATTGATTAGGGTCGAGATGTCCAGATAAATGCTTGACGACATGGAGCAGCAGATGCAGTTAATTTGCAAAGATATAAAAGCTACCCACAGGATAGACAGAAGTAGTATGCAGATAAGAAGAGGACAGATAGAAAATTCGAAGAAGCAGATATGGTCTTCATTCGAGTACGCCCTAAAAGAAGTTCTCTATCTCTTGGAAAGTATAAGAAGTTATCCCCCAGATATTAGTGGGCCATATCTGATTACAAAGAAAGTAGGTGACTTGGCCTACGAGCTTCTTCTGCCTCCTCATCTCAAAGTACATAATGTATTTCATGTCAGCCTTCTTAAAAAGTATGTACCAAGCCCGAATCATGTGCTTGATGATGAAATCTTAACTTCTTCAACCCAAGGGCAGATGGAACTCCAACCTGAAGAAATCCTTGATGTTCAAGAAGAGATTCTCAGGAACAGAATTCTGAGAGAATTATTGGTCGAATGGAAGTTTTATCCTTTTGAGAAGATGCCACTTGGGAGAAAGAAGCCGAACTGTTGCGGGATTACCCCCAGTTTGCGAGATGACATCTTGCATTTTTCAAGTGGGATAGAATGTAAGTTTCCTCCCCAGCCTCTCAAGATGTCCAGCATCTTCCCCTGTAATCAAATCCCTCTTCAGAAATATAAAAGATCTTGTTTCTACCTGTTTTGGCCTAGAGAGAGAAAATAATCTAGAGAGAGGTTATTCAAATTTTGAATATTTTTGGATGGAAAAATATCTCTTCTTATTAAAATAAGCTCCCCCAAAATAAAAGTTCAAAAATATTTTCAGAAGGTGCATTAGAAATCAAGTATAATCTATTCAAATCTGTTCAAGAGGCCTTATCCTAAGAGTCCAGATTTTCTAAAAATTTTAAGTTAAGGTTTTGAGGGGCCAATCAAATTCATCCAAATGTGTGGAGAAGATAAATAGAAGAAATAAAGAAAATCCCCCTTTTCATATTGTTTCTCTTTTAAAAGTGAAAATTGATTAGTTTAGAGTGCTTAAAACTAATTGGGGTTAATTTTTAAGTAAATTAAAATAGAAAAAAAATGAAAAATGGTTAGCCATACAAAGGAGGTTATGGCAAAATTTTCTAAAATTTTGTGAAATAAGTTTCATCTTTTATTATTCTAAAAGAATAATCCCTATCGTTTGTGTATTCTAAAAGTGTTATAATCATTCTATGCATAGAAAATGCATAGTAGAAATATATTTATTCTAAAAGTGTTATTTCCATTAGATTTAAATTCTATGCATAGAAAGATGCATATTGGTTATTTTTTTATTATAAAAAAGGAATTTTCATTAAGTATAAATTCTATGCATAGAAAGATGCATATTGGTTATTTTTTTATTATTATAAAAGAGTGATTTTCATTACATATAAATTCTATGCATAGAAAGATGCATATTGGTTATTCTTTTATTATAAAAGAGTGATTTTCATTAGATATAAATTCTATGCATAGAAAGATGCATATTGGTTAATTTCTTTTATTACAAAAGTGTTACTTTGATCAATATTGATTTTTATGCATAAATAGATGCATAAAAGAATATTTTTTATTATAAAAGTGTTACTTTCATCAAAATGGATTTTTATGCATAAAAGAATATTTTTTATTATAAAAGTGTTACTTTCATCAATATTGAATTTTATGCATAAAAGATTTTTTTAATTGTTAAAGTGTTACTTTCACTAATATCAAATTTTATGCATAAAATGATGCATAAAAGAAATTTTTTTATTGTAAAAGTGTTACTTTCACTAATATTGATTTTTTATGCATAAATAGATGCATAAAAGGATTTTCTTTTATATAAAAGTGTTATTTCCATAGAAGTTGGATTTTATGCATAAATAGATCCATACAAAATTTTTATATCAACAAGAGTTCTCTTTAATACTTGTTTAAATCCCATAAATATGGGTAAATGAATTAAGTAAAAACTATGGGAAAGAAAATTTTACCGTTTCATATTCTCTAGGATGATAATGAGAAAATTCAAAAAATCTATCGAAGTTGGAATTTTAGTTAAATGATTAATTTATCCCTCATAGGAATTCGTGATTAGTTTTGAATTCAGTTAAGCAAATACTCAATGAATGAAATTCAGTAAAGTAGTAATTGAAATATTACCCTTCGACAAAGATAGTTCAGAGAGAACCTTTCCAGTCTAAAAACTTGAATCAGACTATGACCAAGACATAACTCCTTCGTCAGTTTCAAGAATAGATGATGTGACTAGTTCAGTAATCTACACTTAAATCACCCACCAAATCTGAAACTAAGTTGAGGTCTTTGATTTTTGATTAGAGGATCAAGATTACAAAATTTGAGGAATTCTGCCTGTGCTGGGAATCCAGACCTGTGATCTAGAAGTCTTGGGATACGGAATTAAGATATATCCATTGTATTCAAAAGAAAATAAAAACTTAAAGCTGGCATAGAAACCCTGTTTTCTTCAAGGATTGTCTTATGCCAGAATGCTGGAGGGAGCATTTGGTATATGTGTTTTTTCTAAGGGAAGTTCGGTTGCAACAGCTAGCGGGAAATGTTCAAAGGACAGCTCATACGGTAAAAACCTGCCCAAGTCTTGACCAGCCTTGGTATGGTGTAAAATGGTGTGCTTCCGGTACGATGGGCGAGGGCCAACGAAGTGGTCCCTGAGTGAAGTACCAGGATACCTAAGGAGGATCCTAGAGGGTTTTGACCAGGCGATGCACGGGCTCGCGGTGCTTAGGACACCCATGCGTATGTTATGAAAGATGTATATATGAATGATGATGAGAAAATTATTGTAATCTGTTACTGGATCTCATTGTTGTTGACCTGCTGGTCTCAACTGAGAGTCCAGAGTGATATTGTTTTGTAAGAAACAAACCTCATTAAGAAAATAAAAATGGAGGAATCGCCCCGCTTTCTGGGCATGGGAAATTTTCCCAGTTTCGGTTTTCGGAATGACCACCAGCTTAGTCTCGTGCCCGAACATTCGAGGGCGAGGCCCCGAGTGAGAAACCCTGCCCCGTGCAAGAGGAAACTACTTCCACTCTGCTACCATCCGAGAATCCGGTGCGTAGAGGGGGCAGTGGGATCTCACAGTAAAAGCCAACAAAGTATATGCTGAGAGCTTTGCTCTAAAATTTGGGAAGGAGAAAAGGAAAGAAATTGCACCAAAAAATACCCACAATTGCACACACATTGTAAGCTATGCCTACCATCTGGGAATCCGCGGTGTGTAGAGGGGGCAGTGGGATCTCACAGTAAAAGCCAACAAAGTATATGCTGAGAGCTTTGCTCTAAAATTTGGGAAGGAGAAAAGGAAAGAAATTGCACCAAAAAATACCCACAACTACACACACATTGTAAGCTATGCCATGATCTTGATCTTCTTCACTCACATCATCACTAAAAGAAGACATGATTGCACACAAATCTTGATAGAGGAGAAAGAAGGTACAAAGATGGAAGAGAGGGAGAAAGGAACACACGATCCCCTTTTTTGAAAAAGACAAGTCATGCAACTCCTAACCACCCAAAGTACTTCTTGATACTTTATTCATATTTAAAACAAATAGAGCATATTAGGGACTTTGGAAAAATCCCAAATCCCATTTTGTAAGATAAAAGAAATAGGGCCATGATGAACCCTTTTAAGCTTTTGTCAAAACCAGCTTATCTGACATATCGTTGGAAAGCTCTTTAAGAGTAGGTTCTAAATCCACATTCTCTAACAACTTTGGATTTGGTATGCTAAAGATAAACAAAAAAGTATATGGAAAAGCAAAATCTCAAAGTAATGGTATTTTCCCAAACTCCTTACATCTTATTGCTTTCTTAAGGTTTCAATTTGAGGCTTTGTTTGACTACAGTTTCTACCAACCAAACAAAAGGAGAAAAATGTGTATGACATTTATAAGTTTGCAAACTCGCCTATAAAATACCATAACAAAGTGGTTAGAAAATATGGAAATAAAATTTTACAATGACAAAAATGCCATGAAGATTGATAAAATACATATTTTTACCAATGTAGTACCACTTCATCGTTGCTATTTTGGTACCAAAGTTGGGTGTCATTACTAGCCACATCCAAGTGTAGCTTCCTCAAGGCTTGCATAAACTAACTCACTAACCCTACAACATAGCTTAAATCTGGCTTGGTGATAGTTACGTAAATCAAACTCCCTAGAATGTGCATGGACATAGTAGGGTCCTCTAAAAGATCACCTATATTATAGCCAATTTTGTGCTCTACTACAATGGCACTGAGATTGGATTGCAACATGCCATCCTATATTTTGAGAGCATGTCCAAAGCATACTGCACCTCTGTAATAGCAAAATCCATCACGTGATCTAATTAGCTCTATACCTAGGAAGTGTCATAGCTCACCCAAATCCTTTATTTTAAAAATTTCTCTTAAGAAACATCTTCACCTCATTATAAGAATATGGCACAATAGAAAGAGATAGTAAGACAAAGCACAATAGACAAAGCAATAGTTACACAATGGAGAAAATTTAAAATTTTGATTATACCAAAGAGGTACAAGTGATGGTGCTATCCACTCGTGCGCTCTCAAGTAGAGCTTACATGGCAATCTAGACAGACTCTGGATGGAGTATGTATGAGGTGTAGAAGGGGGTGGATACTCACAAGCATTGGATACCTTAGCTCATGGCAACCATGTCCATATATAGTACTGTAGCCGGTGTGGTAGATGTGTATACAATGAAGGCGGTTACCTTGCATAGACACACACGGTCAGCGCTCGCATATCAAGAACTCGGTCCATCGAGACCACCGTCTACTAATGATGGACCTAGTATCTGAGAAAATATTCTAGGGAATATTCCTCATACCGTCGCCTCAGGGGCTCCCACCCCCGAACCCTCGCCAAGGGGGCTGCTAGCCCCCCTGGGACCCCCCAGTCGGGGCGATGCCCCAAACCCCAGCTAATGCTCGTACCCCTGACCATCTCCTAACCATTATCAATGGTCACAATAATGACCCCATGGGTGTCTAAGCCGGAGTTCCCATTAAAGACATATGCACCATGGCTATTCCTCATAATGGGGGCCTAATAAATGTGCATTATACATCAAAGTGAGATACATGCTGAGAGGTGGGCATTGAGTGTATACTAACACTCATGAATGCTTATCACTATCCCTTGTGAATCAAGACATTAACATAGATGACAACTAGGACAATTCCCTTGTCAATCTTTTTTATATAAACTAAAAAATATATAGATATATGAAATCCAAGTGATAAAATACTCTCCTATCTTGTTGACCATGCTCTAGGTTCCTATTTCAAGACATACAAGGTGTTATGCAACCTACAAACAAAATATGGATGTGCATTGTCATCATATTTTTGTGGCTACACCATGTAGATCCTCCTCTTAGAAATCACCATGTAGAAATGCATTATTTACATCCATCTGATGTAAGGACCATTTCTTAGTTGTAGCCATAGCAATGATGATGACTGCTCTCATTGTTACCATCCTAGCAACCGGATTGAAAGTATCCTCATAATGCAGCCATAGCAATGATGACTACTCTCACTATTACCATCCTATTAATCGGAATGAAAGTCTCCTCATATTTAATGCCATAGTCTTGTGCATATCCCCCTTTGGTTGCACCAATATTACATTTACATACCCCTTGGCTACCAATCTTGCATTGTACCTATTCATAGACCCAACTAAATTCAGCTTACCTTTGTAAACCCATCTGAATTTAGCTTACATCCTTTGCAATCATTTCTTCATTCCATGGAATCTTTCTAATGTTTATGTCTAAGTGCCTTCTCAAAACATGTGGGATCTATTTCTTATATGGCTTTATAAACATAATTATGGGTTTTATACATGTCATATCTCCACCTATCCACTCGATATCTGACCCTTGTAGACCTGCGTACACCTGGATCACTATCATGTGCTCTCAACACTGATTTGGATCTTTGTACATCTAGTGTAACAACATCCGAGATCCCAAACTCCTCATTAATGCCGTATTTATGTAGAAACATCATTCATAATGAAGGCTAATCAACATTCTCTTTTTCCTTATATGATACATGTGAATTTGTGAAACCTTGATTAGTGTATACCAGATACTCATCTCAAAAAAACAACCTCCCTTCTCACTCACATCTCAAGAATAGTGGGGTTATAGCATAGCTATAAGCTTTCTATGCGCAAGGGAATATCCAATAAACATATATTTTCTTGCCTTGGGATCCCATTTGCTTCTCACCTCATATGGCACATGTACATAGGCGATGCAACCAAACACTTTCAAGTGTGTCAAATCTAGTTTTGTGCTAGTAATTAAACTTTTGTTCAAGCCTCATGACATGAACTATTGTAGTGGGGGTTTTGTTCACAATATAAACTCAATATAAACTACAGTTACTACTTCTTCAATCCAAAAATAACAAGGCATACTTTTCTAGAGAAAATTTTGTAATATGCTAGTTCTTCCTTTCTATAATGCCATTTTACTACGTGGCATACCTACATGTCAACTACCTCTTTATCCTATGCTCTCTTAGATAATCATGGTATTCATTGGAGAAATATTCTCTCCCACCATCTGACTTTAAGCATTTTATTTGTAGCCATTCCCTTGACACTCTGAAAGTGTATAAACAATACACTTTTCTCTTTCATGAAGTAAATCCACATAAACCCACACCTTTTGGCATCCTCTGAGATTGATGTCATCTTTATTGGTCTCCCCAAACATCAGAATTTACCACATCCAAACATTAGAAAATGCACCACATCCAAAGGTCTCTGACTCACATTCTAATTATGTGGAAATGTATACTTAGGTTGTTTTCCCAATTGGCTTCCTTCACATACTTTGTACATTCCATATATTTTAAATTTTGGCAAACCTGTAATAATTCTTTGGGCCTCTATATTTTTTAACCAATATTGGCATGACTTATATGCTTATTCTAAATTTCAATGTCCATAATCACCACATATGTACCATGTGCAAACCTTCAATTTAGGCACATTTATACCCAATGTAAACATTTAACTAGTTATGTTTCCCTTTGCAACCATCGGTACTAGTTATTGAAATATTCTACATAATAGTCATGAGTATTGAACCTCACTTGTAGACCTTGATCAACCATGTCTAACAAGCACAAGGTTCTTTGTAATGTTTGGAACATGAAGTAAATTAGCTAGGTAGTTAACTCATTTTGCCATCCTACATAGATAATGACACCTTGGAAACATGTGCAATAGGATGTACAATATCATCACATGTTTCCACATACCCTAGTGTTTTCATTTTTAAATATCTCTAAACCACTCTTTGGATCCCCTAGCCTCTAAAGTGGTCTCTTCCTCTTGTTTGTATACTAGGTTCCTATTATTTTTTATCATGATTTTTGTTTCCAAATGGCATGTGCCTCGACCTTTAGATGATTATTTGTCTCTATCTTTACTTGTGTTTGTGTAGAAGGCTTGCTCTTGCATACGTCTATAAGATTTATTTCCGACATTCATCTTGTCCAGTGATAAGAAGGGCTATAAGATCCTCAAATTTTAGAAAGTTTTCCCGAGTTTGGATAGATGTCCAAAACTATTCATACTCTTTGCCAAGTCCATTCAATGTGACCACCGACAACAAGTCATCATCACATCAATACTAGCTTCCAATAGAGCCGAGAATATCTACAAGCCCTTAAAGAGTAATCACTTATCTTATTCCTCTATGCATTATGTAGTTCTTGCTTTAAGTTCATCTTTCTTGCCTTGGTACTTGTGCTATATAGCTTAATCAAGGTATCCCTTGCATCCTTAGGTCTCATTGCATCCTTTATATGACTAATCATATCATGCAACATAGTAATAGCCAATACATCACTTTGCTAGATCTCTCATGATGTGATTGAAACTCCAATGCCTGTTAAGGAGTGATATTTTCTTCGGCTTCTTCTAGTCACCTAAAATAAACTCCCAGTATCCTTTCTCCATATGAAAGTTTCTCATCCTAAACTTCAATGCTTGAAAGTTATTCTTATCCAGCTTCTTACTCACAATCTCAGATAGATTATTAGACATGATGACTTACAATAGAAACTTACCAAATAATGCTTGTAAAAACTTATGCACTTATAGCAAACCTATAATCTCCAGTATATTGATATTGTAACATGTTATCTCATAACTATATGTGAGCTAGTCACATAAACATATATTCACCAATAACTTACAAATCTCAGATTCTCTACATAGTGTATTTTACAACCTAATTTTTATCGCAACTTTGCACCGAACCATAAATTGGGCCTACAAAGTCAAAATTAAAACTTTAAGTGCATGTGGAAAACTTGTAGAGCAAAATCATGGCCTAAAATGGCCTTGAATCCAATTTCATCCTATGGAATTTCCCCACACAATATAATACCCCTTTGCTTCACTACCTGTGAAGGATGGCATAAGATGTGACAGTGCACCTTACTATTGTGCATGTCTACTACTCTTGCTTAGCATCTACCTACTATAGAGATTTGCTTCCAATTCAAAGGAAAAAAGACGGAGTTATTCTTACCCATGTACCGCTTCCTTTGTGTACCTCTCTTGCTTGTCTTTTTAGCTCTTTACACAAACTGGCACTCTAATACTATGAGAAGAATGTAGGGGAGAGAGTCATCTTGAGCCCTTTGTAAGAAAACACAAATGCATAAGAGTAGACAAGCACACAAGAGAGATAGATGGCTGCATTTTATTATATTCTCTTTTCTCTACAACCATAACATAAAAATAAGATTACATACTATATAAGGGAAAGTACTCTCCTAATATATGAGTTGGAATCTATAAGCTGGAGCTATATAACTATGCCATAACTCTGTTAAACCAAAGTGGTTACCTGTAAACCACTTGTAGCATACCACCCATAATCTTGCCAACCATACTAGAGGCGTAAGTGGGAAGCTATCACTGCCCTATCATGTCACCCATATCTGCACTAGTTGAGCTCGATATATCAATGAGTCAGATCATGGGCCCGACTTTGCCCACCATGGTCCCACACTTTATAGTATTTTGGGGTTAGTTGAGTGACTTAGGCCATTAGTTTGTCTCACGGTTTTGGCGATTTTATCAACAACAAGAAGAATTGTGAGCTTTTGCATTAGAGTATTTGGTTGAGAAGATTTTGTCAATGGTGGTGTGTACATGTGTTCCTTATGTAGGGCTAATATCCTTATAGTGCACATATGTTTTATGTGAAGTGCTCATTGGAGAAGTGGGTTGACTCAAGCATCAACAATGATGGCTACAAATAACAAAGTGAAGAGTGGCATTGTGAACTAAATGTTTGTTTACTTATGACCCAAATGTGTGTGATGGAGAGGTTGTTGAGCTGAATCCATTTGGTGGGCTTAAAGAAGATGCAAGTGAACCCACAAATTAAAGAGCGCTGAAGCTATTACTTGTTGCTGGGATTCATCCTTCCTTGACATCGGTTTGGGCAGTGGGCATGAAGAGGCAACACGGTGGGAGTTGGGTGTGGGTGACTTAGACACACAAATGCCATAGGGAGGTGGCTGATTTCCCAAGTTTGGCCACACGGGAGGGGCAAGCATGCAAGCCACATGACTTTATTAATTTTCTTGTTTTATTTTATTTTTTAATAATTAATGTTTTTATTTTTATTTTTTTAATAATTAATGTTTTTATTTTTATTTCTAAAAAATTATACTTTTTTTATTTGTTATTTTTTGGAAAAAATGTTAAGGGGGCCCCTTTTTTAATTAAGCAGGAAATAAGGAAAGTAGGGGGTCATTTTTATTTATTTTTTACATAGGGGGACTAACAAAAGGGAAGAAATTAAATAATTAATATCAAATGGAAAGCAATATAAGGGGGTTATGGGGGGAAAACAAATCAGCCAAGGGGGGCGAGGGGGTAATGTAAAAAAGGGGGTTTATTTTTATGGATGGAGATTTAGATTTTTTGCTTTACGTGTGTGTGTGTGTGTGTGTTGTATTATGTGTGTGTGTGTGTGTGTGTGTGTGTGTGTGTGTGTGTGTGTGTGTGTGTGTGTGTGTGCATGGTGGGGTGTGTATTTGTAAACGTGTGTACACACATGTGTGTGTGTGCACGCTTGTTGTTGCCCATCCATGATGAAAGCTTTGACATCATTAGCATTGCTGGTGTGTGTTGGTGTATGGGGTGTGGGATCATGGGGATCCCTTTTAGCCTTGGAGTTTCATGCATACATCTATCTTGGGGGCTTGGTACTATGATTGGCTCTTCTTTGATGGGAATAAAATCGGCTAGGGCCACCTTACATTGTCTCTTATCCATAGACTCTTTGAATTTTTTGATGGTGGTATCAACACATGAGTCAAGGTGGTAGCTTAAGCTTATGCAACACATGAGTCAAGGTGGTAGCTTAAGCTTATGCTTTGAGGTTGGCATTGATTTAGGTCTCCACTCCATCTTTGGTTTAGCATTTGATAGCTTATTAGAGGCTTGGTTGTATTGTGGTACATGTTTCTTAACCTCATAACCTAAATGTAGGGGTTCCCTTTGTAGAAGCCTTGTGATTTCTAGTAGCAGCTTGGTTAGGACTCATCGGAGTGTCTGCTTTTTTTAGGCTTAAAGTGGGGTTTAAGGTCATTTCTTTGACTCTCTTTGACATTGAGATTTTTCCATCGTAAAATACTTGAGCTTCTATCATCTTGATGGGGATCCAATGGGGCTCATGTTGTAGGTAAACTTCTATTTCTTAGGGCTCTAGTTGGCATATTTTTTCTCTTGCATAGGCTTCTAGACACAAGGTGGTTTTTCGAGGTCTTTGCTAAAGCATTGTACCCAGCAAAGGCAAACTCACTTCTTCTTGATAGCCTCCTCAAAGGTTATTGAGGTTCACATTTGGGGGGTGGTCTTCATCTTTGCTGGTAAAGTTTTGGATCTTCTCCATAATGGTTTGAGGGGTTGCTCAACATGGAAAGGCAAGTATTGAGTGTTAGGGGTTACCTGAGTTGATGATATGTATGTGGAGGATGAGGCTTGGGATGCTGATAGGTTCAGGGTGTGTCCTCATGCTCAAAGGTATGGTAACCATCCCATAGGGAAGTTAGGGTTTTGCAATTCTTTTTTGCCACTAGCAGTCCTTTTCTACCAACGCCAATTGACAATCAGTTGGCTGCAATCCATCCCCTTTGGATTATGATATTCTCTTTCATTGTACCTTCACGGTGGGTAACATAAGGCTTGCAAGAGATGTAGGTTTAGTTCCAATGTAAAATTTGTCTTAAAACAACCGATTGTTATGGATTGGCAGTTGTTCACCTTTAATAAGGGTAGTTGCAGATGATGTGAGGGGTGGTGGCCTAATGAGGTCCACATATCCTATAAAAAAACATTGTGACTAGCCTCAGTGCTAATAACCAAGGCTAGGAATGAAATTAGGGGGTCTTAGTGCTCCAAAGGTATGGTAACCATCTCATGGGAAAGCTCAAGTGTTACAATACTTTTTTGCCACATGGGGAAGCTTGAGTGTTACAATCAGTTGGCTACAATCCATCCCCTTTGGAGTATGATGCTATCTTTCATTGTACCTTCATGGGTCGCATAAACCTTATAAAGAGATGTAGGTTTAATTCCAATGTAAACTCTATCTCAAAACAACTGTTTGTTATGAATTGTGAGTTTTGTTCATTAATAAGGGTAGTTGCAAACGATGCACGAGGGGTGGTGGCCTAATGAGGTCCATATCTCCCATTAAAAAATGTTATGACAAGCCTCAATGCCAACCAAGGCTAGGCATGCAAGTAGGTGGTCTTTCCTGGGGGGGACTTTAGCTCGAGGAAAGCAGGTTCCACCACTATTAATTCTATTTCAAATTCATCTAGCACAAACAATGGATAAACCTTGTCCCAAGCTTTTGTGAAAGAATGACCATGGTTTACCAAAACATGAATTCAATCCTTGTCCCAAGCTTCTATGGAAGAGTGACCATGGTTTACCAAAATATGACTCCAATCCTTAGAGTGGTAAGCTTTAAGAGGGGCTCATATTTTGAGTCCACATCTTCACGATCCAAAATTTTGTTACAAGCTCTACAAATATCAATCAAAGTGGTGTGAGATTTTGTGTTGCATGCTCTATATGTTGAGATATCGAGCTCATCTAGTGAGGCAGTGGACACTCATGACCCACCTGGGGGATAGGCCCCACACTTACACCACTGGCATGGTTGGTGAGATCATGGGTGATATGCGGCCAGTGGGATGATAGGCTGTGTGACAGCCATTCTAGAGACTGGCATAGTTATAGCGCTAGCTCATTTAGTTGGGTTCACACTATAGAGAACCCTAGTATGTATTTGGTTGAGTACCTTAGTGTGTACTCTTATCTTTGTATATGGTGTGTTGAGTGGTGTGTAAAGAAGAAGATTTTCAGCCTCTCACCTTGTGTGTTCTCTTTTAGGGTTTTTGAGTGTGTGTGTGCCATCAAGAGCTTAAGCTCTCTTCTCCCCTACATCTTTTCATGGTATCAGAGCCTGGTTCATGCTGAGGGCTGAGCTGCAAGCAAGAGAAGCACAAGAAGCGGTACGAGGGTAAGAGCTTCATCGACTCTTCCCTATTTGTGTTGGCAACTACACCCTTGTCAGAAGTTCTACGGGAGGCACTGGCAAACAATCTTTGATTGAGGAGCTTTCTTCGTGGGAGTAAAGCTATAGTGCATTTTGGGCCGAAAACGCGTTTTGGGCGCGTTAGGACCTCCGTTTTTCATAAAGCAGGCGATTTCGAGCACTGCGGGCAAGTCATCAATTCTATGCAGAACTCTGTTTTAAGAACTGCAGGAAGACAGATTGGTTGTGCAGACATTGTGTGTGCTGCAAGGAGGTCAACAGTTGCCATTGGGTGTATGTATGCACTTGAGGTCACTGGTTGTGACATTTGAGTGTAGTACAGTACCACTGTAGAAAATACAGTAGTTTATGCAGGACAAACCAGAGTGTTGTTTCTGGTAAATTTGTGTGTCTGGCAAGATGTCAAATGACGGCATAAACCAAATTGTTTCTGAGAAGCTTGACAAGAACAACTTCCATGCTTGGAGGTCCAGATTGATAAATTTCCTGATGGAAAAGAATTATTGGGACTACATAGAAGGTGAGCATGAAGAGGCACCAGAGATACCGGAGATCAATCCGACTGCTACAGATGTAAAAGAGTTTAAGGATTGGAACCAAGGAGCCAGAAAAGTTATATATTGGCTCTCTATCAGTATACAGGACACCATGATTGGGCACATACAGGATGCCAAGTCCCCTAAGGAGGCATGGGACACCTTGGTAAAACTCTATGAAACGAATACCAAGGCACGAAAGATACAGTTGAAGAATGAACTTCATACTGTGGAGAAAAAGAGTATGTCTGTGAATGACTATGCATTGAAGATCAAGGGTATTGTGGACTCCCTTGCATCTATTGGCTTTTCAGTAGATGATGATGATAAGGTGGAAGTCTGTCTATGTGGTCTCGAGCCACAATACAAGGCGTTCAAGATGTCTACTCAGACTCAGGAAAACATTCCCAATTTCACAGATTTGGTATCTATGTTGATTATAGAAGAGAAGAGCTTGGGTGAAGACCAACAATTTTCACAAAAAAAAAATAGTTCAGAGCAACAGGCCTTCTACACAAGTTCAGGAAGAGGACGAGGTAGAGGAGGCCGTGGACGCGGCCAATGAGGTGACCGAACAGGTAATCAAAATTATGGCCAGCAGCAACAACAACAGTCCCAGAATTCACAACAATAACACGCAGGTGGAAGAGGCCAATTCAGAGGCAAGGGGAGTCAAAGAGGTCGAGGAAATTGGCAAAGGCAGTATAATGATACACATGGATGCTTTTATTGTGGTAAGCCTGGACATGTGCAGGCAGATTGTCATACGAAGCAGGCTGACATGCAAAATGGAAAATTACAGCAAAACAACTATGCATCCTCGAGTAGAAACAATGAGGATAATGAAAGGTTGTTTGTTATGCAGCATGTCGTTAATGCCATGTCTGAAAATGTTGAAGCAGCACATAAAGATGATGTATGGTACGTTGATTAAGGTGCTTCAAACCACATGACAAGTCATGGGGAGTGGTTCAAGGAGATGAAAAACCATGAAAGACCAGGTTTTGTGGAAACATGGGATGACACTGCTCATCCAATTGCCCATGTTGGAGATGTGCCATTGTCTATGCACGATGGCAAAGTGAAGTACCTTCCAGATGTACTTCATGTTTTGAACATAACAAAGAATCTGGTTTTAGTTGGCCAGATGATTGAGCAGGGTTTGCAGGTTTGGTTTAACCCTGATGGTTGTTATGTTGAAGACTTTAAAGACAAGTGTAGGTTGGTTGCAAAAGGCAACAGAGTGGGCAGAATGTTTGCAGGTTCGGTTTAACCCTGATGGTTGTTATGTTGAAGACTTTAAAGACAAGTGTAGATTGGTTACAAAAGGCAACAGAGTGGGCAGAATGTAAACATGCCTGAAGTGAGTGCTGCGATATTTGCTAATGGTTCAGGAATTGTTGCAGACATAGACATTTGCCATAAAAGAATTCGACATGTGAATGTGCAGAGAATGAAGTCTATGCAGACTAAAGGAATTGTGACAGGGCTGCCAAAGTTTAAAGTTGAAGGTATGCAGAAAATATGTGAAGCATGCCAATTCCTTTAGTCTATGTAGACTAAAGGAATTGTGACAGGGCTGCCAAAGTTTAAAGTTGAAGGTATGCAGAAAATATGTGAAGCATGCCAATTTGGAAAGCAAACAAGGCATGTATTTCCACGTGATAGAAATGTGAGCAGAAATGCACTAGATGTTGTGCATTCAGATGTATGGGGTCCTACGAAGACCCTATGGGAGGCTGCAGGTATTATGTGACATTTATTGATGACCACTCAAGGAAAGTGTGGGTATATTTCATGAAGGAGAAGAGTGAGGTGTTCAGTCATTTTCAGAATTTCAGAGTTATGGTTGAAAAGAAAATAGGGAAACATGTAAAGTGCCTAAGGTCGGATGGAGGGGGAGAGTACTTCTCCAATAAGTTCTTTGAATTTTTGAAGAAGAATGGTATTTAGAGATAGTTTACATACAGATACACTCCACAACTTTGCTGAGCGAAAAAACAGGTACATTGCTAAGATTGCGCGAGCATTGATGGGAGAGAAGAATATGCCGCATAGCTATTGGGCTGAGGCTGTTTCTATAGCAGTTTACATCATGAACAGGACTCCAGCTGTAGCCATACATGATGTAACTCTAGAGGAGAGGTTTACTTGTAAAAAACCTGATTTGTCTCATCTGAAAGTCTTTGGATGCATTGCATATGTGCATGTGCCAGATGAACTGAGAACTAAGCTGGATCCAAAAGCTGAAAAATGTGTGTTTATTGGGTATTCCCTTGAGCAAAAGGGATACAGGTGTTATAACCCTGCTACACGTGAGTTGAGGGTAAGCAGGGATGCTGTTTTTGATGAGATGATTAGCTCTAGTATGCTGTTGAAAAAGAAGCTATTGGGGCTGATGTGAGTGGAAATGTGGTTGCATAGAATGCAAGTCAGCAATCACAGTCTTTGAGTGGACTAGGAGAGTCCTCATCTAGTGGTTCAGTTGATAGACCATGGAGTGGCAGGCTGCATCATAATACCAGTCCTGCAAATGTGATTAGTACATCACATAAAGGCAAAGAGAAAGTGGTTGAGCCCCTTAGTATGCCTGACATTTCTGCAGGGCATTCTCATGTTGATGGAGAGTCTAGTGGCTCAGAGATGAGCCTTGATGAGGATCTTGGGATACCAGCTATGAGAACACTTGGTGTAAAGAAGGCTATGGAAGCCATGAATGCAAAGCTACGAAGATCTGGGAGAGTGAAGAATCATGTGCAAAGGTTTATCTATGATGGTTATGTGGCACATCACTATGCATACATGGCAAAAGTTATGCAGGTTGTAGAGCCCACATGCATGGATGAGGCTGTTGGAAATGTGTGTTGGGAGAAAGCTATGGATGAGAAGATGGACGCACTATATGGAAATGAGACTTGGGATGTAGTGCAATTGACTGAAGGCAAGAAAGCCATTGGATGCAAGTGGGTGTACAAAGTAAAACATAAAAGGATGGAAGCATAAGTAGGTACAAGGCTAGATTGGTAGCCAAAGGATATGCACAGACATATGGCATTGATTATGAGGAAACTTTCAGCCCAATTGCCAAGATGGCAACAGTGAGAGTTGTGATAGCAGTGGCTATGTCAAAGCAATGGTCTTTACATCAGATGGATGTAAAGAATGCATTCTTGCATGGGGATTTGCAGGAAGAGGTGTATATGTTGCAGCCACCTGGTTATGAGGATGTGAGTCACCCCGAGCATGTTTGCAGGTTGAAGAAAGCCTTGTATGGCTTAAAAAAAGCACCAAGATAATGGTCTGACAAGATTTCTAAATATCTTGTCACTATTGGCTTTCATGTAGCCAATGCAGATTTCTCGATGTATGTGAGACACAGTGATAGAGAGGTTGTGCTTTTTGTCATCTATGTAGATGACCTGATCATTACGGGAGACCATGATGTAAAGAGCTTGCTTAGACAAAAAGTTTGAGATGAAGGATCTGGGGGAGCTCAGATATATCTTGGGCATTGAGGTGATTAGGTCACCACATGGTATTGGATTACTGCAGAGACAGTATGGCTTGGACATGTTGTCCAAGTATGGTATGACAGGCTGTAGGCCTGTCATACCATACTGCAGAGACAGTATGGCTTGGACATGTTGTCCAAGTATGGTATGATAGGCTGTCCTATCTCAGTGCCATTGGATCAGAATGGCAAGTTGAGTGCAAATTCAGGAGAGATTTTGGAGGATCCTACTATGTATAGGCGCATAGTAGGAAGCTTGATCTACATGATGATCACCAGGCCAGATTTGAGCTATGCTGTTGAGTTGGTGAGTCAGTTTATGCAGGTTCCTCTCAGAAGCCGCATTTGGATGCATTGAGACGCATACTGAGGTATGTGAGGTCTACTTTGCATTGTGGACTATTTTATGAAACTGGGACAGAGATATGTGTACATGGGTACACAGATGGTGATTGGGCTCGTAGTATCTCAGATAGAAGATCTACTAGTGGCTTCTTGTTTTCTCTGGGGAGTGCTGCTGTGACTTGGAGTAGCAAGAAGCAGCCTAGGTTGCTCTATCCAATACAGAAGCCGAGTACAGAGGTGCTGCTATGGTAGCATGTGAGGTAGCTTGGTTGAGAAAGCTACTTACTGATTTGGGTCTATCAGTGGATAGACAAGTTGTCATTTTTTGTGACAGCATTAGCAGTATACTGTTGGCCAGGAATCCAATTTTTTATGCTCGCACAAAGCATATAGAGGTCCAATACCATTTTGTCAGAGAAAAGGTTTTGGCAGGAGACGTTGACCTTGTTTATGTCAGCACACAGGATCAGGTCGCTGACATCTTCACCAAAGCATTGGGTACAGAGAAGCTCTGCAGATTCAGGGCTTTGCTTGGTGTACATGAGATGGAGTTGAGCTCGAGGGGGAGTGTTGAGATATCGAGCTCATCTAGTGAGGCAGTGGACACTGATGACCCACCTGGGGGATAGGCCCCACACTTACACCACTGGCATGGTTGGTGAGATCATGGGTGATATGTGGCCAGTGGGATGACAGGCTGTGTGACAGCCTGTCATCCCACTGGCATAGTTATAGCGTTAGCTCATTTAGTTGGGTTCACACTATAGTTATAGCTGACGCTATAATTATGCCAGGCTGTGTGACAGACTGGCATAGTTATAGCGTCAGCTCATTTAGTTGGGTTCACACTATAGAGAACCCTAGTATGTATTTGGTTGAGTACCTTTTCATATAGTGTGTACTCTTATCTTTGTATATGGTGTGTTGAGTGGTGTGTGAAGAAGAAGAAGATTTTCAGCCTCTCACCTTGTGTGTTCTCTTTTAGGGTTTTGTGAGTGTGTGTGTGCTTGCAAGAGCTCAAGCTCAAGCTCTCTTCTCCCCTGCATATTTTCACTATAGATATTGACTAAAGTGGTCCAAATGATTACATTAGAGATGTTGAGATATTGAGCACTTAGCTAGTGCACATATAGGTGACACATCTACACTTGTGCTGCTAGCGTGGTCGATGAGATTATGGTTGATATTTCATGAGTGGTTTACATACTGTATGATAGCCACTTTGGTTTACTAGAGTTATGGTAGTGCCAGCTCATCTCATCGAGTTAACATGATGGACCTTGTATGTTTAGTAGTAGAGTACTTTCCCTTATAATAGGTACTCTTTATGTTATGTACTCTACTATAAGTGTATCCTTATAGTAGTGTACTTTATTATAAGTGTTCCCTTATACTACTGTACTCTACTATAAGTGTATGCTTATAGTAGAATACTCTACTATAAGTGTACACTATAGTAGAGTACCCTACTACAGTAGATTACTCTACTACAGTAGGGTACTCTACTACAGTAGATTACTCTACTATAGTAGGGTACTCTACTATAAGTGTACATTATAGTAGATTACTCTACTATAGTAGAATACTCTACTATAAATGTATGCTATAGTAGAATACTCTACTCTATAAGTGTACTCTTAATAAGTGTATGCTTATAGTAGAAGAGTACTCTTATCTTTATGCTATGTTATGGTTGTAGAGAAGGGAAGAAGAAAGAAGAAAGTTTATCCATCCATCTCTCTCTTATGTGTATATGAAGAAATTTTCTTGCAAAGAAGCTCAGGCTCACCCTCTATCCCACATTTTTCTCATGGAATCAAATTACTAGTTTGCATATAAATGAGATTAAGAGGTAAGAAAATGAAGAAATACATGGGTGAGGATACTCCATCTCTTTTCCTTTGATTCAAAAGTAAATCTCTACAAGTAACTGCTCTACTCAAGGATATCGATAGTAGGGCATAACAAGAGGGGGCATTGTCATATCTTGGGAAGCCCACTTTGGTGAAGTAAAAATATAGTTTACATTATGTATAGGGTTAAAGGGACCTTGCTAGTTTTATTCTGGCTAACCAAGGTCATTTTGGACCCCATTTTGCCCCCCTCAAGGTTTCTACAAGCATGCTACAAAAGTTTTCATAGTGACACTTTACTATGCAATGTTTATATGTTCATTTCGCATAAACTATAGTGTATAGTTGTAAGATTCCTCCCCAGCTCCTAAAGATGTATAAGTTCTCCTTTCAGTCCCCAGTGATCATTCCCTTTTTCAGAATGCAAAAAGGCATTGTTTTTCCTTGTTTTTGGCCTAGAGAGAGATAATACAGTTTTGAGATATTTTTGGATACAAAGCTACCCTTTAATTTTAAGATGAATTCCCCTGAAACAAAACTTTAAAAAGAGTTTTCCAATATGCATTAGAAATTAATTGTGAATATGTGCACTGGACACCTTAACCTAGGGATACTTGTTTTTTAAAAATTATGGATTAAGGTCCAAAGAGTGTTCTAATGGGCCAATGAGATTAATCCAAGTGTTTGAATAAGAAAAATGCAAGAATAAAGGAAAATCCACCAAAAATGAGTAAATTCTCACATAAGATGAAGAGTTGACTAGTACTGGTACTTAATAGTATAAAAGTGTAAATTTTGACACCTCTGGAGGTGCCTAGAATCGCCATCATTTCCCCATTTCTTAATTCAAAAAATGAGATATTTCATCTCTCCTCTTCCAAACTAGATCAATGAGCTTAACTAGTCCAAAAACTTGTCCAAATTGGATCAAACTGAAGCTGGAAGCCTCTAGATCTGAGTTGGGCTTCGTTGGAGGCCTCCCTCTCCTATAAATAGAACCCCATTCCTTTTTATTTTCATCTTAGTGTATTTCCATGCTAGTGTAATTTTCATTTTAGTGAAATTCCTTCATCCCTCTTCTTTTCCTCTCCATTGTGAAGCTTTGGTGCTTCACTAAACCTCTTCTTCTCTTGAATATTACCCTCTTCTCTTGGTGGCCAAGCCTCTTCCTTGAGGGCTACACATCTCCATAAAGAATCAAGCCAAAATCAAGGGTAAGCCTAAACAATGATGTTTACACTCTTCTTTAGATGTTAATCTTCTTCCCAACCTCTCTACATGCTTGGGAAGCATTCTACATGCTTCCCAACCTCTCTACATGCTTGGGAAGCATTCTATCTCATGGTTTCTTCTTAAAACCATGCCCTTCTTGATTTATGTTGTTGTTTAAATAAAGTAGTGTTAACCTCCTATGCTTAAGTGTATGGTTTATGATTTATATTCACTCTTTATGAAGGAATACTCACTTCTTATGGTTAAATCCTTCTTGGAAGGTTAAACCTTAATTCTAATCTCATTTTCTTACCCTAAACTCTAAGCCTATCAAGCTAGAGATGAAGATTAAACATTTTTATGATTATTAACCTACTTAGAGTGAGGTTAATTCATTTAAGCTTGTTTTTATGATAAGAAATATTATATTTATTCATTTTATGATGAAAGAGAGCTTATGATTACATTTATATATCTATTTTCATATGGAAGTTATATTTGAATATTTTTAAAAATAAACAAGATGCTTAGATGTAATTATGCTTATAGTTATGCTTAAGTTTATGCATAAAGAATTTTTATATTAAAAGAGGAAGTCCCACCATATTTTTATGTAATTATGTTTATGCATAAATTTAATAATGCTAAAAGAGGAATTTTTATGATATTCTATGCATAAACATTTTAAATGCTAAAAGAAGGATTTTCATTACATTTTTGAATATACATTCATAATATGTGTATGCATAAAATTCTAGATGTCAAAAAGAGGAATTTCTATTATATTTTCATAATTATATTCATGCATGTATATGCATGACTATTATATTTTCATAATTATATTCATGCATGTATATGCATGACTATTTATATGACAAATGAGGCTATGTGAATATATTATTATGTATATTCATGGTATGCTTATGCCTAGACAATTTAAAAATTACAAGTAGATGTGTGGAATATTTTAAATGTGTATATTCATGGTATGTATATACATGAATATTTTTGTTTATAAAAAAGAAGAATTTTTATCATATCTTTAAATAGTAATATGCAAAATTAATTTTAGTATCAAAAAGAGAATGTTTCATCATATTTCTATGTAGATAATTATGGCATGTTGATGCCTAGGTTCAAATGGAAAAGAGAATATTTAAGAATATTTCCATGTGAATATTTTAATAAAATGATGCCCGCATATTTATTGATGGATAATTTAGAAAAAGAGATATCCTTGTTTAAATTCCATTATTCTTGAGTAGAATTATTTATAGTTCTTTTATATCCAAAATAGAATGAATTTTCATATTATTGGATGTTTATCCATACGATTAGAAATCACAGCTATTTTATGAGATAAATGGAGAAATATCTATAGGGAATAAATCTAGGAATAAATTCAAGCATTTTGGTGCTAGACCATGACCACATAAGAAAGATGCGACAGTAAGATGCCTGCCTATCTTTTGAATCATAAATTAAGTCAAAGAATTGTAACCATTCCCATTTCTTTAGTACGAAGAAGGGATAACCGCCTGATTTAGAGAAGTTGCCCCTAAGACTGAAATCATCTAGAAATAAGTTAGAAATTCGTTTTAAATTGTATTTGATGGATGGATCACTCGAGATATGAGATTCGTGATTCCCATTAAGGACTTAGTGGTCTGGGTATTGAATGAAGATTCTTGTGGAATCAATACTAGAGATGTTTTCTCATGAAATGGCTTTTCGTGAGATGAAAACAAACTCAATGGAAAAATCCTACTTGCATAGAAACTCTATTTTTGTAAAGGACTGTCTTACGCCATAATGCTAGAGGAAGCATTTGGTTTATTGTTTAATCTAAGGAGAGTTTATGTTGCAACAGCCAGTGGGGAGTCATTTAAGGATGTCTCTCACGAGACAAAGCCTGCCAAGGTCTTGATTAGCCTCAATACGGTTAAAAATGGTGTGCTCCCGGTACGATGGACGAGGGATGATGAAGCTGTCCCTGAGTGAAGTGCTAGGACACCTAAGGAGGATCCTAGAGGATTCTGACCAGTTGATGCTTGGGATCGCGCGGTTGCCGAGGACACCCATGCGTATGTTGAGGGAGATCTTTATGGATTGGCTAGAAATTTATTGGAAACTATGAAATTGGATCTCGTTGGTTGACTAGCCAGTCTTCAACAAAAGAGTCTAGATGACACTTGATTTTTGGAAAACAATGGGACTGGATTAATTTTGAGTTATGATATTTTGTAATCAATGTATTGGTGTGATATTTGGTTACTCTTCCATGTTTTGAAAGAGGAGTGTGTGCATATGAGGTGTGCGTGCATAACTGTTTTCGAAAGCTAAAGTTAAGAATGGCATTTCAATTATGGGTGGGTGAGTAACTGAATATTCCACCGAGTATAGTGTTTGGGCGGTCGGATAACCCATGGGATTGGATGGGGTTAGGCTGGAACGGTGGAAGTTTTATAAATTAAATAATAAAGGTTAATCTCGGTAGGAGTTTGTTAGGATATGATTAGTAGTTTAGAACCCTGGACAATCTGCTTAAAGAGATTAGATCAACGGTTGTGCCTCTTTGATGGGAAAAAAAGCATTGGTTTCTTTGAATCAAGTGTAAAGTTTGTTCCTCCTTCAAGTCGGTCATCTGAGTGAAGGATAGTCTAGGCTCTTGACCCCGTTAGATAAATTTTCGTTAGAAAATTTTCTGAAGGAATCGCCTATGCTTTTTGGGTGAGGAAAGTTTTTTCGGTTTCGATTTTAGAAGAGCTACTGGACTAGTCCCTTGCCTGGACATTCGTGGGCGAGGCTCCAAGTGGGAAGCTCTGCCCTGCACGTGCAAGAGGTTGCTACTTCCACTGCTACCACTCCAGATTTTGATGCACAGAGAGGGCATGGGTCTCACAACTAGTATCAGAGCTTTGTTGAAAGCTTAAGAATGGAAGATGAATTTTGTCAGGAATTTATAATTAAATCTTAAAAAGGTGCATTCATATGTTGTATTTTCATTCAGATTAAGCTTCATTGTTGAAAACTTATAGTAACTGATAAATTGGATTGTATAGATGGATGCCCCGTACTTATCAGGTATCCCCGACCTTACCCAAAGTCAGGATATGACTACCTTTTCTTTTGAGCATATCCTCTCCTCCGCCAGGACTCGATCGAGTAGGGCGAGTCTCGCTCATCATTTCCAGGAGCTGTATTTTCCATACCCACTAGAGAGATGACAACATATGTGGTTCTCAGGGTGATATATCCATGCCTGTTCAATCAGCGCGCCACAGGCTGAGACAGAACGTCTCTTTAGCTATGGTTTTGTTGAGGCTAGGGGTGGTTCGTGATGTTATACTTAATCACCCCACACCTCGAGATTTTAGGATCACTTGTCATATTTTCAGGCTTCTTATCTATTTTTATCCATAGGAGTAGGATTATAGCACCGATGTGGCGGTGAGGGCACACACGTATCACGACATGTCCACATCGCAGTATCGCTGCTTCATGTGTATACATTTTAGGCCTTGACTTTCTGGAGCCATGTTGCTCTATGTATATATTATAAATCTTATGAAAATAAAGAAAGTTTTGCAAAAGTTCCAGTTGACTAAGTGATTATGAGCACCAGATATTGAGTATAAAGGAATAAGTTCAGTTTTCTTCTTGAGACGTATGTCGTGGATCTATAGTAGAGCAATTACCTTGTTTGAAGGAATTATTTTTGAACTTCTTAAGTCTTAGAGTCTCGGAACGAAGTTGAATAGAAAATTTAACGATGTATCGTTTTGGCAAAACCATGAGACATGTGCATCTTGGTAGACAACTAGATCCTCACTGTTTGGGGTTCTCAAACACAACATAACTAACTACTTCTGACACAGCAAAGACACCCCCATTAGGTAACACTAACTTCAATTCCCACATCAGGCTAAACACAAACAGAGCATAGAGAACACGGATTGAGCAGAGATTTGCTAAACAAGATAGAGAATAACAGAACAGAACTGAAATACCATGTTTGATTGATCAAGATGAATCGTACATTGCTTTCTTCTTCTTCTTCTTCTTCTAAAAGACGACTACAAAGCCCCTATAAATAGGCAACTTTAGACAGTTTAGACGGTTGTAACTAGAATGTCACAAGACACTAACAGATGATATCCGACTAACCAGATCATAACAAACTCCGACTGATCAATAATCCGACTGAGTAGAATTCCGACTGAGCAAAGATACATATATCCGACTAAGCAACTATTAGGTAACTATTAGGTATTCTATCTGTAGTTCAACACATGGCACAGCTCGGTGGTTGATTTCAAGGAAATCGGACTTGAATTCACAATCCCTTGATCAGAAAATACTGGCCACATGACAAAATTAGATGCTGCTTCTTCAAATGTCAGGTACTACATCACTTTGCTGCTCAGCCTGCATCCCTTCAACAACTGGAACCTCCTTCAAAACTTCAGTCTTCTCTGCTGATTTATCTTCCACTGAAGTCTCCACTGGCTGCTCACTCTGACTTGATGTTTGCACACTCAAATTTATAATAGGTACTTCCACCTGAACTTCTAGTTCCTGAAACATTTCCTCCACAGTCCTATCACTCTGAATCTTCACACTCTGCATCTTTTTCA
Organism: Cibotium barometz; assembly: GCF_041138505.1. Classification (NCBI taxonomy): domain Eukaryota; kingdom Viridiplantae; phylum Streptophyta; class Polypodiopsida; order Cyatheales; family Cibotiaceae; genus Cibotium; species Cibotium barometz. Next base: position 42,432,811 of record NC_141062.1, on the reverse strand, counting down.
GTTCCTGTACCTGCTGAATCCAGTACTCACGTTCTTTCTTCAACTGTCCAACCTCTTCTACCAATCTTGCCTCATGCTGAGTTACAAACCCTGTTTTCATAACATCATAGGGATAATTTATCATTGTAGACATCCTCTCCTTGATCATTCCCCAAGAATCCTGCATAGTGCTATGCATTTGTTGCTTCAGAATCTGTACATCCCCTTGTGCCATCAGCACTCCATTTACATCCAACTCTTCATTCATCAACATCTGTTTTTCCAGCACTTGTAAAGGCTGAAGTCTCAATTGCATCATTTCATTATCAACCTTCATTTCTGCATTATCTTTAGCCAATTTGTCCAACTCGGATGTAACCCTATCATCCATTTTTGCTGTCCATTCTTTGAAGATTCCTAAAGACATCTTAACCTTAGCTATCTCCAATGCATGTTGTTCCAATAACTGAGCCTTTTCAGCAATATGCGTCACCTTTGTCTGCTTCAATTCCTCCTCAAGCTGCTTCATCTGTGTACTTTTAGCTTGGTAATCCTCTGAAGTTACTATCTCATTCACAAGATGCTGCTGCTCAATCTTCTCCTGCTGACTCTCTATGAAATACTGAAGTGCCTTCAGATACTGCTGAGCATTACTCACATCCTTCACAACAAACCCTGGTTGATTCACCACCTGTTCTCCAAATTCAAGTTTTGCAACTAACTTGCTTCCCCCCAATTCAAGTTTCCTCTTCTTGGACAGTGTAAAACTCTTCCCCAACATCTTGGGTGTCTGTGAACCTGATGCATCAATCAAAGTCTGCACTTCTACACCCTCAACATACGGTTTTTTCTGAGCTCCATATATCACCTTGAAGGCCTCTGTCGGACTGTACCCAACTGTAAGCATGCTCTGATACAACTCCTTCTTGTCAGGCTCCAACTCATCACATTCCGACCCCTGCTCTACAACCTTCTCAGACTGCTGCTCTTTCTCTACTTTGCTGTATTTTTCTTTATCTGGCAACATAATCTCTCCCACTTCCACTTTTTGTGCATACTGAAACATTGCAGCTAAATAAGCACTCAACCTGCTATTTGATTGTGTCTTTCTCTTGTCCGACCCAAATATTTCTCCATGAATCTTGTCAAATAACCAATGTGCCCAGCTAACCTCCTCTCCTTTCTCTGCCCAAGACAATGGTGCATAATTTTCCTTCGACATGTAATCAAATTTTATAATAGAGCACATTCTTTCAAGATACCATCTGAGCTGTTCCCTCCTAGCATAGTTGACATTCCTTAACATATAATACTGTCTACCCCCTTCTCTGGGACCAAACTCCTTCTTCAAGGCTTCATCAAGACATTTTGGGATCACAGCATCCGAAACATAGGGTAGTTTAAATACTTCTGCAACCATTTCCACAGTAAGACTCACCTTTGAAGAAATTCCGCCTTTTGTTTTTCTGAGTATCTCCACCTGGCTTTTAGCATAGAAGTTATTCCTCCAGTCATCCCATGGCAAGCCTGCAAACTTCTGCAAACCAACTTGCTTCAACCATGTTGTATTCCCTGGTGCTGTCCCGTCTAGCTCTACTTTGAAATCGGTGTAGGGATCCATCAGCGACTGTGTAAGTTTGCCAGTAGACAACGGTGTAGGAACCTCGTCTTCTTCCTCAGCCGCACGCTCCTCTTCCTCAGAGCTGCTAACATCAACTCTCATCGTTGCTCCCTTCCTACGAAGCCGCTTCTTCAGAGCATCCCGCTGCTCGTCCCCCGCTTGTGGTTGCATGCCTGCAGAGCTCTTAGCTTTCGGCATAGTGAAAGGCGAGTGCAAGGAAAACGCAGAGAAAATGCGCGAGTGGTCTTGCATGGACGCTTGACAGAAAGGACCTCGCACACTCTTGTACGCGCGAAAAGTGCGATCAAAAGCTGGCTGCCTCGAAATGATACTCTCCTTAAGTGTCCACTCACCGCTCAAATCAAGGTACCATGCAAAATTGTTAAAATTTTCAAAAACTCCGACTCTCTGAGATCCGACCCAGCAAAATCCGACTGAGTCCGAATCTGATGCAGACCCATATCCCTGTATTGTCGGACTTTCTTCTGGATCCATTTTCACCTGTTCCACCTGTACCAATGCTGAACTTGCCCAATCCAAATGTGGTGGTTTTCCTTGAAACTTTTTCAACCTGAACCCATTAATTGGTTTCTCAACCCTAGTTCCAAAAACATCAGCCACAATAAAGGTTCCTTGTCCCAGATCTTCAACAATTTGATAAGGCCCTTTGTATCTCAGTGTTAGCTTACCAGGATGAGGTCCCAACCTGGAATTGTACACCATCACCCAATCACCAACCTGAAACACCTTAAATTTGACATTCATACTCACCCAAGCCTGTCTTCTTCTTTGAATCACCTCAGTGATGTAAGAACTGACTAATCTGTCCTCTTCCAACTACATCAAATACCTGCTCCTGTACTTCACTGACAAACTTGGAGACATTTTCTCAGCAGTTACTCTTAAACTTGGTACCACAAATTCCATAGGCACAACTGCTTCTAATCCATATACCAACTTGAATGGTGTCATCCCTGTTGTAACTTTAAAAGCTGTTCTATGAGACCACAAAGCAGAGTCCAGCTTCAAGTCCCAATCTTTCTGGTTATCCTGCACAATCTTCTTTAGGATCCTTACCAATGTCTTGTTGGTACTCTCAGCTTGTCCATTCGCCTGGGGATGATAAGCTGTAGACTTTTTGTGCATAATCATATGAGTTCTTGTCAGTTCAAAAATTACATCATTCAGAAAGTGAGTTCCCCTATCACTTACCAGTTCTACGGGACACCCAAACCTGGTCATGATATTGTGATACAAGAACTTTGCAACACTTGCAGCCTTGTTATCCTTCAGAGCTACAGCCTCAGCCCATTTTGTACAATAATCAGTAGCAACAAGGATATACCTGTTACCTCTTTGAGTTGTTGGTTTGACAGGTCCCACAAAATCAATTCCCCACTTCTGAAATGGTTCCAAAGGCAAAATAGGATGATCTGATATCCTATCTGAATTATCTGGCTGTCCAAGCTTTTGACAAACCACACATCTCTTGGCATATTCATGGGCATCTTTCAAAACTGTAGGCCACCACAAACCAGCCTGCAATATTTTCTTTCCTGTAATATCCCCTGAGAAATGTCCTCCTGCTGTTCCTGAATGTGCTTCCTGAATTACTGCCTTCTGCTCATACTCAGGTACACATCTTCTTATCACCTGGTCAATTCCCTTTTTGTACAATGCTCCAGCAATCACTAAGAATGGTCTACTCTTCAAAGCAAACTTCCTTCTCTGATCTGGAGTAAATTTTACTGGCATAAATCCCTCAGTTAAAAATGTCAAAAACTGATCATACCAGGAATCCGACTCAGCAGCCTGAACGTCAAACAATGGGGCATCTGGTAGATCATCATCCACCCCACTTGGTGCTTCTCCAGTTTCCAACCTGCTAAAGTAATCAGCAATATCATGCTCTTTTCCTGGAGTATGGACAATCACAAAGTCAAACTCCTGTAACAAAAGCATCCACCTGGCTAATCTTCCTGTCAACAATGGCTTCTTAATCAGATACAGCAGGGCTTGGTGATCCACATGAAATATTACCCTGTTCCCCAACAAATAATGCCTAAACTTATTCAAGGAATATACCATACCCAAAGCTTCTCTTTCAGTCACAGCATAATTCCTTTCTGCAGATGATAATATCCGACTGGCATAAAATACTGGCCTGTACCATCCTGTCACCCTCTCCTGCATCAGAATTGCCCCTAATGCTACATCTGAGGCATCAACAAAAATATGGAAAGGTAGAGTCCAATCTGGTGACTGCAAAACTGGTGCAACAGCTACCATCTTCTTCAACAATTGAAATGCCTTCTCTTGAGGCTCAGCCCACACAAAAGCCACATCCTTCTTAGTTAAATGTGTCAATGGTGCACAAATATTGGCTAAATATCTGAGGTACCTGGCATGCCATTTGATCTGACCCACAAACCTCATTACTTCCTTCACATTGGTAGGAGACTTTGCTGTTTGAATAGCCTCAACCTTCTTCACATCAATTGCCATGCCTTCCTGTGAGATCACATGACCCAACAAAATCCCACTCTTCACAGCAATCACACTCTTGTAAGGGTTCAAGGCCAGTCTGAACTGCCTACACCTCTCCAAACACAACTTCAGATGCATCAGATGTAAGTCCTTCTTACCAAAATTAGAGAAATCATCAACAAATACTCTCATGAAGTCTTGTAAGTGTGGCTCAAAAACCTTATGTGCCACATAATTGAAGGATGGTGGTCCATTTTTCAAACCAAAACTCATGACAGTAAAATCATATGCACCAAACTCAGTGATGAAAGCAGTTTTATGCTGATCCTCCTCAGCAACACTAATCTGATTGTAACGTGAAAAGCCATCCAGAAAGCTATACATTTCATGACCTGCTACAGCATCTAACACTGCATCATAAAATGGCATTGGAAAAGGATCTGTTATGGTTGCTGCATTGAGTTTCCTGTAATCAACACATACTCTCAGCTTCCCATTTTTCTTAGGCACCACAATTATTGGAGATAACCATGTCACCTGGCTCACAGGTTTAATGAACCCTACTGCCAACAACTTATCTATTTCTTCCTTCACCTGCAATGCAAAATTCGGATTCATCCTATACCTTTGCTGCACCACTGGAACTGCATCTGTTCTTAAATTAATCCGATGCTGATGTAATGCAGGATCTATACCCTTCACCTGAGAATACTCCCAAGCAAAGACATCTATATAGTCCTGTAACAACTGCAAAAGATCCTCCAAAAATTGTCCTTCCACCTGCACACTTACTTTCACCATCCTTGGTTCTGCATCTGTACCCAAATTCAGTTCCTTAAGATCATCTTCTTTAACCCGACTGGACGTGCCATACTTCTTGTCATAAATCCTTACAGCCATCTCTCCTGCCTCCTTTTGCTCTTGTTCCATCTGTTCCTTGGTAGCAATCTCTGTTTTCTGTTCCAGCAACTGTCTGAACACTGTCCCTTCAATCTCTTGACCTGGCAAGAACTCAGACTCTTCCTGATTCTGATATTCCACAAGCTGCAATATTCTTTCTACATCAACATCAAATAGTGGCACCACTGTTGGATTAGCCATTAAAAACTGTTCCTCCTCATCATCTTCTATTTCTTCAGCAAGATTAATTGTCTGTGCAAACAATGGCTTTTCTTTAAGAGACATATTTCTCTTACCCTGCATGGTTACAGTAATCTTCTTTTTCCCCTTGGTCAGAACCACCACATTCAATCCCCAATCCTGTTTAACTTTAGCCATTCTAAACCAAGGCCTACCCAGTAACATTTCATAAGGTGATAGTGATTCTGACATTCTGATTACCACAAAATTTACCAAGAATCCCATACCTGCAACTTCAATTTCCTGCTGCTTCAGAATTCCCAATGGTTGCACCCTGGTTTGATCTGCCATTTTCACCTGAAATGGTGCTGGGGCTAAACTTGCTGCACCCATTTCTTTGTATACAATTTCAGGGAGAATGTTAACCCCTGATCCTCCATCCAAAAGAACTTCATCAAACACCCTGCCCTGGTACTCAACCTTAATGACAGGAACCACAAAGTCAACATCTGCTGGATCAATGCTATTAACTGCTGGAACCAAAGTCGGATTATCTCCTGACTGCTGATCCTGAAGTCTTTTAAGCAATCTTTCCTTAAATGCTGGAACCAAAGCTAACAACTGATCTAATGACAATTGCAAGGGAGAATTTATGAGTACCTCAAACCAATCTTTGTCCCTTTCATCCTTCATCTTCACATGGCTTTCTGACTGATGCAGAACTAACTCTTCTTCATCCTCCAACTCCGATTCTTCTTGCTTGTCCTGATGCTTCAAAATTCTTCTTTGTACCTGGTCCCTGATGCCTTTTTGTTCCTTTCAATCAATTGGTCCTTTCTGTTTAGACCTGGTAACAGCCAATACCTCAATATCCTCAATATCCTCAGTATGCTCTTTGCTTTGCTGCTCCTGTATTTTTGGACCTTGCGTTACCTGTACCTGTTCATCTGCTAATTGAATCATGATTACATTTGCTTGAGCTGCTGGTTGATTCTGTTGTTGCTGCTGCCCCTGCTGGTTATTCTGATTGTACCTAATCACTGGGACACCTCTTTCTTCTTTATGTTTCACCCATAAGGCACAATTTGGCCCTATCCAATGATCTGGTGCTGAACAATAAACACAAGGCATGACTCTTGCCTGTCTTCCTTCATTGTTTTCCGGTTCCCTCCATGGTGGTCTATCAGATCTTGCTCTCTGAAATCCTCCTCTGCCCCTAGTTGGAGTAGCCTGGTTTGCTGCAACCTCACCCCTGCCTCTACCTGCATAAGGTGTAGTCTGACCCCTGTTCTTGGGATTATACCAACATAAAGCTGTCTGATGCCCATCCTTGTCACAAATTTCACAGAACTTCTTTTCTTTTGGTGCTGCAACAGAATAACCTATCTTTCTCAATTTACTTACCAAATCCTCCTCTTTGGGGATTGCTTTGCTTTGGTCTTGTGCTTTTTCTTTGTCTTCACCTCTTCTTCCTCACTGTCGGATCCTGCTTCTGAATCCTCCTCCTCAGAATCTGATGCTGACTCTGGCTGGTCATCTGAATCCGAATCATTCTTTCTGGTGTGTTTGCCCTTGCCGCTTCCAAGTCTTTTCTCTACTCTAGCTGCTGCAATTACCAAATCATTAATTCCACCTGCAATATCAATGCTAGCCACTGCATTTTTCAGCCCACTTCTCAATCCTTTCAGAAAATAACCTGCCAGCATCTCATTGGTGGGTCTCTCATTTCCCTGTAACCTTTCAACCAGAATTCTGAATTTCTGAGCATAGTCCTCTACAAGCATCTTCTTCTGTCTGATGTCTCGGAGTTTTCTTAAAATGTCTGTTGGAGTCTTTTCCCTCCTGAATCTCTGTAAAAAGGCTGTTCTAAGATCATCATATGTTGGGAAGTGTGGTATCCCATATTGGCTAAACCAAGTCATGGCCTTCCCTTCTAGAGTTGCTGCAAATTGCTGCAATTTAACTGCATCATTGTACAACACAGTATACCCATTTGCTTCCCATTTTGTCTCAAACTGAGCTACATGACAATCAGCATCCTCCTTAGATCCTCCGCTGAATTTAGCTGCTTTCACCCTAGGGTTGGGTAGTTGTTGAGCCATCGGATTTGGCTGAGGTGGTTTCCTAGGTCTTTGCCTGGTAGCCCCCCTTAATGGGTTGAACTGAAGACTCCTTCTAACTCCTGCAGACCTTCCTGTCAGGATTAGGGCGCCTAGAAGTCCCCCCACTAGCCTCTTCTCTGGTGCAACTGAACTTTCCCCCCCTTGGCCTACAACAATTTCTTCAGGGATTTGGTGTTCCTGATCATCTTCACCCTCGTCAGCATAATGAAACGGGTCAGGGTTACCAATTCGGGCCTGAGCCCTGGTATAGTAAACCCTTCCTACTCTTCTGTCCCCCTCTGACATTCATTTCCCTTCTCGTAACAGAACGGGACCAGCGGGATCGCCAATGTGTTTGGGGTTCTCAAACACAACATAACTAACTACTTCTGACACAGCAAAGACACCCCCATTAGGTAACACTAACTTCAATTCCCACATCAGGCTAAACACAAACAGAGCATAGAGAACACGGATTGAGCAGAGATTTGCTAAACAAGATAGAGAATAACAGAACAGAACTGAAATACCATGTTTGATTGATCAAGATGAATCGTACATTGCTTTCTTCTTCTTCTTCTTCTTCTAAAAGACGACTACAAAGCCCCTATAAATAGGCGACTTTAGACAGTTTAGACGGTTGTAACTAGAATGTCACAAGACACTAACAGATGATATCCGACTAACCAGATCATAACAAACTCCGACTGATCAACAATCCGACTGAGTAGAATTCTGACTGAGCAAAGATACATATATCCGACTAAGCAACTATTAGGTAACTATTAGGTATTCTATCTGTAGTTCAACACTCACACGGATGAGGATGAGCGTGACCCTGACGTTCATAAAACTCTACACAGATCTCAGCCAGGTTCCTTCAAGGGTGAAGGGGAACACTTAGGTGAGGGTGTAGAAAAGTGGATCGAGTACTTCGATGTCACAGGTTACAATAAAAAAAGTAAGGTGGCTCTTGCCAAGCTGAAGATCGTAGAGATAACCAGAGTAGCGTGGAGGAACCACTGCGAGACAAACCGCTTGGATCAGAACACCTAGACGTGGGATGATCTCAAGGCCTACCTCAGAAAGAGATTTTGTCCTCAAGGCTTCTTGGAAACAAAGATGAACAAGTTCTTGGAGCTAACCTAGGGAAGCCAAACTATGGAGGAATATCACCAGGCATTTGCTCTCCTCCTCAAATACTCACCACCACTGGATGAAGAACAGCTGATGGCCAGGTTCATTTGGGGAATGAACGGACCCTTAGATCCCTTGGTGAAGAATGTTAAGCCAGTTTCTATGGCCAAAGCAGTGTGGATGGCAAAGGATTTCATCAAGGCCTTTGTTATCTAGGTCCCGCTGAAGCCAACACCCTCATCTTTCAAAAGATTCCAACCCCCGGGAAGTACTTCCAACTTTTTGCCTCCTAAGAGACATCAAGGTCCTAATTAAACCCACGATATGGGAAGTTTCTGAATGGAAGGAAGTCATTTTCCTTGGAACACATTCTTTGGAACTCTAGCTCTTTCCAGGATGTAGAAGGAAGAACTTCAAAGTGAGAATAGATATTTTGGCTGTCAAGGTTTTGGGCACCAGCTCAAGGACTGCCCAACTCCTTCTATGTCAATGGGCCAGGGAGGCCAAGGTCCTAGAGTGCCAAGACTGACCCCTTCATATCAATCTAATCAAGGCCCCTCTTGCCAAAGTCAGGGCAACCCCAGAAGAATGCCAGCTCAGCCTTGTAGCCTTAATGCAGAGTAGTCTTAGATCCCCCTCCCAGATTTGGGGAAGCCAGAGAGAGAGAGTTCCACCCAGATCGCAGCAACCGGAGCCACCACAATAGCTGATGTAGTGGAGGAAGAAAGAGGACAAATTTATGCTGCCATTGAACATCAAGGGCAGAATCGTCAGTTCTCGGTCATTCATACTCCAACAAAGTACAAGGGTAAGCACTTTAAGCTTTTGATTGATTCAGGTAGTACACATTCTTTTATTTTCCTAGGATGTTTGCGTAAGTTAGTCCTAGATTAGAAAACAGGGAAACCTATACAAGTAGAATTGGCCAGTGGTGGGAAGATTCTTTTCACACACCACGAGACAAATTGTATTCAATTTAGTCTAGATGGGAATGTAACAGACTGCCAGTGCGGAGTCTTACCTTTGGGAATTTATGACGGAATCCTTAGGATGGATTGGCTCCATAAGAATCAGGCTGACGTTCACAAGGGAACCACCTCTTTCCTCAACCTTCATGGGAATCAAGTTCAAGGAACTGAAATTTTTGGATCCCCAGTTTCGCTATTAGTTAATGCTTCTAAGTTGCTGAAAGGACTCAAAAAGAAGCAAGCCGTCTATGTCGTTAAAATGAATCTAGTAGATACAAATACTAAGGCTAAGCCGTCTATGTCATTAAAATGAATCCAGTAGATAAAAATCCTAAGGCTAAGGAGCCAGAGTGGTTAAGTGAGTATGCTGATGTATTCCCAAAAGAGCTGACTGAGATGCCTCCGACTCGTGAAGTAGATCATGAGATAGAGCTAACCCCCGGAGCTCAGCCGATAGCCCAGCGTACATACAAGATGCCAATCCCAGAAGCCATAGAACTTAAGGAGCAGTTAAGGCAGTTGTTAGAGCAAGGATTTGTAAGACCCAGTGTTTCACCTTGGGGTGCGACTGTTCTCTTTCAGAAAAAGAAATATGAAACATTAAGACTTTGTATTGATTATAGAGAATTAAATCAGTTTTTGATAGTCAAGAACAAGTATCCTATCCCTAGGATTGATGAGCTTTTGGATCGGTTAAGTGGAGCCTAGATCTTCACCAAGATAGATCTCAAATCCGAATATCAAAATCAAGGATCAAGATATCCCAAAGACAGCATCAATACTTGCTATGGGCATTATGAATTTACAGTCATGCCATTTGGATTAACAAATGCCCTAGCCACGTTTAATTACCTCATATAGGATATTCTCAGAGAGAATACTTGGATGAATTTGTTCTTGTCTTCTTCGATGACATTCTGATATACTCTAAGAATGCAGCAGATCGTGAAGGTCATGTGCATAAAGTCTTGGAGATCCTAAGGAAGAACCAACTCTTTACAAAAAAGAGCAAGTGTACTTTCTCTGCTGACCATGTTGAATACTTAGGACTGACAGTATCTAAGGATGGGATTTCTCCTGAGCCCACAAAAATCCAAGCACTCGTAGATTGGCCAAAACCCAAGACAATGAAAGGAGTCATAGGATTCTTAGGATTAACTGGGTGTGGTATCGAATCTTTATACCAAGGTATGCTCAAATAGCATCTCCTTTGACCAACCTTCTCAAGAAGAGTACCCTATTTCATTGGACCGCTATGTGTTAGAGTGCTTTTGATAAGCTGAAGATAGCCTTAGTAACCAACCCTGTTCTTAAATTGCCAGATTTTTCCATACCCTTTGAAGTAGTAACATATGCCAGTGGCTTTGCCCTAGGAGGTGCACTCATGCAAGAAGGTCATGCAGTAGCCTATGAATCCAAAAAACTCAAAACACATGAGAGAAATTATGATGTCCATGACTTGGAGTTACTCTCAATAGTTTATGCTCTAAAGCTATGGAGACATTATCTCTTGGGACAGAGATTCACCTTGATGATAGATCATCAAAGTCTGAAGTGGATCTTCACCCGAAAGGATCTCAACATGCGTCAAAGAAGGTGGATGAAGGCCTTGTAGGAATTTGATTTTGAGATTAAGTACCGGACAGGGAAGGAAAATGTGGTAGTAGATGCGCTCAGTAGGAAAGCCTCCTTGCTTGCAATAACATTGTTGTCATTTCCATTGATCAGTGAAGCAAGAGAGAAGATCATGCAGAACAAATTCTTTGCCCCTATTGCTACCCTAATTATGTAGAAAAACAAGACTTGTAAGATTCCTACCTTCAGCTTTTGAAGTGTACAGGTGTAAGAACCTCCCCTTCTAATCTTGTAATTATTCCCCTCTTTGAAATAAAAGAAAGATTCTGTTTTACCCTGTTTTGACCTATAGCATATTGAAATAATAGATATTTTATTTTAGATAAATTTATTTTATCTATGAGAAATATTTAAATGTTAAAAGAGGAATTCCTATGATATTTGGAATTCCATCATTTAGATGGGAAAAGAGAAATTCCTAGCATATTGAAATAATGGATATTTTATTTTAGATAAATTTATTTTATCTATGAGAAATATTTAAATGTTAAAAGAGGAATTCCTATGACATTTAGAATTCCATCATTTAGATGGGAAAAGAGAAATTCCTAGCATATTGAAATAATGGATATTTTATTTTAGATGAATTTATTTTATGAGAAATATTTTATGATAAAAAGAGGAATTCCCATGACATTGGAATGCAAATAATTAAATGCAAAAAAGAGGAATTCCCATGGTATTTGATATCCAAGAAATTAAATGGAAAGAAGAGGCGTTTTAAGTATAATTCGATTTATATTTATTCATTTTATGATGAAAGAGAGCTTATGATTACATTTATATATCTATTTTCATATGGAAGTTATATTTGAATATTTTTAAAAATGAACAAGATGCTTAGATATAATTATGCTTATATTTATGCATAAAGAATTTTATATTAAAAGAGGAAGTCCCACCATATTTTTATGTAATTATGTTTATGCATAAATTTAATAATGCTAAAAGAGGAATTTTTATGATATTCTATGCATAAACATTTTAAATGCTAAAAGAAGGATTTTCATTACATTTTTGAATATACATTCATAATATGTGTATGCTTAAATGTCTAGATGTCAAAAAAAGGAATTTCTATTATATTTTCATAATTATATTCATGCATGTATATGCATGATTATTTAGATGACAAATGAGGCTATGTGAATATATTATTATATATATTCATGGTATGCTTATGCCTAGATAATTTAAAAATTACAAGTAGATGTGTGAAAATATTTTAAATGTATATATTCATGGTATGTATATACATGAATATTTTTGTTTATCAAAAAGAAGAATTTTTATCATATCTTTACATAGGAATATGCATAATTAATTTTAGTATTAAAAAGAGAATGTTTCATCATATTTCTATGTAGATAATTATGGCATGTTGATGCTTAGGTTCAAATGGAAAAGAGAATGTAGATAATTATGGCATGTTGATGCTTAGGTTCAAATGGAAAAGAGAATATTTAAGAATATTTTCATGTGAATATTTTAATAAAATGATGCCCGCATATTTATTGAAGGATAATTTAGAAAAAGAGATATCCTTGTTTAAATTCCATTATTCTTGAGTAGAATTATTTATAGTTCTTTTATATCCAAAATAGAATGAATTTTCATATTATTGGATGTTTATCCATATGATTAGAAATCACAGTTATTTTATGAGATAAATGGAGAAATATCTATAGGGAATAAATCTAGGAATAAATTCAAGCATTTTGGTGCTAGACCATGACCATGTAAGAAAGGTGGGATAGTAAGATTCCTGTCTATCTTTTGAATCATAAATTAAGTCATAGAATTGTGACCATTCCCATTTCTTTAGTACGAAGAAGGGATAACCGCCTGATTTAGAGAAGTTTTCCCTAAGACTCAAATCGTCTAAAAATAAGTTAGAAATTTGTTTTAAATTGTATTTGATGGATGGATAACCCTTGATACAAGATTCATGATTTCCATTAAGGAAGTCTGGGTATTGAATGAAGAGTCTTGTGGAATCAATACTAGAGATGTTTTCTCATGAAGTGGCTTTTTGTGAGATGAAAACAAACTCAATGGCAAAATCCTACTTGCATAGAAACTCTGTTTTTGTAAAGGACTGTCTTACCCCAGAATGTTGAAGGAAGCATTTGGTTTAATGTAAGGAGAGTTTACGTTGTTGCAAAACAGCTGACGAGGAGTCATCGAAGGATGTCTCTAGGTGGCAAAGCCTTTCAAGGTCTTGACCAGCCTCGGTATGGTTAAAATGGTACGCTCCCGGTATAATGGATGAGAGCCAATGAAGTGGTCCCCTAAGTGAAGTGCTAGGACACCTAAGGAGGATCCTAGAGGGTTTTGACTAGGCGATACTCGGGCTTGCGATTGTTGAGGGACACCCATGCGTATGTCGAGGGAGATCTTTATGAATTGGTGAGAAATTTATTGGAAACTATGAAACTGGATCTCGTTGGTTGACTAGTTGATCTTCAACGAAGAGTCCAGATGACATTTGATTGGAAAACAATGGGACGGGATTAATTTTGAGTTATGATATTTTGTAATCAATGAATTGGTGTGATATTTGGTTACTCTTCCATGTTTTGAAAGAGGAGTGTGTGCGTACAAGGTGTGCGTGCATAACTGTTTTCGAAAGCTAAAGTTAAGAATGGCATTTCAATTATGGGTGGGGGGTGAGTAACTAAATATTCCACCAAGTACAGTGGTTGGGTGGTCGATGGGGCTAGGCTGGAACGGTGGAAGTTTTATAAATTAAATAATAAAGGTTAATCTTGGTAGGAGTTTGTTAGGATATGATCAGTAGTTTAGAACCCTGGAAAATCTGCCTAAAGAGATCAGATCAACGGCTGTGCCTCTTTGATGGGGAAAAAAGTGTTGGTTTCTATGAATCAAGTGTAAAGATTGTTCCTTCTTCAAGTCGGTCATCTGAGTGAAGGATAGTCTAGGCTCTTGACCTCGTTAGATAAATTTTTGTTAGAAAATTTTTCGGAGGAATCACCTATGCTTTCTGGCAAGGAAAGGTTTTTTTGGTTTCGGTTTTGGAAGAACCGCCGGACTAGTCCCTTGCCCGGACATTTGTGGGCGAGGCCCCGAGTGGGAAGCTCTGCCCTACACAAGAGGTTGCTACTTCCGCCTGCCTATAGCACTCTAGAGTTCGATGCGCAGAGAGGGCAGGGGTCTCACAATAGTGGTTAATTTGAAGTGCCTAAAGAGATTTTAAGATCTTCACATGTATGGTAGACACATGTTGATGTGATTGGTTTCACATAAAGTGACTGCATATGTATTATTTTAGTAATTATATATGTATCTATAAGACAAATTAAAAGATATTGTAGGATTACTATAAGCGCAAAAAGTTATTGCAAGTTCTATTTGGCCTACAAAATACCATATATTTGGTGCATCAAATATAGGTAGCAATGTTTAACAATATATCCCAAAGCATAAGTGAGAAACTATGGAGACAAGAACACCTTCTAAGAATGGAAGTTTAGGATGGCGAAATTCCTCCCGGGAAAAGGATGTTGGGAGTTTATTATAGGTGAGGAAGGAGACTTAGCTTTAGGAAGAAAATCCAACTCCACAATACGTACACTCCTTCAAGACATGGCATGAGAGGACTAGCATGGTTATGTAGCGGCTCTCTATTAGTGTGTCTAATTCTATGATTGGTCATATACAGGATGCAATGACACCAAAAGGGGATACCTTGGTTAAGCTATATAACATAAGAACCAAGGCTAAGAGATGTGCAGTTAAAGAAAGAGCATCATAATGTGTGGGGGGATACCTTGGTTAAGCTATATAACATAAGTACCAAGGCTAGGAGATGTGCAATTAAAGAAAGAGCTTCATAATGTGCAAAGGAATAATCCATGATTGTTATAAAAAGAAAAATGATATAAAAAGTAGAGATTTATAGAAAGGAAACTATGCATCATCAAGTAAGCACACGCTCAAGATAGGTTGAAGATAAATGTGAGAAACTATTTATGATATAACATATGCTTAGGTTATATGACTATATATGCATCATCAAATTCAAGTGGGATGTATGGTATGTTGATTTTGGTTCATCGAACCACATGACAAGCCATGGTGGTGAGTGGTTCAAATAATTCAGGGATTTGAAAAAACCAAGTTATGTAGAAACAAATGATGATACAATGCACCCTATTAAGAATGTTAGGAAAGTCTTTTTGTCTATGTAGGATGGTAAAATGGAGTATCTTATTGATGTGCTTCATGTGCTAAACATAACGAAGATCTTGGTTTCTATTTGGTAAATGAGAAGGGCATGTAAGTGAGGTTTAATCCTCATGGATGGTATGTGGCAGAATTTAATAACTACTGCCACTTGGTTATAAAGGAAAACAAAGTTGTGGTAGATTGTTTACATTAGATGTAAGCATGCCTAAAGTGAAGGTTGCAATGTTTACACATGGTGTAGATGTGATTGTTGCAAACATTGATATTTGGCATAAATGGCATTGGAAGTGTCAAGCGGCTAAAGAATATTAAGGCCCAAAGAATTTTTATAGGTCATCTAAAGTTTAAAGTTGATAGAATGCACAAAGTATGTGAAGCATGCTAGTTAGGTAAGCAGGCTAAGTATAAATTTCTACATGATATAAGCATGTAAGTCAAAGACCTTTGGATTTGGGGCATTATAATGTTTGGGGAACAACAAAGATGACATCAATCAAGGGATGCCATTATTATGTATTATTATATATCGTTCATTATGATGATGAGACCACACTATGAAAGTGTGGATGTATTTCATAAAAGAGAAAAGTGTAGTGATTACTCACTTTTAGAGCTCCAACACAATGGTAGAGAAAGATAGAGCTAGGTACATAAAATGCCTAAGGTCAAACAATGGGGTAGAATAATTCTCTGATGGGAGATAAAGAGGCTTTTTACATTGCTTGCATCAAAATAGGGTTGTTGAAAGGAAAAGAAGGCATAATGTAGAAGTTTCCCATGTATTGATGAATGAGAATTATTTTTGGGTTGGAAATAAGTGGCAATTATAGTTTATATCATGAACAAGATGTTGGTGCAATAGTTCATGGCATGATGTCAAACAAAAGTTTATTAGAAATCTATAGACGTTGTAGTTTATATCATGAACATGATGCTTATGTAGTAGTTCATGGCATGATGTGCCTAAGCAAAAGTTTACTGGCAAAAACTAGATTTGGTACACGTGGAAGTGTTTGAGTACATTGCTTATGAACATGTACCATATGTGGTGAGAAGTAAGTTGGATCCCAAGGTAAGAAAAATGTATCTCCATTGGTTATTCCCTTGAGAAGAAAGTTTATAGGTGCGATAAACCCACTATGTGTGATGTAAGTGAGAAAGGATGTTGTGTTTGATGAGATGTAAATACCAATGATGAAGGATCTTACAGAGGCTAAAGCAAAGAATTAGATGGATGTCTTAAATGCCTGAGTAGCAATCATAGGCACTTAATGGACTAGGAGAGTCCTATAGCAATGATTCTATCATGAGACCTTGTTTAAATGGATTTAGGTAGAATGTTAGGCATTCTAATGTGTCATATGGTGGTCTTATATGTGTAAAAAACTCATCAAGTTCACATGTATCACACAAGGGAAAAGAAAAGATGGATCAACCTTTTATAATGCCTAATTTTTTCAGCAAGTCCTTTATTACTGGAATGGTGGCTCAATATAGAGCCTTGATAAGGATTTTAGGATCCTAACTATTGTTACACCTAGTGTACAAAGAGATAAAAAAGTGTTAAGAAACCAAGTAGTTATTATGGTGTATACTAGAGTCAGGTATCTAGTGGTGGTGGACACATTGAAATATGATGTGTATAGATCCCATCATTATGCATATATGGTAAAAGCTATATAAGAGATAGAGTTCACATGTTTTGAGGGGGGACTTGGAAATAAGCATTGAGAAGATTGCATGAAGGAAGAGATGGTTGTATGAGATGCTAATGAGGCATTGTATTTATTTAGTACCTTTGCCCAAGGAAAAGAAGACAATACCTTTGCCTAATGAGACATGGTATTTAGTACCTTTTCCCAAGGAAAAGAAGGTAATACAAAGTGAAGCATAACTCAAATAGTCTTACTAGTAGTACAAGGAAATATTAAATGAAGCATAACTCAAATGGTTTTGTTAGTAGGTTTCTTAGGGATATGCACACACATATGCACAACTTAGATGGTTTTGTTAGTAGGTACAAGGAACGATTGTTGCCAAGGGATATGCATACACATATGGCATTGACCTATCAAGAGACATTCAACCTGCATAGCAAGCATGAGAGGCACCACCACAGTATGAGGATCATACACATCTAGATTTTTTTAATGGCTTGAAGATAGTCACCTAGAGCATGGTCAGCAAACAAGATAGGGGAGAATCTTGGACTTCAAATATCCAGTATCTTGGACTTTAGATATCTAATACTAATTTCTTATATTATACGAGAAATGTTAATAAATGGATTGTCCTAGTGGGTGGTCATCTATGTTGATGACTTAATCGATTGGTCACAGGTGATAGCGATGATGACATTCATGAGGTGGAGATGCTTCTTAAGAAGAATTTTAAAATAAAAGATTGGGGTGAGTTGTAATACTTCCTGGCTATATAGATGATGTGATGGGATTTGGATTTTACATAGGCAATAGTAGATTTGGACATGATTTTCAAGTATGGAATGATAGGGTGTAAGATAATCTTAGTGTTTCCATTGGACCCGTACACGAGATTGTCTTCAAATTATGGTGATCTCTTGGATCAGTACATGAGGTAGGTGACCTCTTGGAGGACCCTACTATGTATAGGTGCAATAGGTAGTTTGATTTATATGACTATCACTATGCCAGATATGAGCTATTCAATTCGATTGGTGAGTCATTTTATATGCAGGCCCCAAGGAAATTCATATTTAGATGTGAAAATAGGTGGATACTCAAGTACATAAAGTACAAAATATATTATGGTCTTTTTTATGAGGCTAGGATACATGTATAGGTGCATGGGTACACACATGCTGACTGGGCTACTAGTACCTTGGGATACATGGGTACACAAATGTAGATTAGGCTAGTAGTGTCTCAGAGATAGGAGATCTCCTAGTGGCTTTATGTTCTCTTTTGGGAGTGCTACTAGCACATCAACGATTACTTTGCCAAGTATAGAAGCTGAGTCTAAGGGTCTACTATGGTGACATGTGACATATCTTAATTACAAAAGCTACTTATAGATATGGGTGAGACCATGGATAGTGCAGTTGTCATTTATTATGACAACATGAGTGCTATAAAGTTAGTTGGATCGCAATGTATCATGCTATGATAAATCACATTGTGGTGTATTATCATTTTATGAGAAAGAAAGTTCTAGTAGGTGATGTGGATTTGATTTATGTCAGCATAGAGAGGATCAAGTAAGGCTAACATCTTCACAAATACATTGGGGTCAAAGAAGCTTCATAGGTTTAGAAGCTTACTAGGAGTGAAGGGTATGTAGTTGAGCTTGAGGGGAGTGTTTGATATTTTGAGATCATGACTAGTTTGGATATGGATGACACCTTCAACTATGCCACTAGTATGATTGATGAGATTATGGTTAATATGTTGCTAGTGGTACGACATCCACTTTGGTTTACTAGAGTTATGACATAGTTATAGTCCAGCTCATATAGTTGGGAATTCACACAATGCAGGGCCTTGATAAATTGGTTTTGGAGACAAGGGATCCAGAATTGAGTCTTTCTGACTATGGCCTCTTATGAATTATCACGTGTTTGGTTCCATCACTATCTATGATTAAATCTAGAATATGGTCAAGGATATGCTCAAGCGAGGATACTCACTCGTATTCAATGACTTGCTCAAAGATGGTCTAGAATATGGTCTAGAATATGCTCAAGCGAGGATAGTCACTTGTATTCAATGACTTGCTCAAAGATGGTCTAGAATATGGTCTAGAATATGCTCAAGCGAGGATAGTCACTTGTATTCAATGACTTGCTCAAAGATGGGCTCTTATTTATTAGTAACATACACCTTCCTTACAAGGATATGATCAAGCGAGGGATAGTGTCTTGTATTCAATGACTTGCTCAAGGATGAGCTCTTATTTAATAATTCAATAACATATACCTTCCTTACAAGGTCTTGGGATTGTTTCTTTATTTTCTCTTTCTCCAACATGGGGTTGGGGTACTCCTTGAGTTTCTTTGGAAGGTTTACATAATTGACAGGCTTATTTTCTTTGGGAATAACTGGTTTGAGTGGGTTATTACTCATGGTTTCTACATGGGAGGAAGCTTTTTGGAGCATTTATCCAAAGCACTTTTGATAGTCATGACATTATTGTCTTTGACAAAAATTGATCGTGCATAATGCTTTCGCGTTCTCTTTGAGGTCTTCTTCTTTTGAACCTCTATCTGTGGTTTATTAATCTTTTTAGGGGAGTCTATGACCTTTGAGGCTTGATATTATGCTCATTAGTTGTTGACTTTATAGTCGAAGCCTAAGCTTTTTTTTATTGGTAGCCTTCCCTTGGTTACTACCTTTATCTTGGCTTGCAGCCTTGTGATTGATGGCATTGAGAGGGGGACTCTATGAATAAGTCCTCCTTGTACACTCAGCAAGTTAAGTCTCATCAAAGTGGCTACTTATTCTCCTACCATTGGATTTATTATTACTCTCTATTAAGATAGTCCTTGAATGCATGTTCGAATCCACACTTATAGGATGTGTCTTTATAAGGAATAATATTGAGATTTGGCACTCAATTCAGAGATATAGTTGGGGTAATTGGTGTGATGACTTTATTAGGACACTCTATAACATGGTCTAGGCCCTTGCAAATGGAAACATTGAGAGGTGGCATGCATGACCTATTATTAAAGTCTCTTGCTCTTTGTTGCACCATGGCTTCAAACTGTTAGCCGTAGGCCTAGCCTGAGCCGTAGGCCAACACCGCAGCAACAGAGCAACACCGTCAACCGTCAAGGCCCGCCTACCTTATTGCAGGAAATGGTGCTTCCTTAATACCTAGTCGATGCAGCTTATCACAGTACTGATGAAGATTGTAAGGAGGCAATATAAAAGGATGGATCTTGAGCATTGTAAGGGATGGCTTGTCGATTGTATCATTTTTCCTTTTTGGGTTGATATAAGCAAGACCGTTTTTTTTTTGTTCTCTCTCTCTCTTGTACATTTGTCTTCTTGGTACGTCTTCATGTTTTCATTTATGCTTCATATGTTATGGTTGTTAGAGTTATTTGTTAAGTTATCATGCTCTTACATTGTATTAAGCGGTCAATCCAGCAGTTTTCAGTGATCTGCATGCTGCATTTGTCTCTATGCTAGGTCTGTATTTGTCTAGCGTATGCTACGTGCATAACTAGTGATTCTCAATAGGTTGCATGAGGGAATAAGTGGTCATATTTCCCCATCTACACTTTGGTGACCACGATGCTATTTGTTGTTTCTTATTGTTGCCATTTCTCTTGCTGCCTGATTGACATTGTTTTTGAATCTCCTCCCCTTGTTTTCAGACTCTTCCCTCATGTCAACACGTGAAAGGCGCTACTTGGAGAACAATCAAGCTCAGCAATTCTTGTTCGCCAACCCTAAAGACTAACCCACTATATCTGAACCAAAACAACCCGCATCCCACTCAGAAGAAGAACCACTCACCCCTACTACCCCAACCTCACCACCACCACCACCAACACCAACACCACCCCTGCAGCCTTGCCCCCTCCACTACTACAACATGATGCAGTGACCAGCTATCAACATAAAGTATCCCAAATTTTTTGGTAAATCCTCAAATGATGCTGATGCTCACATCTTGATATTTGACACCGCTTGGTGTGTTAATGTACCTGGCCCGATTGAGACCAGCAACTCAAAAGGGCTGCCTTTGTTCCTAGACTCCAGAAGAGCACCACTCTTTGGGTTTCTCAGTATGAGTACACCCATTTTCCCACTTATGATGTCATCCAGGATGCATTCCTTCAACGCTTCATAGAAGACAAGACATCCGTGCATGTCCTGGATAAGCTGTGCAGAATGACCCAGAGGAGAATGACAGTGGAAGATTATGGTGCAAAGTTTCAGAAACTTATCCACAAGTTAGATGCAGCTAACTTGTGGAAGATTATGCTGCAAAGTTTCAAAAACTTATCCACAAGTTAGATGCAGCTAATTGGTCTGCGGAGGAAATTCTCAATTCTTATTTTATGAAGGGTCTTAGCAAGAAACTAAAACACTCCGTTGCTGGTGCCGACCTAACTACCCTCACCATGGAGCAGCTTGTAGACTCAGCTCTTAGACCAACGGGTGCTGGTAGGCCTCGGTAAAAGCAAAGAAAAGTCCAAGAGTAAAAGGAAGTCTAAGAAATCCTCATCCGGATCTTCGAATGAAGAGGATGATTCTGATGATTCCACAGTCAACAAGGAATTGGAGGAGGAGGAGGAAGAGGAAGATCGCAAGTCTAGGTCCAAGAGCAAGAAGGCAGGGAGGAAGACAACCAAGGAACTGGCTACAGTAGCCAGAGCTCAGTTAGCCAGTGAAGGTGCGAAGCCCACTCCTACCATTCGATCAGACATTTAGTGTGTGAAGTGTTGCAATTTTGGACATGGAGCCAATGAATGTAGCTTGAATGAACTTTGGTGCGCCACTTGCAGGATGACCACACATACAACTGAAGCCTTCTGGTATAATGGCAGGAGAGCCCCTCTACAATCGGTACCCCAACCTCCCAGGGTGGCTGCAATCCTTAGCCTCAATAATGAATAAGCTTTTACCTCAATCCCCTGTAATCATTCCCTATTTTAGAATGCAAGAAAATATTATTTTTCCTTGTTTTTGCCTAGAGAGAAGAAAAATGCTAGAGAGAGGTAATTCAATATTGAGATATTTTTGGATATAAGATTCTCCTAATGTCCAAAATATAATTCCCTAAAACATAAACTCAAAATAAGTTCTCTAATGTGCATTAGGAATCAATTAAAAATATGTATTAAAGACCTTAGCCTAAGGGTCCAGATTTTTAGAAATTTTTGGATTATGGTCCAATTAAGGTTCCTATGGGCCAATAGGATTAATCCAAGTGTTGGGATGAGATAAATCCAAAGAATAAAAGAAAATACCCAAAAATGAGTAAATGCTCACATAAGATGAAGAGTTGACTGAGTACAAGGTTTATTAGTTAAAAATTAAGAGATATTAGTAAAAAAATGAGATATTTAGAGGAAATCATGCATTTTTGACACCTTAGCAAGGAGATGATGCCACATCAAGGAGGTGCCTTTTTCTTCATGATTACTTGAGTTTTTTAATCTAAAAAATGGGATATTTCTTTCTCTCCTCTCTCCTGGATCAAACTGGATAAAAAAGGGAGCCAAACCGGTCCAAATCTTGTCTAAATTGAGTCAAACTGAAGCTGGAAAATTCTAGAACCCAGTTGGACTTGGTTAGTGGCCTCCCTCACCTATAAATAGACCCTCATTACTTTGTATTCTCATCTGTGACCTATACCATGCTAGTATTACATTAAAATAATCATATTTTCTATTATCCCTTAATTTTTCTCTGGGAGCTTGGATCTTCTCTCTCTCTTCAACAACTCTTGGAGTCTCTCTTCTCCTCTTGCTAACCAATTGATTGGTTGGGGGCTTCACTACTAAGGAAATAATCAAGCCAATCTTAGAGGTAAGAATGATTTTTATGGTTTTTCCAATTTTTCTCAATGACTTTCTTCTTCTCAACCCCTCTCAAGCTTGAGAAGCTTTCTAAATGATTGTTTTAATTCAAATCAATCTTTCCCTAAGAGTTTTATTGTTTATCTAAGAGAAAGTTAATCTTTCAGCTTATTTGTAATGCTTTCTTTAAACAAATCCCTCTCTTAAAAGAATACTCATCTCTATGGCTAATTCTTTATCAAATAAATGTTTCTCAAAGATAATCTCTTATTCAAAAACTAAACTCTAGGGTTGATGAGCTAGAGATTAAGAAAATTATATTTTCATGATTTTGTGCTATTAAAATAATGGTTAATTCTTTTAGATTGTTTAGTAGTAGTTAAAAAAACTACTTTAATTCATTCTAAACAAGAAAAGGATTATCCTAGTAAATTGGAAAAAGAGGAATGTTGAAATTAGTTTAATCTAGTGGGATAATCATAATTATGTTTATAATTATGGTTAAAATTATCATTTAAATTCATAGTTTAAATTTAAGCTTAAAAGTAGAACTTCTATCATATTTTCATTACAAGATTTTATTCTTTTAGGAAATTTAAAAATTATCAGTAATAGCAGCAGCGAAGCTATGGTAAATTTTTCTTAAAAAATACATATCTTATTTTTATGCATAATACTAAAAGAGGAACTCCTACCATATTGTAGGTTTAGAAATTTAAAGAAAAAAGAATGATTTTGACCATATTTAGGAAAGAATACTTTTTTGTATTTAGGCATAATTATTTAATTAAGAAAAAGAGAAATTTGTGATAAATTTATTTTATGCATAAGAATTTTTAAATAATAAAAGAGGAATTCCGATGACATTTGGAATTCAATCATTTAAATGCAAAAAGAGAAATTTTTGGCATTTTCAAAATAATGGATATTTTTATTTAATTTAAAAAGAGAAAATTTTGATAAATTTATTTTATGCATAAGAATTTTTAAATGATAAAAAAGAAATTCCCATGACATTTGGAATTCAATCATTTAAATGCAAAAAGATGAATTTTTGGCATATTCAAAAAAATGGATATTTGTTTTTAATTTAAAAAAAAGGAATTTTCATGGTATTTTAAGTAAAAAAAGGTTTAAATTAATTTTGATGACAAAAGAGGAATTTTTACCATAATTCCACCAAAAAATTTTAGGGTTGATAATTAAATTGGTGGAAAGAATATTCTTAGATATTTTTATGTGGATAAATTGCTAAATTGATATATACCCAAAATTGGATTAGTGGAAGAAGAGTATTTTCATAAAACCTTGATATTCTCGTATAGGATTAATTATTAATTCTATTGTGATTTAGGAAGGAATGAAATTCATAAAGTTAGAATTTTCCTTATGATTAGAAGTTGAGTAGATTTTTATCTGAAGAAAATCCTTAGGAATCAAAGTTAGAAGTAAACTGAATAATTTTGGTTAAACCACGACTGTGAGAATGGCGGCCAGTAAACTTCTTGCCCATCTCTCGAATCTGAATCAAGCAAAAAAAAAAAAAAACTAGTGACCAATTCCAAATCTTGACACAAAGAATAGACTACCATTGAATTAGCGTAATTTTCCTTTAACTAAAATCACCAAGAATCAAGTTGGAAGTTCAATCAAATGATGGGTAGATTACCTTGATGAGAGATCAATGCTTCTCATTAAGAAAATTTGGATTATGGGAAAAGGGTTTTGTGGAATCAAACTTGAACCAGGAATACTACTTGCGTAGAATCTCTATTTTATTTAAAGGACTGCTTTAGGCCAGAATGCTGGAGGAAGCATTTGGTATGTGATTAACTAAGGAGAGACTCGTTGTGTAACAGCTGGCGGGGAGTTGTCGAGGGACGTCGCTCGCAGCAAAGCCTGCCGAGGTCTTAACCAGCCTCGGCATGGTTAAAATGGTACACTTTTGGTAACGATGGGTGAGGACCGACAAAGTGGTCCCTGAGTGAAGTGCTAGGACACCTAAGTAGGATCCTAGAGGGTTCTGACCAGGTGATGCACAAGCTCGCGATTGTTAGGACACCCATTCGTACATCGAGGAGGATTCGGATGAACTGAAGGGAATTACTTTTGTGAACTAAATTTTGATATTGGATCTCGTTGGTTGACCAACTGGTCTTTCAACGGAGAGTTCGGATGATATATTTTTGTAAAACAATGGACTCAATATTTTGGAGGATTATGATCAGTAATATTATGATTTCATTGATTATTTTAAAGACAGCCAAATCTGTTATAATGGCAATTTCATATTGGGTTTGTAAGTGGTATGTCTACCTTAAATTTTGCTTGAAGCACTGGGTAGGGGCCCTGGGAACTCTTTTCCTCGGTACTCGGGCAAAACATAACCAAATTTTTATAAAGGAATCCCACCAATACACTGGGCGGTTGGCTAACCCATGGGCCGATTGGGGTAGGCTGGATTGGGGGATTCCTGCGATACAAATAGTTACGATCAAGTTACGTTAGTTATATTAAGTCCTAGGAATACCTTGTTCTGTCGGAGGGAATCAGCGACGGCTGTGCCTCACAAAAGGAGAAAAAAAGCAGTGATTCTATGGACCAAGTGCAAGTCTCTTCCTTGATCTGGCCATGTGATTTTCGGATTCAGTCGGATCAGTTTGGTTAGCTAAGACTTTGACTCGTTAGATCAATTCTCCCGTTAGATAAATTTTCATGGCAGAATCGCCCGCACCTTGCGAGCGAGGGAAGTCTTTCCAGGTTCGATTTCGGAGGAACCGCCGGACTAGTCTCTTGTTCGGACATCCGCGGGGGGCGAGGCCCTGAGTGTGGATCCCTCCCCTGCGCGAGAGATTGACAACACTACTTCCATCCCCAGCGCCCTCGGAGGGGGCAGGGGTCTCACAGCTGGTATCAGAGCTTTGTGAAAAGCTAATAAGGAAAAACAAATTCTTATTAGAAAATTTATAATTAAAACTCAGAAAGAGCATTTACATATTGTATTTTCATTCCTTAAGCTTCATTAATGAAGATTTTTAATCAAAGAATTTGGTTTTATAGGTGGAAGTTCCACCCTTATCCGGTATTCCCGATCTCACCCAATCACAGGATATGACTGCCTTCGCCTTCGAGCAGCATATCATCTCTTCTCCTACGACTCAAACGAGCTGAGCCAGACTTGCAAGCCATTTTGAGGATTTATATTTCCCAGATCTAGCGGAGAGATGGCAGCATAAGTGGCACACAGGGCAATATGTCCACGCCTCCTGCAACCAGCACATGATGATGAGGGAGAATATCTCATTGGCCATGGTCCTATTGAGGTTAAAAGTGATTCACGGTGTTATTCTGTATCACCCCACGCCTCAAGATTTCAGACTTTCCTGCCATATCAATAGACTTCTTAGATGTTTTATCCCAAGTAGTAAGATAGTAGCTCCTTTGGCAGTGAGGGAACATTTGTATCGGGGCATGTCTGTAGCCCAATATCGCCATCTTATGCATCTTCAGCTCCTCGTTTTCTTTTGTGGTGTGGACTATGGTTTTGTTGATGAATCTGTTATTACTTTCCAAAGTTTTCAATATGGCCTCCTATTATTTGGCTACCTTTAAGCTTTTTAGGATAACTTCTCTGTGAGTGGCATCAACTACTTGCAACTCCTTAAGTGCTTTCACTTGGTCCGTAGACTCCTGGACCTATTTCCAGAGTGTAGCATTTCTTTCATGTATCAAGTGAGTGGTAAGCAAGTGAGATCTCCATACTCTTTTCTCCTAGGCCGAACCTTTTGTTTAGTGCACCAGCAGCGTATCAAGGCCCTCCATGGTTTCTTTGAGAAAGCGATGAGCATCAAGGTTGTACAAGAAAGAACCTTCATCAATTGTGCCTTCAACTTCGAATCACCTTCTCTTACTTGGACTTGTGGTTTCTTCAAGTCTCTTCCTCTTCTTAGGTTCTTGAGCTTCTTGAGATTCTGGGTGTGCTAATGTTGCCTCTTCATTCCTTTCACCCTTATCCTCTCATGGCACTTGTTCTATGGGAGTTTATGTTGCACCAAATTCCACTTAGATGGGTTGATCAGAGATGATGGAGTTGCGGAGTGGTGAAAGGTTAGTGACCAACCACCATTTGAGTAGGACTGGAAGCTGGTGTCTGTTGTGTTGACTTTGGGATTGTTTGTGCTATCATGCTGATATTTTTTTTATCTTTGGCCTCTTGTTCCTCCAGAACCTATTGGAAAGAGGCAATATCCTGTGCCACTTCTTCTTCCATACGTTTCATTTTCGATTCCAATTGTTGTAAACTATCACGCATCTTTTTACCCTTTTTTTATTTCTTTCCCCCCTTTAGTTCCTGAATGAGTTCTTTGGTCTCTTTTAAGACCGCCTGGCCCTACTACGGCTCTTCTAAAATGTGTGTCAAGGGTTCCAATGTTCCTTCAGTTTGGGATACCCTTGCCTCCTGAGTGGCTTTGGGGAATGGGTAGATTAGCTGCATGGCTGAGCACTTTGGTAAGAAGATAGGGATTACACACCTTCGATTGGTGTGCCTTTAAGTAATTCTCCATCTCCCGGTGGATGTACCAAGCCGAGTCTCCTTGCATTTCTTCATGGACCTTTAATATTCTGTTGAGGGGGACCCTGTTATACCTGTCAACTAGCTTGACTTACATGATCATTGACATTGCCTTACAAGATTTTTCATCCACTTCATCTCTGATGTTCTCGTACTCTGCTCCAGCTGAAAGAGACCCTCTTTAGCATATCCTCCATAGGCATCTGATCTATGGTATGGACTTGTGTTGGTATTGGTGGGGGGAGCTACAGAGATTCTCTGAGCATTTATTTGGTGATTAGGAACTACTCTATGGACCCATCAGCCTTGGTGATTGTTCCCCTCTTGGTGGTTCTATCATATGTCTTTAGGAAATCCTCACAGAGTGTTGTGTTGATGGTGTGGGGGGAGGATCTCTGCCATCTTGCCCATACCTACTTTCTCCAGCTAGTTCTTGACATCTACATCCTCTAATATCTTCAAACACTCAGGGCTGTGGTACTGAAACATGATTTTACTGTGAGCTATCTAAATGTCCTTTTGAATTACTAAACCCTGAACTGTCTGTGCATATGGCCCAAGATAGGTGAGCTTGGTGCTGCGTGGTGCTCTCTTCCACTTTTTTGCTGGTGACCCTATGGTATTGGCCTGTGTGATGGCTGAGTTCCCCCTCTACCTTTGGTTCGTATGTAGGGGAGGAGGCCATTTGTAACATGTGAGAATACATCAGTCATTGTGAACTGGCAGGAGCTTGTGGTCCTCTTTTTTCTTCATCTTTTTTTGGGCTAGTAATTTTCATGGGTGTATCATATGGGAAGAGTGTTAGTGTAGTAAGCAATAAAACAAGAAGTGATGTGTGTGAATTAAATCATAAAGTAACAAGTCATGAAATGATTAGGCGTGAAGGAGTGGTGCGTGAAAGATTAATTCATGAGGTGTTAACCTGTGAAGGGTTCGTTTGTGAAGTGTTAGCATGTGAAGGGCTTAAGAGGCTTAACCCGTGAAGGGCTTAAGCCGTGAAATGCTTAACTTGTAAAGTAGCAGGCGTGAAAGTGCAATCGTTATTTCATGAAAGTGTAGGTGTTTACCCATGGAAGAGCAAGTGTGTTAGATTATCTGTGATGATGGGTAGCCCAAATGTGGGAAAACAAACCTAGCCATTTTTTTATATGTACTTCAACCCATGATTTGTATTTGACTCCATGAAATAGCAGACTACTATTTCACGGATCATACCCGTGTGCATTTATGAGGAGATTCGTTGGTCTCTAGACTTAAGGCACACATGACTAGATGAAAATTAAGATGAATGAATACAAGCTTTCATAGACTCAATCCATGTGTGTAGAGATGATTTTATGAAAATGATTTAAACCATTGTTTTCATTGAGGAGATTCGTTGGTCTCTAGACTTAAGGCACACATGACGACGAAAATCAAGATGAATGAGATGATTTTATGAAAACAATTTAAACCATTATTTTCATTGATGCAAAGAAATTGAGAGTGTGAAGAGATCCTAGCTAGAAATTGATGGTCGCACAAGAAATCATGAGAAGACGATGCAGACGGCGCACGTAATGTAGCACATAATGCAGACAAGAAGATCACAAACCGAGTGATGGAAAAATGACAAAAATGGAAAAGAAGATGTATTTTATGATCTAGCCACGCCGCTGGCCTCAAGCCCCCAGCAGCCATCTTAATTGGATATGCCACATGTTTACCCGTGATTTGTTGGGGGTTTTTGATTTTTTCACGACGTGAAGTGGCTTGAGTCAATTCACAACGTGAACCATTTTGATTTGTTTCACGGCGTGAAGTAGTTCTTGAGTGGTTCACGGCATGAAACATTTTGAACCGGTTCATGACATGAAAGATTTTGTACCTTGATACAAGAAAATTTTGATACCCTATTGTTTTCTATAAGCTCAAGCATTCCAAGGCTATATGTTATGCATTTTGAGGAGTAGAAGTGTACACGTGAAACGAATGAACATGTTTTATGGCATGAAAAGCATACCCTTTTACCTTGTACCTAGTTGTTAGAGTTGGGTAGCCTTCATCATCATACCCTTTTACCCTCAAGCATTCCAAGGCTATATGTTATGCATTTTGAGGAGTAGAAGTGTACACGTGAAACGAATGAACATGTTTTATGGCATGAAAAGCATACCCTTTTACCTTGTACCTAGTTGTTAGAGTTGGGTAGCCTTCATCATCCTCCTTCATTCTTTTAGTGCCACAGGAACAATTGTTATACTTTTTGGAGCTTGTGGGAATATGTTTTTGCAACTACATAAGTTCTAAGTGAGAACTTTTGATTTTTCCCTCCATCCAATGGAGGAGTACATCCACCGAATATTGGTGAACTTGTTTTGCTTCATGTGCCTGTGAGTGCATGTCTTTCTCATCCTGTGGTTCATCTTTTCCTCCTTAGTGGATTTCATTAGCGGTCTTGCTCTCCCTTGATTACTTGGTTGAACTTGCTTCTTTTTCTAGATCAACTTTGGTGCTTCCTTAGCGTTTGATCTAGCTAGAGCTTTGTCATGTCTATGCTTTTGGTACTCTTCTATTATTCTAGAAGTACTTGCAAAAATGGTTTTTTTTTTTTGGTACCCATACCATTTTGTTTCCTTGATAGTAACCCTGTGCCGCTGTTAGTAAGTCCTTTTGGACCCACTGCTGTTGAATGCTGAGTTGTGTTTGCCTATTATACAGCTTCCTTGATAGTAACCCTGTGCCGCTGTTAAGTAAGTCCTTTTGGACCCACTGCTATTGAATGCTGAGTTGTGTGCAGGCTTGCCTATTATACAGCTTCCTGTCCCTATCTGGCTTTTCTTATCTCTTACTTGTAGCATGTTTGTTTTTCTTTTCTGCCCCCCCATGAGGCTTTGTCTATTTCATAGTATCCTTGTGCTTGAAGTCAGGCCTTGGGAACCCACTGTTTTTGCTTGAATACTTTTGATGCCTTTGCTTTGATTCTCTTGAAGTGGGAAGACATTTCAATGAGGATGCTTGTTCTGTTAAGTCTTCAATTTTTTGTGGCATTGGAGATTCCATGTTGCATTCCACTGCGTGTTTCCCCTTATTCTATATGGACTCCATAAGGGCACAGTGATGGTGTCTTTGCCATCATCGAGTTGCACTTCTCGTTTTTCCCATTGGATGTGACAGTTGCTGGCACAAATCCATGTTTGTCCAAGAAACATTTCCTCTTCCATTGTCCCTGCAGGCATAATAAACAGCTTCTTGAGCAACGAATTATTTCTAATAGAGATGTTTACATTCAAAAGTCCTATTGCATGTGTGAAAAATGGATGCACACTTTGAACCTTGGCATTAGTTGCCTCTAGGGGAGGTTTGTTTAAAGCTACCCATGTCTCATAGGAAATCAATTTATGACTCAACCCTGTATCAATGAGTGCGATTCTTGTCATGTGGCCCTCCTTTGTAGAGACCTATACACTGAGTCGTGAAGTTCAATATCCAAGTCATCCTTGTTAGCAAAGTGAGTGAAGCCATATTTACATGTATCATTCTCCCCTGGAGTCTTTGTTTTGCTTTGGCTTCCCTTGCCTTGGCTTCCTGTTGAGCTTGTTTGATCTTTTCCTTGACTATCTCTTTTTTTTGTTTTAGGAGATGCTCTTGTGTGAGAATTTCATGGGTCATGGGTCCATAATATTTCTCAAGTTTACTCCCATTGATGTACCCTTCCATTTCTACCCCTTTGATAGTTTCAATGCGGATTGACCCTTGAGGGGTGATTTCGAACACCCTAATAGGTCCTAACCCTCTGTATTTTAGTTTCTTTTTCTTTGTGCTTCCCACACCATACATGAGGATGAGGTCCCCTGTTTCTAGTTCTTTTTGTTTCAAGTTATGGTCGAATAGGTGTTTCCTCCATAGTTTTTCGACCATAAGCCCATGCGAGGCAATCAGCCGCGTTTCGTCGAGTTTTTCAAAGTCAACCAACCTTTCAACTAATGCATTTTCATTAAGCCTTTCTTGTACAAAAATTCACACGCTGGGAAATAAAAATTCCATAGGCATTACTACATCAATGCCATAAGCTAAGCGAAAGGGAGTGTATCCAGTTACTACCTTATATGATGTACAATAGGCCCATAGTGCTAATTCAGCTTTTTTACCCAATCTGTGCGACTACCTTCTAAAGTTTTAGTCAAGATAGCACATAAGATCTTGTTTGTGCTCTCTACTTGGCCATTTTCCTATGGGTAATAAGGTGATTCCTTGTGGTGTACCACAAGGAATCTTGTAAGTGTTCAATCACCTCATTGATGAAATGTGAAACTAACTAATTCAAGTGGGTAGCCAAATCTGGAAATGATCTGTTCATATAGGAACTTGGCCATAGTTTGAGCGCATCAGCTCGTTTAGAGGCTCTCGCCCTCTGCCCACTTAGTGAAATAACCTATGGCCACAATCACATATAATGTGCTTGGGATAGATGTGCTACTGACTAATGGGTTCAAAAAAATTGATACCCCATTTTTCAAAGGGTTGTCGCATAATCACAAGGGTGAGTGGCATCCTATCCTTTTATTATGGAATAGAAATCTTTTGGCACTCCTTGCACCTCTTTACAAATTCTATGGCATCCCCGAATAACATAGGCCACCATAGTCTTGCTTGAAGCACCTTACAAGCTATAACTTCTCCCACAAAATGGCCTCTAGCTATTCCTGTGTGTGCTTCTTCTCATCTTCTCGCACACATCTCCTAAGGATATTGTCCTTGCTTAGCTTATACAATTCCCCAGCAATAAATTGATAAGGTGCGGTCAGCTTAATAAGAAGACACATTTTATCCTTGTTCAAAGGTCAATCTTGTGAAAAACCATGAGCTAGATAGTCAGATATTTCCTCACTCCACTCAGGTACCATGTCAAGTTTGAATAGACAAGCATATGGAAGGTCATTGTGGATGCCTGTGTTGCCAATTCTCCATTAGGAATTCCAGAC
Source organism: Cibotium barometz (assembly GCF_041138505.1). Taxonomy (NCBI): domain Eukaryota; kingdom Viridiplantae; phylum Streptophyta; class Polypodiopsida; order Cyatheales; family Cibotiaceae; genus Cibotium; species Cibotium barometz. Next base: position 42,400,543 of record NC_141062.1, on the reverse strand, counting down.
ATATGGATGGCCAAAACATGTTGCGTTCCTTTTATCACTATGACCGCAAAGTCAAATTCCAGGAGTAGAAGCAACCATCGCATGATTCTTCCTGTGGTACAAGGCTTGTTCTCACCAGATATAACAAGGCTTGATGGTCCACAAAGAATACAAATTTGTTGGCCAGTAGGTAATGTCTATATTTCTTTACAGAATAAACCATGGTGCACCCTTCACGCTCTGTGGTGGTGTAGTTTATCTCTCCATCATTCAGTTGATGGACTGGCAAAGTAAACTGGGTAATCCAATTTGAATTCCCCAAGTTGCGCCAACACGCATCCTATAGCAAAGTTTGATGCATCAATGTGCACGTGGAATATAAGATCTGTTGAGATTCAAGCTCGATGTCAGCAATGATGGTAGCACAAATCACTTGTTTGCCATAAAACATGTTGTGGGATCTATGATGACAAATGGTGAAAGTGATGACACTTGGTATATGGACTCTAGAGCATCAAACCATATGACTTGTCATGGAGAATGGTTTGAACATATGAAGCCTATGGATGTGAAAGGCTATGTGGAGACAGGATACCCAACATGCTATCACACATGTTGGAAGTGTACCATTGGTTATGCACAATGGTGAAACAAAGTCTATGGCAAATGTCTTGTATGTGCCTTCTATTACAAAAAGTTTGGCCTCAGTTGGTCAAATGTGGAACAGGGTTTACAGGTTCGTTTCAACGAGCATGGTTGCTTCATTAAAGATTTCAAAAATGGATGTAGAGTCATTGCCAAAGGCAAGAAAGAAGGCAAGTTATTTAAGTTGGATGTTGGGATTCCTGAGTTGAAATCAGCCATGTTCTCTAAAAGCTAAAATGTGGTACAGAACATTGACATGTGGCATAAAAGGATTGGACATGTGAACATACAAAGGTTAAAGAACATGCAGGCAAGAGGCATTGTTAGTGGGCTGCCTAGATTCAAGTATGATGGGAATATGCATGTTTGTGATGCTTGCCAGTTTGGAAAGCAAGCAAGGTTGCCATTTCCTAAAGAAGGCAACATGAGTAGTAGGCTGTTGAGATATCGAGCTCATCTAGTGAGGCGGTGGACATTGATGACCCGCCTGGGGGATAGGCCCCACACTTAGACCACTGGCATGGTTGGTGAGATCATGGGTGATATGCGGCCACTGGGATGACAGGTTGTGTGACAGCCATTCTAGAGACTGGCATAGTTATAGTGCCAGCTCATTTAGTTGGGTTCACACTATAGAGAACCCTAGTATGTATTTGGTTGAGTACCTTTCATATGGTGTGTACTCTTATCTTTGTATATGGTGTGTTGAGTGTTGAGTGCAGAAGAAGACGATTTTCAGTCTCTCACCTTGTGTGTTCTCTATTAGGGTTTTGTGAGTGTGTGTGTGCTTGCAAGAGCTTCTCCCTTGCATCTTTTCATGGTATTAGAGCCTGGTTCATGCTAAGGGCTTAGCTGCAAGTAAGAGAAGCACAGCAAGTGGTACAAGGGTAAGAGCTGCAACTACTCTTGTCGTCGGGAGCTCTACAGGAGGCACCGGCAAAAGATCTCTGATTGAGGGGCTTTCTTCGCAGTAGTAAAGCTATAGGGCAACTATACTGTTCTATCGAACAACATTTTTTTGGCAGAAAAAGCGTTTTGGGCGCGTCAAGACCTCTATTTTTCAGAAAGCAGGCGATTTCGAGCACTACGGGTAAGTCATCGATTCTCTGCAGAACTCTGTTTTAAGAACTGCAGGAAGACAAATTGGCTGTACAGACACTGTGTGTGCTGCAAGGAGGTCAACAGTTGCCATTGGGTGTATGTATGCACATTGAGGTCACTGGTTGTGACATTTGAGTGTACTACAGTACCGCTGCAGAAAATACAACAGTTTGTGCAGGAAAACCAGAGTGCTGTTTCTGGTAATTTTGTGTGTCTGGCAAGATATCAAATGATGGCATAAACCAGATTGTTGCTGAGAAGCTTGATAAGAACAACTTCCATGCTTGGAGGTTCAGGTTGATAAATTTTCTGATGGGAAAGGGTTATTGGGACTACATAGAAGGTGAGCATGAAGAGGGGCACCGGAGATAATGGAGATCAATCTGACTGCTGCAGATGTGAAAGAGTTCAAGGACTAGAACCAAGGAGCCAGAAAAGTTATTTATTGGCTCTCTACTATATCAGTATACACAGGACACCATGATTGGGCACATTCAAGATGCCAAGTCCCCCAAGGAGGCGTGGGACACCTTGGTAAAACTCTATGAAACGAATACCAAGGCATAAAAGATACAGTTGAAGAATGAACTTCATACTATGGAGAAAAAGAGTATGTCTGTGAATGACTATGCATTGAAGATCAAGGGTATTGTGGAATCCCTTGCATCTATTGGCGTTTTAGTAGATGATGATGACAAGGTGGAAGTCTGTCTACATGGTCTCGGGCCACAATACAAGGTGTTCAAGACGTCTATTCAGACTCAGGAAAACATTCCCAATTTCACAGATTTGGTGTTTATGTTGATTATAGAAGAGAAGAGCTTGGGTGAAGACCAACAGTCTTCACAAAACAAAAACAGTTCAAAGCAACAGGCCAGTTCAAGAAGAGGACGAGGTAGAGGAGGCCAGAGGCCGTGGACATGGTCAAGGAGGTGGCCGAATAGGTAATCAGAATCATCGCCAGCAGCAGCAACAACAACAACAACAGTCCCAGAATTCACAACAACAACACGCAAGTGGAAGAGGCCAATTCAGAGGCAGGGGGAGTCAAAGAGGTCGTGGAAATTGGCAAAGGCAGTATAATGATACACGTGGATGCTTTTATTGTGTGGTAGCAAGAAAGAAGGCAAGTTATTTAAGTTGGATGTTGGGATTCCTGAGTTGAAATCAGCCATGTTCTCTAAAAGCTAAAATGTGGTACAGAACATTAACATGTGGCATAAAAGGATTGGACATGTGAACATACAAAGGTTAAAGAACATGCAGGCAAGAGGCATTGTTAGTGGGCTGCCTAGATTCAAGTATGATGGGAATATGCATGTTTGTGATGCTTGCCAGTTTGGAAAGCAAGCAAGGTTGCCATTTCCTAAAGAAGGCAACATGAGTAGTAGGCTGTTGAGATATCGAGCTCATCTAGTGAGGCGGTGGACATTGATGACCCGCCTGGGGGATAGGCCCCACACTTAGACCACTGGCATGGTTGGTGAGATCATGGGTGATATGCGGCCACTGGGATGACAGGCTGTGTGACAGCCATTCTAGAGACTGGCATAGTTATAGTGCCAGCTCATTTAGTTGGGTTCACACTATAGAGAACCCTAGTATGTATTTGGTTGAGTACCTTTCATATGGTGTGTACTCTTATCTTTGTATATGGTGTGTTGAGTGTTGAGTGCAGAAGAAGACGATTTTCAGTCTCTCACCTTGTGTGTTCTCTATTAGGGTTTTGTGAGTGTGTGTGTGCTTGCAAGAGCTTCTCCCTTGCATCTTTTCATGGTATTAGAGCCTGGTTCATGCTAAGGGCTTAGCTGCAAGTAAGAGAAGCACAGCAAGTGGTACAAGGGTAAGAGCTGCAACTACTCTTGTCGTCGGGAGCTCTACAGGAGGCACCGGCAAAAGATCTCTGATTGAGGGGCTTTCTTCGCAGTAGTAAAGCTATAGGGCAACTATACTGTTCTATCGAACAACATTTTTTTGGCAGAAAAAGCGTTTTGGGCGCGTCAAGACCTCTATTTTTTAGAAAGCAGGCGATTTCGAGCACTACGGGTAAGTCATCGATTCTCTGCAGAACTCTGTTTTAAGAACTGCAGGAAGACAAATTGGCTGTGCAGACACTGTGTGTGCTGCAAGGAGGTCAACAGTTGCCATTGGGTGTATGTATGCACATTGAGGTCACTGGTTGTGACATTTGAGTGTACTACAGTACCGCTGCAGAAAATACAACAGTTTGTGCAGGAAAACCAGAGTGCTGTTTCTGATAATTTTGTGTGTCTGGCAAGATATCAAATGATGGCATAAACCAGATTGTTGCTGAGAAGCTTGATAAGAACAACTTCCATGCTTGGAGGTTCAGGTTGATAAATTTTCTGATGGGAAAGGGTTATTGGGACTACATAGAAGGTGAGCATGAAGAGGGGCACCGGAGATAATGGAGATCAATCTGACTGCTGCAGATGTGAAAGAGTTCAAGGACTGGAACCAAGGAGCCAGAAAAGTTATTTATTGGCTCTCTACTATATCAGTATACACAGGACACCATGATTGGGCACATTCAAGATGCCAAGTCCCCCAAGGAGGCGTGGGACACCTTGGTAAAACTCTATGAAACGAATACCAAGGCATAAAAGATACAGTTGAAGAATGAACTTCATACTATGGAGAAAAAGAGTATGTCTGTGAATGACTATGCATTGAAGATCAAGGGTATTGTGGAATCCCTTGCATCTATTGGCGTTTTAGTAGATGATGATGACAAGGTGGAAGTCTGTCTACATGGTCTCGGGCCACAATACAAGGTGTTCAAGACGTCTATTCAGACTCGGGAAAACATTCCCAATTTCACAGATTTGGTGTTTATGTTGATTATAGAAGAGAAGAGCTTGGGTGAAGACCAACAGTCTTCACAAAACAAAAACAGTTCAAAGCAACAGGCCAGTTCAAGAAGAGGACGAGGTAGAGGAGGCCAGAGGCCGTGGACACGGTCAAGGAGGTGGCCGAATAGGTAATCAGAATCATGGCCAGCAGCAGCAGCAACAACAACAACAGTCCCAGAATTCACAACAACAACACGCAAGTGGAAGAGGCCAATTCAGAGGCAGGGGGAGTCAAAGAGGTCGTGGAAATTGGCAAAGGCAGTATAATGATACACGTGGATGCTTTTATTGTGTGGTAAGCCTGGACATGTGCAGGCAGATTGTTATATTATTTTATGCAGCATGTCGTTAATGCCATGTCTGAAAATGTTGAAGCAGCACATAAAGATGATGTATGGTACGTTGATTAAGGTGCTTCACACCACATGACAAGTCATGGGGAGTGGTTCAAGGAGATGAAGAACCTTGAAAGACCAAGTTTTGTGAAAAAACAGGGGATGACACTGCTCATCCAATTGTCCATGTTGGACATGTGTCATTGTCTGTGCAGGATGGCAAAGTGAAGTACCTTGCAGATGTACTTCATGTTTATTATGAGATGTCCTTAAGACCAAAAACGTGGAGGAGGGCCGTGAGGGCTGCTGTAAGTCTATTCACATGGGGGGGGAGAAGAGTTAAGGACACTACCTCCTAGCAAGAGGGGGATGGAGGAAAATTAGCTTATCTGAAAAGAGGCCAATGAGGGGGTGAGAGAGGGGCGGCTGCAAGGGGCGGTTGTACTGCAGCAAGTACGCCACACAGGGACGGACGGCGGTACGGACGACGGTACAACAGGGCATACGCTGCACAGAAATGCGTGCTGCCTGTGGAGCACCCCGGGGGTTTATATAGCTGAGGGGTGAGGGTACGGGCGCTGCGCAAAGCAAGGATGAAAGGACGGTGTACCGTCAAAGGCTATGGATCAGTGGCCTGCATGGGTCTAGGGGAAAGGTACCGTGTCAGTTTGTCAGGGAAAGGAGTGGTACGCATGTACCTTATCTGGTCTAGGGCAGCATGGGTGTCCACGTAGGGGTACATGTGGACCACACAGTGGGCGACCGTCCTTTGGTTCTTGGGCGGCCATTGTACGGGCACCCTAGTAAGTGTGTACGATCCAAATTTTGGGACCGGGTACCCAAATTTGGGACGCCCGCCTCGATTTGCATGCCGGATCACCCCGGGGGGCGATTTTTTTTTTGTCCGGGAGGTTCTCTTGGTCGTTGGGGTTCAGACCGTTCGTCAATCGGACGCCCGGTCATGCATTTATTAAGGTTTAAAGGTCGTCGCTTTTTAACTAAAATGACTGAAATTTGCGTATAAGCTTGATCCAGTGTCCGTTTTGGATGCTGTAAAATCCTATATTAGGGTAAAATCGCACGTAGATTCCAAATTTGGTCTTAGAATTTGAAGATTCTAAGTAAAAATGACTCAAATAATAAAATCATTGATTTTTATACCATAAAAACTCATAAATTTATCTATTACATGAACATTTCTTTATTAGTGAAGATGGGTATGTTACATCCTTCCCCCCTTAAAGAAATCGAGATGTCCTCATCTCGTCATGAATTGGGGATAATCCCTTAAGAGTGTAGCTTCATCTTCCCAAGTTGCATCTTCTTCAAGGTAATCTTTCCACTATACTAGATGTTCTACAAGAGTTCTATTTCGGAGTTGCCTTTCCCTAGAATCTATGATGCTATTGGGCTGTAATTCAAGGACTCCTTGAGTAGGGATTACAACTTGTTCATCATCAAGAATATGATCGAGACTGGGTACATATGGTTTTAATAAACTTACATGAAATACATTGTGGACTTTGATATGGGCTGGGAGTTGGAGTTTACATGCACTTTTACTATATAGGGACCACAATATCTAGGGCTGAGTTTCTTATATTTCCCAAGTGATAGAGAACTTCGTTTGGGTCGCACTCGTAGAAGAACTCTGTCTCCTTCCTTGAAGATCCTTTCAGACCTCTTGGTGTCAGCATAATGCTTTTGTCGATCGTGGGCAGCTTTAATATCCTTTTGGATTGCCTTGGTTTGTTCCTCCATCTCTTCGAGCATTTTCCTGGATGCCTCAACTCTTATGGTGGTCGGATCAGAGAAATTTAGAGGAGACAAACATTCTAGCCCATAGAGGGCTTTGAACGGTGACATTCCTATGCTTTGATGATAAGATGCATTGTAGGCAAATTCTACCAGAGGAAGGTATTGAATCCACCTTCTTGGTTCCCGTCCACAATATGCTCTGAGAATGTCTTCAATTACTTGATTGACTCTCTCAGTCTCGCCATCGGTCTCTGGATGATAAGCTGTGCTAAAGCAAAGTTGAGTTCCCATGACTTGAAATAAGGACTGCCAGAACTTTGAAGTGAAGTCAGAATCCCGATCACTTACTATCCTTTTTGGGAGACCATGAAGTTTGAGGACTTCCTTGATGAATATTCGAGCAATATCAGAAGCTTTGAAGGTCTTCTTTGCTGGTATAAGGTGAGGTACTTTGGTAAGTAAGTCCACTACCACCAGAATGGAGTCATATCCTCCTTGAACAGTGGGGAGACTTGTGACAAAATCCTCCTTGAACAGTGGGGAGACTTGTGACAAAATCCATACTAATGCACTCCCACTTCATTGAACAGTGGGGAGACTTGTGACAAAATCCATACTAATGCACTCCCACTTCATTTGGGGAATATCCAAGGGTTGAAGTTTTCCAGGCATCTTGACCCTTTCAGCTTTGATCCTTTGGCATGAGAGACATTGCTTCAAGTACCGAAGCACATCATTTTTCAAGCCTGCCCAATGAAAGCTCCTTCTTAAGGCATTTAATGTTTTTGCATAGCCTGGGTGTCCTGCAGAGCAGGACTATCATGAGCTTCATGGAGGATTAGTTTCTTTAAAGCAGGATCCTTAGGGATACATAGCTTGTGATTGAAGTAGAGGCTTTCTTCATGAGTGGAGTATCCCTTGATTAGATTCTTCTCTTTCTCTAAATTTCCCCCTTCTTCTACTAACTTTATCATCCTCTGATAATCTGGATCATGAGATGAGACTTCTTCCACCTTGACCAGTATGGGATTATTTGGCATTGAAATTGCACTCAAGAAAGATTTATGGCTAAGTGCAACTGCTACCACATTATCTTTCTCAGGGCAAAATTTGATATCGAAGTCATATTCTTGTAGAATTTCAATCCATCTCCTTTGCCGCATGTTGAGGTTAGGCTGGGTGAAGATCCACTTTAGACTTTTGTGGTCAGTTACAAGCTAGAATTTGCCCCCCAAGAGATAATGTCTCCATAATTTGAGGCAATGAACAACTGCTAAGAGCTCCAAATCATGGGTGGCATAATTTGCTTCATATTGCTTCAGCTTGCGGGAAGTATAAGCGACTGGTCTTCCTTCTTGGCCTAATACACCACCAAGTGCTAGACTACTAGCATCAGTAACCACTTCAAATTCCTTGGCAAAATCAGGAAGTTTCAGGACTGGGACAGAAGTAATAATAACATAAATTCCTAATGGCAAGACTCTAAAGTGGCCATGAGTTTGCTCAGCTCAAAATCAAGGTTCCCTATAGAGTGGCGAGATACTACTTCTTTCCCACTGGCTAACTCTACAGTCATTCTTTCCCACTAGCTAACTCTACAGTCATTCTTCTAGCTGTTTTTTGACTCAAGTTTAATTTTTGCAAGCACCTAGGAGAAAGAAATGAATGGGTATTGCCACAATCAATCAAAAGCTGAAATGGCTTACCGTGATGAGTGGCTGGGGTTTGGATTACACCAAATTGTTTATTCGGACCTTGGTGTTCTACTGCCGTATGGACGGTGGCACGCTCTTCTTCAGCCATTTCCAAGGTCGGTTCTTCACTTATAATACAGGCGGTCCTAGCAACTGCTCCTCCGCGGCCTCTGCCACGCCCACCGCCTCTTGCACCTTGGTTGATAGGGGTTCCACAGCCTTGATTTCCTCTGCTACCTTGGGGAAATGATGTTGCCATCTTGGGACAGTTGGCTCTAAAGTGTCCCGGCTCATTGCACTCAAAGCACAGAGGGCCTTCTCTGGAAGAAGCAGCATACGAGCAGGGGACAAAAGAGTTGCCTTGTCGCCCTCTGTTGTAGTAGGGGAAATTCTGTTGGGGTTTCTTGTAGGGTTGATCTTTAGGATTTGCCTCAGTCTTCATTTCTTTCACAAGGGGCTTTGCTTGTATGAGAGCATCCTGTAATGTGCTTGGCCTCATTGCTTCAAGGCGGGAATCTAAGGGTTCATTTAGCCCTTGGCAGAAACGAGCCACTTGCTGGGAAGTAGTCATAGCTGGGGCATACTTCCGAAGAGTGATAAATTTGGAATAGTAGTCCTCAAGAGTTAAGCTGCACTGCCTAAGACTAAAAAACTCATTCATCGTTATGGATTCATGGGATGGGGGAAGATATCTTTCCTTCACTGCCTGCTTGATGTCTTCCCACGTTTGAGAATGCTCGGTGACTTCCTTGTCACGGCACCACTGTTTCCACCAGAGTTTAGCATCTCCAATGAGGCGAAACCGTGCAAGCATAGACTGATTTGCTACTCCATTACCGGCGGCAGAGAAATAATCGTCCATCGCCTCAATCAAGACTTCAGCATCCTTCTCAACCTTTGAACCTTCTCCTTTAAAGGAGGGAGGTTGCATTTGCTTGAGCAAGAGCTTCTTCTCCTAGGTATCAGTGTAAAGCACATTGGGAAGTGGAGGGTGATCGTCCTAGCCATCATTGTAAAAACAATTTTAAGATTACAAGATTCACATTTGCACAACGCTTATTTTTGGAGAGTAAAATATTGAAATCATTTTATTTCCAAATATTTACAAGGACGAGTTTTATTACAAAGATCTGAGACTAATATAATTAGTCTTATTTGCCATCAAGGGAAATTCCTAAGCTTGACTATGACATAAGGGTAGAGCGGTCCACATAGGTGAAATATGGGGGTTCCGCTGTAGTTTCTAAGACTCTAAAAACTGATGGTAAGGGTGGTAGACTCTGGATTGGCGTAGATCCCAACACAGCTACTCTATCAGTAGGTAAGATCTGCATCACTTTGTCATACACCCAGCGATCTTGAGGTATGCGAATCCCATCTATAGTCACATAGGTGTCGGCCCTGGGGGTACCGACGAACCAAAATAAACGGATCATCTTCAACTTTTCAATCCAACGAATCCGCTTAAGGTCGATGGTGAGGTTCCCAATTCAATCTGCTCGGATGAAGAAATATCTCGGCCCACGACTCCAGAAATCTCTACCCCATCCTCTTTCAATACGAGAGAAATGAGGGAGGGACATCTTCTCTAGTATCTGCACCATGGTGTCACGGAACTCGAAATTTGAGGAGTGACTAAGCAGTCTCGAAGATGCATTGGAAAACTAGAAACTTGGAGTAGGCATCTTCCTCTTCCTACAATCATTTAAACATCAATTCAACTTATTTGTTACGGAGTTAGCATTGAAGCCAGGAAAACTTGCACTCTTTAAAGAACAATTTCAATGCAATTTATTGAATACAGCATCACACAATTCGTAACTTCATACAATTTTATGTCATTATTTCAAAAAAGGAAAAGATACACATTTATTAGCAATATATAAAAAAAACTTTTCTTTAAAATATAACCAAGCTAACCTGGCCACCATTTCCTTGAGGAGCTTGAAGAGGGAGGGAGCATCTTCCCTAATTTCGTTCTCGAGGCAATATTCTGACGTTTTCGGGATGGGGCCATCTTGGACATCGACTTGTAGGGCTCTGCTGCCGTGGTCAAAACGCTTCAGTCGGATCTCAATTCTGAGATCGTTTGCTCACCGTATGAGCAAAAGACTATAGCGTATGAACCCTTGCCAAAGGCAAAAATCCCTTATTAAAGTCTACACAAATGGGGGCGCACGCGCGGGGGGGGGGGGGGAGGGAGGATTGTGAGATGTCCTTAAGACCAAAAACGTGGAGGAGGGCTGTGAGGGCTGTAAGTCTATTCACACGGGCGGGGGGGAGAAGAGTTAAGGACACAGCAAGAGGGGGATGGAGGAAAATTAGCTTATCTGAAAAGAGGCAAATGAGGGGGTGAGAGAGGGGCGGCTGCAAGGGGCGGTTGTACTGCAGCAAGTACGCCACACAGGGATGGACGACGGTACAACAGGGCATACGCTGCACAGAAATGCGTGCTGCCTGTGGAGCACCCAGAGGGTTTATATAGCTGAGGGGTGAGGGTACGAGCGTTGCCCAAAGCAAGGACAAAAGGACGGTGTACCGTCAAAGGCTATGGATCAGTGGCCTGCATGGGTCTAGGGGAAAGGTACCGTGTCAGTTTGTTAGGGAAAGGAGTGGTACGCATGTACCTTATCTGGTCTGGTGCAGCATGGGTCTCCACGTAGGGGTACGTGTGGACCACACAGTGGGCAGTCGTCCTTTGGTTCTTGGGCGGCCATTGTACGGGCATAATAGTAAGTGTGTACGGTCCAAATTTTGGGGCAGGGTACCCAAATTTAGGACGCTTGCCTTGATTTGCGTGCCGGACCGCCTCGGGGGGCGAAAATTTTTTTTGTCCGGGAGGTTCTCTTGGTCGTTAGGGTTCAGACCATTCGTCAATCGGACGCCCGGTCATGCATTTATTAAGGTTTAAAGGTCGTCGCTTTTTAACTAAAATGACTGAAATTTGCGTATAAGCTTGATCCGGTGTCTGTTTTGGATGCTGTAAAATCCTATATTAGGGTAAAATCATGCGCAAATTCCAAATTTGGGCTCAAAATTTGAAGATTCTAAGTAGAAATGACTCAAATAATAAAATCATTGATTTTTATACATAAAAACTCATAAATTTATCTATTACATGAACATTTCTTTATTAGTGAAGATGGGTATGTTACACTATGGATGAGGAGATGGATGCACTATATGGAAATGAGACTTGGGATTTAGTGCAATTGCCTGAAGGTAAGAAAGCCATTGGATGCAAGTGGGTGTACAAAGTAAAACATAACAATGATGGAAGCATAAGCAAGTACAAGGCTAGATTGGTAGCCAAAGGATATACGCAGACATATGGCATTGATTATGAGGAAACTTTCAACCTAGTTGCCAAGATGGCAACAGTGAGAGTTGTGATAGCAGTGGCTGCATCAAAGAAATGGTCTTTACATCAGATGGATGTAAAGAATGCATTCTTGCATGGGGATTTTTGCAGGAAGAGGTGTATATGTTGCAGCCACCTGGTTATGAGGATGTGAGTCACCCCGAGCATGTTTGCAGGTTAAAGAAAGCCTTGTATGGCTTAAAACAATCACCAAGAGCATGGTTTGACAAGATTTCTAAATATTTTATCACTATTGGCTTTCATGTAGCCAATGCAAATTTCTCGCTATATGTGAGACACATTGATAGAGGGGTTGTGCTTGTTGTCATCTATGTAGATGACAATCATTACGAGAGACCATGATGCAGAGATCTTTGATGTAAAGATCTTGCTTAGACAGAAGTTTGAGATGAAGGATCTGGGAGAGCTCAGATATTTCTTGGGCATTGAGGTGATTAGGTTTCCACATGGTATTGGATTACTGCAGAGATAGTATGGCTTGGATATGTTGTCCAAGTATGGTATGACAGGCTGTAAGCCTATCTCAGTGCCACAGAATGGCAAGTTGAGTGCAGATTCAAGAGAGATTTTGGAGGATCCTACTATGTATAGGCACATAGTAGGAAGCTTGATCTACATGACGATCACCAAGCCGGATTTGAGCTATGCTATTGGGTTGGTGAGTCAGTTTATGCAGGTTCCTCGGAAGCCACATTTGGATGCATTGAGACGCATACTGAGGTATGTGAGCATCTATGGTAGTACATCATGAGCTTGAGAGGAGCTGTTGAGATTCAAGCTCGATGTCAGCTTGTGCCAGTTGCACTATGTGCTGGCATGTTAGGTAGTAACATGTGTGACATAAATGACCACGTCCAGTTGGTCATAGTGTGTGGACATTAGCTAGGGTTAGCAGTGTGTGGACACAACACATTGTGTGTGTTGTAGATTATGCATTATGGCTTTATGCATTGTGTGAGTAGGGAGATGGCTTCCCTCTATGGTTAGGGTATGATAATACATTAGGGTTTGCTCCTGTGTGTGTGTCTCCTCTCCCTTTACCTGTTTTTCATCAAGATCCCAGTTAGGTGGTCTCAAGATTGGTGCACAAGCCAGTGCATTCTTCAACTTGTCATAGGCCTCTTAGCATTCCTCAGTCCATTCAAAGATAATGAGTAGTTTATACAATGGCCTGGCAATTTTAACATATAATATAATGAAGCATCAATAACACCCAACGTGGCTCATAAACCATTTTACACCTTTGTAGTTGGTTGGTGGGGGTAATTCCAAGATCAATTCATCAATGAAAATATCATTTTTTTCACACAATGTGCCCTAACATTATATCGTGCTTGATCCAAAATTGACAATTTAAAGAGTTTAGGGATATACAATTTAATCGACATCTCTCAAACACCTTCCTTAAGCAAGCCAAGTGCTCAATCCAGTGTGAGTGTCCACATAGATTGTCAATGAATACCTCCAGCCACTTTTGCAAGTTATCCTTGAAGGCAGTGCACATCATCCATTGGAAAGCTGCTAGGGCATTGGTGAGGCCAAAAGGCATAACCTTACAAGCATATGTTCCCCACATCATATTGAAGGCCGTCTTGTGCTAGTCCTCGGGTGCTATGGACACCTAATTATAGCCCAAAAAACCATCTAAGAAGTTGTAGGTTTCTTTACTTGCTACCCATTCTAATACAAGTTTTGTGTATGGCAGTGGATAGTGGTTCTTCTTGGTGGCTGCATTGACCTTTTTGAGATCAACACAGACCCTCAATTTTCTATTTTTCTTGGTATAATCACGATTGGTGAAAGCCAATCTGTGTGCTCAATTTCATAGATGAAATCCGTAGCAATGAGTTTATCAATTTCCTCCTTTACAATTGCCGCATATTTTGGATTTATCTAATACGATTTTTGCTTGGATGGTCTCCATCCTTCCATGATCGGGATAGTGTGTTGGACCACCTCGGGTGGTACACCCTTCATTTATGTGTATTTCCAAGCAAGTCCTTGAATTCTTTTAAGAGAGCTATGAGCTGTTCTTCTTCAGCTGCAATTAAGTCTTTAGCAATGTAGACGGGTTTGGTGTCCTCCCTTGGCTCTGCAATATCAACCTTCTTAACTTTAGTTAGGCCATTGTAAGAAGTGGATTGGCAATTAAGTCTTTAGCAATGTAGACGGGTTTGGTGTCCTCCCTTGGCTCTGCAATATCAACCTTCTTAACTTTAGTTAGGCCATTGTAAGAAGTGGATTGGCCATATTTCTTTACTCTCTTAGCCGTCAATTGGACCAATGGCGTATGTTTTGAAATGGTCTATTGACCCTGAGAGTAGGTCTGGCTTGTGGTTATCCTCATCCTTTGTCTAGGCCATTGCCTTTTTTGACTCGTACATGGCTTCTACTAGAGCGTTATTTTGTTTTCTACGTCCTACTTTAGTGAGTTTAGGCGTTTTTGGCTCTTGTGGCATAGCCTTTTTCTCTCATTTTCCTTTTAGGGTTATCTTACTCACAACTCCTCACCCCAATTCTTAGAAAAATCATCGTGCACCTTAGTGACCTCGAGATATCTTAGCCATTGGGCGCCCGTGGGTTTACTTCATAATAGGGCATTTTGTCAAGCGATATACTTCTTTTGTTTTTGCCATCTTCTGAGGCGTTGGGTGTTGTTTGCGGCATTGCAAGCCATACTCTTCTGTGCTAGAGGCTTCATCCTCTATTTCCCCTTCTCTTGGTTGCACATCTACCATGTGCACTAAGGTGGTAGGAATGTTTCCTGATTTAATGTACTGGGTTCCTCTAGCAGGCAACACATGTATAGTGGCAAGCACGTGAATCTAGTTTTTGCTAAAATCCGGAGGTGGAAGCAAAGTATCCATTGTGGCCTCTTCCTCCTTCCCGTGAATTCTCCTCAACTCATTGGAAAACTTGTAAGGATGTGGTTTGCTCTGTTGTGACCAAATCATTTCCAAACAATTTCCCTTCTATGTATGCAGATCAATTTTTAGAATTTGTGAATCCTTTGGAACATACACCTAATCTAACACCCAATCATGCACCAATTTGGCTTCCCTCAAGACCTTAAGCTTAACGTTTTTCAACAGCCCCATTGGTCTTGAGGATGTTCCATCTGTCATCCTGACGATTAGATCAGATCTTTCCAATTCTGGTTTTTCCCAGTTTTCCCAACATTATCAAGTAATGATTCTCACACCTGCACCTCCATCCAAGATATCCAGTGCATGGTACCCATTGTGGTGGATTAGAATTGTGGCATTTGTATCATAGCTCTCATTACACCGACCCAATTGGTTGACAGGTATTTTGACAAATCTAGGTGTTCCTTCTTCCTCGTGCACTAGGTTTTTCTCTGCCAGAGGTTACTGGCTACCCTCTATAGTGGACATTGGGTTCAATATTCCTTCTACCCACAATGCCGGCATGTTGCGTAGCAATGGTCCTAGCGGCATTTTGATAATTGTGGACAGTATGGCTGCGAGACTGCCTACTTGGCAAGTGAGGGCTCCTTACACATGTTTGTCACTTATTCAATCCTAGGGAATTAATGGATTGACAAATCTGCTTCCTCAAACATTCTTGCCATGAGGTCAGTTGGAGTCCCTTCCTCGGACTCATCTGGGATTGGAGTAAGCACGTCCAATCTCCTTTCCTTTAACAGCTCAATTCTTGGTGGATACACTATATCCCTAGCCTGATTAGCCCTTAACTTGGCATGATTGCATTGACACTCCTCAACCAAGGCTTTAGATTCTTCCAACTTCCTTATTTCTTCTTTAGCATTTGGATATTCTCCAATTCCCTTAGGGGTCGCTAGTCTCTCTCTTGCAGATTCTTGGGTCTACCCATCCTGTGAACTTGGCCACCTTCTTCCCTTGATTGGGTAGATCTAGTTTCAATGGTATCTTCTTCAGATCCATCCTGGATTGTGACCATGGTATCTCCCTTGCCCACTTTTTTCACTCTTCTTCTTCTCCTAGTCTTAGAGCTTGTAAAACCTCTTGGGTTTTTCCTCGTGACCACGTGTTTTGCTTGCGCTCGTGTCAGAACATTAAGTGATGTGATATTCCCACACTGCACACTTATAGTACTGATAGTGGCATGGTTAAAAGTAGAAGCGAGACTATTGGAGCGATATGGGAAAACCTTTAATCAAATGATTGATACCACGCTTCACACATGAAAGTGTATTAAAGATCCCTGCCCCCTCCACGCAACGAATTCGGGGGTGCTAGCAGCGGAAGTAGCACTTCTTGCGCAAGACAAAGCCTCTCACTCGGGGCCTCACCCACCACGGATATTCAGACAAGAGACTAATCCCTCGGTTCTTCCAAAACCCAACCCAGAAAAACTTTCCTCGCGCCCAGAAAGCACAAGCGATTCCTCCAAGATATTTTTATTCTAACGTAGTCAAGAGCACTAACCAAACTGATCCGACTAAACCCGTAAGTCACATGGTCAGTTCAAGGAAAAGACTTGCACTTGGATTATAGAGACCAACGCTTTTTTCGTCATCGAGAGGCATAGCTGTTGATTCTTTTCCATAGAATAAGGACTCTCCGTCGGGATTTACTTCATCTATCGTACCATAACAGAATTGAGTCTCATTTTAGGGATCCATGAATCCAGCCTAACCCCATCCAGTCCCATGGGTTAGCCAACCGCCCAACCACTGTAGTGATAGGATCCATTTAGGAATTTGGTTATGTTTTGCCTCGGATACCAGGGAAAAGAGTTCCCAGGACCCCTAGCCGACGCTTCAAGCAAAGTTCAAGATAGTCACACCACTTATACACCCAATATGAAATTGTCTTTTTCACTGATTCAGCTGTCTTTAAAATGACCTTTTAATGAAACCATAGTATCACTGATCATAATCCTCCAAAATATCTAGCTTGAATTCTAATTTCCAATCATTTTTTCATCGATGTACCTATGGCATCATTGGCAACCAGAATGCTCACCACCTGTTCACTCAGGGGCCTTTTCAATAGTTCCTAGCTCATAGTACCCGGAAATATATTCACTTATAAAAATCCAGATGGACTCTCCGTTGAAGATCAACAAGATCAACCAACGGATCCATATAAAAGAGCCATGGACTCATCCATTGAGGACTAGCAAGGTCAATCAACCACTTCCAGAAAACAACTCTAACACCTTGTTCCATTTTCTTCCTCGACGCACACATGTTTATCTTCGGTGACCCAGAGCCCGAGCACCATATGGTCAGCACCCTCTAGGATCCTTCGCAGGTCACCTAGCGCTTCACTCATAGGCCGCTTCCTTGGTCCCTCATCCACCGTACCGGAAGCTCACCATTTAAATCGAGGTCAAGACCTCGGCCAACCTTGCTACGCGAGACGTCCTTCTTTGACTCTCCGTCTCACAGCTATTCAACTTTATCACTTAGGTCCCCACGACCTCATTCACAAGATGGTCAAAATGCTTCCCCAGCATTCTTGGCATATCATCTTTCCACATTGTTCCACATCATTTCTCATTATTCCACATTCTTCTGCATCAATTCACATTGCTTAATCCACATCCAATCATATGTATTCCCATCGTCCTTCATCCATTCTCAACATTATATTACATCCCATCACATCTATCCACATCTATCCTCATCACATCTCATCCATTCTCATCTACTCATATCCACGTTACATCACATCACATCTCATCCATTCACATCTACCCCGATCCACATTTCATCACATCACATCCATTCGCATCACATCTCATCCATTCACATTTATCCCGATTCACATCACATCACATCTCATTTTTTCACATCTATCCCGATTCACATCACATCACATCTCATTCATTCACATCTACGTCCCTTTACATTACATCACATCTTATCCACATCCATATCCACATCGATTTACATCACATCACATCTTATCACATCCACATCCACATCCATTTACATCACATCAACATTCACATTCATTTACATCACACCACATCTTATCACATCCACATCCACATTCATTTACATCACACCACATCTTATCACATCCACATCCACATCCATTTACATCACACCACATCTTATGACATCCATATCCACAGTCATTTACATCACATCACATCCTTTCACATATTCTCACATCTCATTCTCATCTCTTCATTCACATCCACATCCATTTACATCATCTCACATCCCATCCACATTCATTTACATCACACCACATCTTATCACATTGCATTCACATCACATTCACATCTATTCACATTTAGTAACATTTTCTATTTTTGATACCGATGGGACTTTTCTAAATTTCTGCCAAGTGCTTGGCCTAGTTAAATGTAATTTTTCTCGACGGATATTTTCATATTCTTTCTCAAATTTCTCAAGTGAAATATATTCAATATTCTTCTTTTGAGTAAAAGATTCATGGGATTTACAAAAATCAATTCTACCCATATTTTCCAATAAAATTAATAATGCTCAAAATTTCACTTTTGATAAATATTCATAATTTGAATTATGTTAAAAATTCCTCTTTTACTATTTAATTTCTTGGATCTCAAATATCATGGGAATTCCTCTTTTTGCATTTAAATGATTGAATTCCAAATGTCATGGGAATTTCTCTTTTATCATAAAATAAATTTATCTAAAATTCTTC
Organism: Cibotium barometz; assembly: GCF_041138505.1. Taxonomy (NCBI): domain Eukaryota; kingdom Viridiplantae; phylum Streptophyta; class Polypodiopsida; order Cyatheales; family Cibotiaceae; genus Cibotium; species Cibotium barometz. The sequence goes on along the minus strand of NC_141062.1, from coordinate 42,382,126 downwards.
TTTTCTTTATTAAAAATATCCATTATTTTAAATATGTCAAGAATTCCACTTTTACCATTTAAATGATTGAATTACAAATGTCATGGAAATTCCTCTTTTATCATAAAAATTATTTATCTAAAACTTCTCTTTTCTTTAATAAAAATATCCATTATTTCAAATATGTCAAGAATTCCACTTTTACCATTTAAATGATTGAATTCCAAATGTCATGGGAATTCCTCTTTTATCATTTAAATTTTCTCATACATAAAATAAATTTATCTAAAATTTCTCTTTAAATAAAAATATTCATTATTATACTATACCAAGATTTCTCTTTTTCCATTTAATTACTTGGATCTTCATTATCATGGGAATTTCTCTTTTTGTATAAAATAAAATTACCAAAAATTTCTCTTTTCTTTAATTAATTATTTATGCATAAACACTTAAAATTAGTTTTCCATGAATGTGATGAAAATCATTCTTTTAGCATAGGATGACCAATCCTAAAATATGGTAGGAAGTCCTCTTTTCACATTATGCATAAAAATGAGCTATGTATTAATTTCTAAAAATTACCAAAAATTTCTCTTTTCTTTAATTAATTATTTATGCATAAACACTTAAAATTAGTTTTCCATGAATGTGATGAAAATCATTCTTTTAGCATAGGATGACCAATCCTAAAATATGGTAGGAAGTCCTCTTTTCACATTATGCATAAAAATGAGCTATGTATTAATTTCTAAAAATTTTGCCATAGCTTCGCTTGCTATTACTGATAATTTTTAATATTTCTAGAAAGAATAAGACTTTGTAATACAATTATGATAGAATAACTATCCTTAGACTTAAATCCAATTTATGGAATTAAATCATAAGTTTACCATAATTTTATTAGCATAAAAACATAAAAAGCCATTTTCTTAGCCTCTAGCTTAACAAGCTTATAGATTGATTTTGAATTAAGAATTAATCAATGAGAAGCATTCATTTGCTTAAGAATTAGTCATAGGAATGACTATTCTTTTGGGGGGGAGAGATATACATAAAAAGCATCCTAATTAAGCATAAAGATTAACTTTTTATGATTAATCATTAAAACTCTTAGAGAGATATACATAAAAAGCATCCTAATTAAGCATAAAGATTAACTTTTTTGTGATTAATCATTAAAACTCTTAGAGAAAGCTTGATTTGCATTAAAAACAACTAAATAGAAACTTCTCAAGCTTGAGAGGGGTTGAGAAGTGAAATCATTGAGAATATTAATGAAAACCATGAAATTACTTCTTACCTCTAGATTTGGCTTGCTTCTTTATCTTAGAAGGAAGCCCCCAACCAATCAATTGGTTTAGTATGTTGAGAAGAAAGCTCCAAGGATTGTTGAAGAGAGAGAGAAGCTCCAATCTCTCCAAAAGTAGAGAATTTTTAAGGGATAATAGAAAATATCATTATTTTAATGTAATACTAGTATGGTATAGTTCACAGATTCTTTTACAAAAAGACTAAGTATCTATTTTTAGGTGAGGGAGGTCACTAACTGAGTCCAACTAAGTTCTAGAATTTTTTAGCTTTAGTTTGGATGAATTTGGACAAGATTTAGACCAGTTTAGCTCCCATTTTGATCCAGTTTGATCTAGGATAGGGGAGAGATAAAAATATCTCAATATTTTTGAATTAAAAACTCATCCACATGTGTGAATTAGGCGCCTACCTCAAGAGTCCCCCTCTCCTTACCAAGGTGTCAAAAATGCATCATTATTCCAAAATATCTCATTTTTTTAGTAATATCTCATAGTTTTTAACTAATAAACCTTGTACTCAGTCAACTCTTCATCTTATGTAAGCATTTACTCATTTTTGGATATTTTCTTTTATTCTTTGGATTTATCTCATCCCAACACTTGGATAAATCCAATTGGCCTATTAGAACCTTAATTGGACCATAATCCAAAAATTTCTGAAAATGTAGACCCTTAGGCTAAGGTCCTTTATACACATTTTCAATTAATTCCAAATGCACATTGGAAAGTTCTTTTTGAATTTCTGTTTCAGGGGAATCCATTTTAGACACTAGGAGAATTTTTATATCCAAAGATATCTTAATTTAGGATTTTTCTCTCTCTAGACTTTTTCTCTCTCTAGGCCAAAACAAGGTAAAACAAGATCTTTCTTCTATTTCAGAGAGGGGAATAATTACAAGAACAGAAGGGGAGGTTCTTACACTTTTACACCTCAAAACCTGGAGGAAGGAATCTTACATCCTACCCCACTTAAAAAATGCGAGATGTCCTCATGTCGCAAAGGTGAAGTATAATCTCTTTCATCTTCTTCCGCTTCAATCACTTCCAGCGTTACTACCTTGGAAGTGGATGGCCGATTTGGGAATATCTCCCTTTGACTTCCCCTATTCTGAGACGGAGGTCTTGCATTACTTAAGATTGAAACTGAGGGTTGGTTAGAGGATCTACCTCTGGGATTTCCCTGATTTTGACGGAAAGGAACCTGATTACTCTGGAAGGAAGGAGCTGGAGTCTAGAATCTTGGTCCCTGATTTTTGCGCCCCGAAAACCTTGATCCAAAAGGAGTTGGGCAATCCATACTGCGATGTCCAAATCCTTGACAGTTATAGCATTTCACTTGTATAATGGACCATTATTGTGTTAAGGATATGAATGATATGTTTTAAATGAATTGATCTCTGATAATGGTGTCTGTATTCTTCTTGTAGAAGGGATCTTTATTTCAAGATTCTGTGTCAATTAACTAGACTATAAGGAACCCCAAAATTCAGTTGGTTCTAAAATCGGAATTGAATTATAAATAAAATGATCTTTTCACATGAGCATCTTGGTTAATTTGGAAAAAAGGGACTTAACAAGAATTTTCGTATTGATAGGTACATGGATCGAGGTCATCGTTGTGGTAGGAATGTTAATCCCCAACTCGATGAGGAAGAGCTCAACCCAGATGCTCGTAAAACTCTTCATAGATCACAGCCTGGACCTTTCAAGGGTGAAGGGAAAAACCTGGGCAAGGTTGTGGAGAAGTGGATCGAAGTAATGGAAGAATACTTCGATGTCACCGGGTACAATGAGAAAAGTAAAATGGCTCTTGCAAGGCTGAAGATAGTAGAAATGACTAGAGTGGCATGGAGAAACCACTGTGAGACGAATCGTCTGGATCAGAACACCCAGACATGGAATGATCTCAAGATTTACCTAAGGAGGAGATTTTGTCCTCCCGGCTTTTTGGAAACCAAGATGAATGAATTCTTAGAATTAACCTAGGGAAGAAAAACTATTGAAGTGTAAGCATTTGCTCTCCTCCTAAAGTACTCGCTCGCCACCACTGCTAGATGAAGAACAGCTGATGGTCAGGTTCATTCGGGGACTGAATGAACCTTTGAATGTCCTAGTGAAGAATGCCAAGCCAATTTTTGTGGCCGAAGCAGTGCGGATGGCGAAGGATTTCACCAAGGCCTTTGATGTCAAGGTCCCGAGACAAAGCCAACACCATCATCTTTCAAAATATTTCTAGCTCTGGAAGGGGATTCCAACTTCCCACTGACTAAGAGACAACAAGGTCAATCTCAAGATATGGGAAGTTCCAGAATGGAAGAAAGGTCCTTTTCTCGGAACTCAATCCCCTAGAATTCAACTTCAGAAGTTCCACCCTTGAACAAACCATCATATCTAGGCCTCAAGCAAGTCATGGATTCCATACAATTGCGGTACTTCCATCTGAAGACCCAATTTTCAATTTATAAATCTTCATTCTGAATATCAATTTGTAGAATTTCATCACACAATTACAATCTTTTACTGGTACATGAATTTTTGACATTTCTGGCTTCTTGGTTGTTTTACTTTAGCCAATTTGCCCCCTCCGCGCAACGAATTCGGGGGTGCTAGCAACGGAAGTAGAACTTCTTGTGTAGGGGCAAAGCCTCTCACTCGGGGCCTTGCCCACAGATATCCGGACAAGAGACTTATCACTCAGTTCTTCCAAAATCGAACCCAAAAAAACTTCTCTCGTCCAGAAAGCGCGAGCGATTCCTGCAGGATATGTTTATTCTAATGTAGTTCAAGAGCCTTAACTAACCAAACTGATCCGACCAAACCCGTAAGTCACATGGTCAGATCAAGGAAAAGACTTGCACTTGGATCATAGAGACCAACGCTTTTTTCCTCATCAAGAGGTACAACCGTTGATTCTTTTCCATAGAACAAGGACTATCCGGGATTTACTTCATCTATCGTACCATAACAGAATTGAGTCTCATTTTAGGGATCCATCAATCTAGCCTAACCCCATCCAATCCCACCGCCCACAACCACTGTAGTGATAGGATCCATTTAGGAATTTGGTTATGTTTTGCCCCGGGTACCAAGGAAAAGAGTTCCCATTCCCCCTAGCCGGTGCTTCAAGCAAAGTTCAAGATAGTCACACCACTTACACACCCAATATGAAATTGCCTTTTTCACAGATTCAGCTGTGAAAAAGGCAATATGAAATTGCCTTTTTCATAGATTCAGTTATCTTTAAAACAATCTTTTAATGAAACCATAGTATCACTGATCATAATCCTCCAAAATATCTAGCTTGCTGAAAGATCCCTGCCCCCTCCACGCAATGAATTCTGGGGTGCTAGCAGCGGAAGTAGCACTTCTTGCGAAGGGCAACAGAGCCTCTCACTCAGGGCCTCGCCCACGGATATCCGAACAAGAGACTAATCCCTCGGTTCTTTCAAAATGGAACCCGAAAAAACTTCCCTCGCCCAAAAAGCACAGGAAATTCCTCCAGGATATTTTTATTCTAACGTAGTCAAGAGTCTTAACTAACCAAACTGATTCGATCGAATCAATAAGTCACATGTCAGATCAAGGAAGAAACTTGCACTTGGATCATAGAGACCAACGCTTTTTTTCTCATCGAGAGGCACAGCCGTTGATTCTTTTCCATAGAACAAGACTATCCAAGATTTACTTCATCTATTGTACCATAATAGAATTGAGTCTCATTTTAGGGATCCATCAGTCCAGCCTAACCCCATCCAGTCCCATGGGTTAGCCAACCGTGGATCCATTTAGGAATTTAGGTTATGTTTTGCCCTGGGTACCAGGGAAAAGAGTTTCCAGGCCCCCTAGTCGGCGCTTCAAACAAAGTTCAAGATAGTCACACCACTTACACACCCAATATGAAATTGCCTTTTTCACAAATTCAGCTGTCATTAAAACAATCTTTTAATGAAATCATAGTATCACTGATCATAATCCTCTAAAATATCTAGCTTGAATTCTAATTTCCAATCATTCCTCCATCGGTGTATCTATGGCATCATTGGCAACCAGAATGCTCACCACCTGTTCACTCCCAGGGGCCTTTTCAATAGTTCCTAGCTCAGAGTACCCAGAAATATATTCACTTATATTATAAAAATCCAGATGGACTCTCCGTTGTTTAAGATCAGCAAGATCAACCAACATATCCATATAAAAGAGCCATGGACTCATCCATTGAGGGGGACCAGCAAGGTCGATCAACCAGATCCATGCCCGAGTTCAGAAAACAACTCTAACACCTTGTTCCATTTTCTTCCTCGACGCACGCAGCCCAAGCACCGTATGGTCAGCACCCTCTAAGATCCTTCACAGGTCACGTAGCACTTCACTCATAGGCCGCTTCCTTGGTCGTACCGGAAGCTCGCCATTTAAATCGAACCGAGATTAGTCAAGACCTCATGTTAAAACCCTAAGATCTCTCTAGATAATTGCCACTAGAGCTTGTTTCCATGCTCCCATACTCACAAGCCTAATGTGGGTTAGCCTCCTAGTATATGCACACTTAATGTGCATATAACATACTTCCCCTCTCTCAAAACATTGCACTCTTGCAATGAAAAGAAGGAGAACTGCGCTGAACAATCTCAACCGACTCCCAAGTCGAATCCTGTATTTCCCTATCTTTCCACCTAATTTAAACCTCAAGGATTAGTCAACTCCAAAGTTTCCTTTCCCTGAATTCAAGTACCTTATCAGGTTCATGTGGAACATAGGATAATTCTTCGACTTCAACGAGTTATTGAGGAGTAACTGTGTTATCCTCACCTCCCAGTTTCCCTTTCAATCTATTGATATGAAAGACTGGATGAACTCTAACAATTGGAGGTAGTTTTAGTTCATACGCAATGATGCCAATTCGATGTATAAATCGAAATGGACCACAATATCTAGGAGATAAATTTGAGCATTTTCCTTTTGACAAAGTCTGAAAATCTTTAGGAACTTTTAAATAAACCAACGCTCCTAGTTTAAAAGACCGAGATGAGCGTCCCCTATCAGCATAAAACCATGCCCTATCTTGAGCACTCTTGATAGAATCCCGAGCTGTGGCCAGCATTTCTTGCATATCATGCAAGAAATCCCTCGATGCATCAAGCTCGATGTCCTTAAGAACGACATCAATAGGTGCCCTGGGTTGATACCCATACATAAGCATGAATGGACTAAAACCAATAGCCATATGTTTAAAACTGTTATATGCAAATTCCATCATTGGAAGACATTTTTTCCAATTTGATGCTTTTCCAGAGACATATGCACGAAGCATATCCTCTACAATCTGATTCATACGCTCTCTTTTCCCATCAGACTACGGCGGATGATCAGAGGAATTCATACTCAAAGTAATTTCCTCAAACCATTCGGAATAAAGTAGGAAAACATGGCATTATAACAGCAGAATCCAGGTATTCATCGGCGCCTCAACATACCCACATTTGCACATGGAATTATCGTTGTCCCGAGTTACCCATATCAACATAGAGAGTTATCAGCGTCTCCGCGATGAGTCACATATGTTCATCCGTAAACCATCAAGTTAATTGTATAAATCATCTAAAGTACGGAACTAGAAAAAGAAATGCCAACAAAGGAAAAAACTAAATTTCCTTAATCCGAACACAACAAGATAAACTCGTTGAACTCTAAAGAAAGAGATTTCAACAAATGAAAATACTGACGAGATTACACTCATCAAAACATGCAGGCTATAGATAAAAGAAGTTTATCTAAAGAATGCCTACACTATAACTTCTAGTGAATTTAGAAAATGAGATTGTCTTTGAATGTTGAGGTCAACATGCTAAGTGATGTAAGCAAAGCAACAATCTTGAGCCCAAATTATCCTATAAGATAATATATGTGAGGGATCGCTAGCGTCCCATACCACCCATACATACATTAACAATTTGAAACTCCCTAGTATGCCGTCTAGGAAAATATGAATAAAATCCTGTATAAAAGGAATAAGATGGCCTTATCCCAGACTTTCACATACTAAAATCTGTCTCTATATACGTGAGACTACATCAAGGAATAACTCTTTCCGAGTATATCATTAGAAAAAAAATTGAATTATTGGCGCCTTTCTAATGATAACTACCCAATAAACACAATAAAGCTGGGGTAGAAAAAATAACTCACCTAGATATATAAACAACTAGGTATCCGAGTTGGAATATGTACAAGAGTATAAGCAATATACTCCAAAATTAAGTGCAAAAAAAACAAAGGCAAATACTACGCACATGATATTATCCAAAAGATCAAAAGATCCTTATAAAACCATGGATAAAAGCATAAAAGCTCCTCAAACCCATAAAAACCATAGTTGATCATAAAAATCAATGCATGCCATCTAATGGTCATTAATCATGCCAAAAGAAGCATTAAAATTGGTGGCCAACTCATCAATCCGGAGTATATGAACGTGGTGTCATTCAAGCAAAACTCCAAAGTAAGCAAGTGAAACACATGTATGTAGCACTCAATAAAAAACCCCTAGACATAAGTGATCTATGCAAAACCTGATGAGTCTGTATAAAACTTAGAAAACATCCAATAAAATCCACCAAAACAAACCGATCAACTAACCCATAATAGAATTTATCTTAGGCTTAGGAAATTAAGCATAGACCACACTTCAACAAGTGTAAAATAAATTATCATGTACAAGTGTCAAAGGTGAGACACACTTTGAACGCAGATTCTAGCCATCAAAAGTATGGAACATGTCCAAAAAAGAATGGCTAAACAATGGCAAAAAATCATGAAAGCATCGTTTAGAATTAATCCAAACAAAAATACCTACTAATACGAGGTACAATCGTATTAATAATATGCGAATAACCCGCATCTATCTAATGTCAGCACGAAAAAACATACTTCAACATTAAATAACCCTCAAAAATATTAAATTCTCAAGAAAAAGAATTATCATGATTTTTTCCTAATTTTTTCTAATTTTATAGGGCCTTAAAATACGATACTTTTTAATTCCACCAAACCTATCTTATGGCATTCCAGACCTATATTCTTCCAGAAACTTTTTAGCAGTTAAATTTGCCAAAACACCATTGATATTTTAAAAAATACCAATGTCTAGGATTTCTAAAAAATAATTTATAGAAAATTCCTAATTTTTCTTGAGAATCCCATTGTTCACGAAATTTTCAATTCCTCCCAACAATTCTCAAATCCAATGAAAATTTATAATTTTAATGGATTTTCTAAATTTTTGGGTCAAAATATATATTTTTAAAGGAATTTGAATGGTCACGAGCACCCAAATGGACACACCATATGCCAAACACCAACCCAACATTTTCTCAAAATTTAAAATAACCTTTGTCTAATTTTTAGGAATTTTTTAAAATTTTTAATTTACCCCGAACGCATTTAGAATACGAACGGTCAAAAAAATTCAGAATTCCAATGGTTTTCCCGGAATACAGAAAGCCAAAAGTTTCGGGAAAATGAAAAGTCCAAAAAAAAATCGGAATGTGAAAGGTCAAAAGTTTCCAGAATACGGAAGGTCAAAAGTTTTTTTCGAAATTCGGAAAGCCAAAAGGTTTCGGGAAAGCAGAAAGCCAAGAGATTCCAAGAAAAAAATAAATTTCCAAAGGGAAAATAAAAAAACTCAGAGAGGTAAAAATTTTCCAATATCTCTTATCTTTAAAATAAAAACTTTTTTGTAATATATTTTAAAGCCTCTTTAAAAAAAATAAAGCTTTTTATAAGCTTTTAAAAAAAAGCCATTTATAAATAAGGTTTTTTTAAAAAACTTTTTAAAACATGTATTATGGCCCCCCCGGCACCTGCGCGAAAATAATTGAGAGAGAGGGAGAGATTCTCTCTCCTCTCCATCTTCTCCACTCCCTTCTCTCTCCACCCTCTCCTTCTCTGTTAGAGAGGAGGCTGCTTATGTTTTAAGTAATATTTTTAATTAAACTAATCCTAATCAAAATTTAATATTAATTATGATTAATATTTAATTTTAAAATCCCTTTTAAGAGAAATTCACACGAGCGTGAGGAAAATAGACCAGAAAAATCAGATTTGAGAGGCGGAGAGGGTCCCACGCACATGGGAGAGCATTTCATGCATCAACATGCTGCCCCCTACTGCATTTTAGCAAAAAATTGGTAGAAATTTGATCGCATACCCACGGAAAAACCCGTAAAAATGTATTAAAAAATACATTTTTAACCATAAAAATGCTCAAAAATTTTCTTAAAATTTTAGGAAAAAATCCCTTAAAATTCTAGAAATTTAGGGAATCCATTCTACCAAAAATATCAGCAATAAAATATGTGGTTACTTTGTTAAAATTTTCATTAATACTTATTTTAAACCATAAAAAATTAGAAAAAATAGCATTAAACTCACGGAATTCCCCCGTAACGTCGATTCGTCCATTGAATAGTAGTAACACGCGTTCCAGTCGCCATATCGATTATCCATGTGCAAATCATCAACACAAATCAACAAAATAATATTTTTATTAGTAAATAGTAAAATTTACTTTAAAAAAATACCAAAATTTGCAATAAGAAAAAATCAACACCAATTAACTAGAGATTGCTCTGATACCATTGTTAAAACCCTAAGATCTCTCCAAATAATTATTATGCATAAACATGCATAAATCAGGCACAAACTCATCAACTCGACCACCCCCAAGCCCAAGGGATGCACACATAGAATATAATGAAATACATCATACCTCTACCTTGATGTCCCATACCAGCAAGAGGTATAACTCCAATCCAATAGCATGTAGCTATAGTGTGAAATAGTAGGTGAGTAGATATGATCCTTTACACAAGAGAGCATAACCTAGCCTTGGCCTCACAAGTCCCAAGCCTCCAAGCCTCCCTTGAGTGTGCCCCATGTCCCTATTATATAGGAGGGCCCTCAAGTGGCTCTCCATTTCCCATGTGTGACCCTTGGATGCCTGACCCTAACCTTAACCCTTAAGGTTAGTCCTAACCCATCCTCCACTAGAGCTTGTTCCCATGCTCCCATGCTCACAAGCCTAATGTGGGTTAGCCTCCTAGTATATGCACACATAATGTGCATATAACACCTCAGCCGACCTTGCTACGTGAGATGTCCTCCGTTGACTCTCCGTAAGCTGTTGCAACTTTATCACTTAGGTCTCCACGACCTCATTCACAAGATAGTCAAAATGCTTCCCCAGCATTCTTGATATAAAACAGTCATTTAAAAACAGGTCATAAATACAGTTTCTAATGAACTTTCATCTTTCCACATTGTTCCACATCATTTGTCGTTATTTCACATTCTTCTACATCAGTTCACATTGCTTAATCCACATCCAATCATATGTATTCCCATCGTCCTTCATCTATTCTCGTCCAATCACATTATATTACATCCCATCGTCCTTCATCTATTCTCATCCAATCACATTATATTACATCCCATCACATCTATCCTCATCACACTCGTCCATTCTCATCTACCCATATTCACATCACATCTATTCACATCACATCTCATCCATTCACATCTACCCCGATCCACATCACATCCATTCACATCACATCTCATCCATTCACATCTATCTCGATTCACATCACATCTCATCCATTCACATCTATCTCGATTCACATCACATCTCACATCTATCCCGATTCACATCTCATTCATTCACATCTACATCCCTTCACATCACATCACATCTCATCCACATCCATTTACATCTTATCACATCCACATCCACATCCATTTACATCACATCACATCTTATCACATCCACATCCACATTCATTTACATCACACCGCATCTTATCACATCCACATCCACATTCGTTTACATCACACCACATCTTATCACATCCACATCCACATCCATTTACATCACACCACGTCTTATCACATCCATATCCACATCCATTTACATCACATCACATCCTTTCACATATCCTCACATCTCATTCTCATCTCTTCATTCACATCCACATCCATTTACATCACCTCACATCCCATCCACATTCATTTACATCACACCACATCTTATCACTTCCACTCACATCTTATCACATCATATTCACATTCATCTAATTCACATCGCATTCACATCTATTCACATTGAGTATTATTTTCTATTTTTGATACCGATGGGACTTTTCTAAATTTTTACTAATTGCTTGGCGGCCTAGTTAAAGGTACTTTTTCTCAACGGATATTTTCATATTCTTTCTTAAATTTCTCAAGTGAAATATATTCAATATTCCTTTTTTGAGTAAAAGATTCATGGGATTTACAAAAATCAATTCTACCAATATTTTCCAATAAAATTAATAATGCTCAAAATTTCACTTTTGATAAATACTCATGATTTGAATTATCCTAAAAATTTCTCTTTTACTATTTAATTTCTTGGATCTCAAATATCATGGAAATTTCTTTTTTTGCATTTAAATGAATGAATTCCAAATGTCATGGGAATTCCTCTTTTATCATAAAATAAATTTATCTGAAATTCCTCTTTTCTTTAATAAAAATATCCATTATTTTAAATATGTCAAGAATTCCAATTTTACCATTTAAATGATTGAACTCCAAATGTCATGGGAATTCCTCTTTTATCATTTAAATTTTCTCATACATAAAATAAATTTATCTAAAATTTCTATTTAAATAAAAATATTCATTATTTTAATATACCAAAATTTATCTTTTTTCATTTAATTACATTGATCTCCATTATCATGGGAATTTCTCTTTTTGCATAAAATAAAATTACCATAAATTTCTCTTTTTTTTAATTAATTATTTATGCATAAACACTAAAAATTAGTTTTTCATGAATGTGATAAAAATGATTTCTTTTAGCATAGGATGAACAATCCTAAAATATGATAGGAATTCCTCTTTTCACATTATGCATAAAAATGAGCTATGTATTAATTTCTAAAAATTTTACCATAACTTCGCTGGCTATTACTGATAATTTTTAATATTTCTAGAAAGAATAAGACTTTGTAATATAATTATGATAGAATAACTATCCTTAGACTTAAATCCATTTTATGGAATTAAATCATAAGTTTACCATAATTTTATTAGCATAAAAACATAAAAAGCTATTTTCTTAACCTCTAGCTTAACAACCTTAGAGATTGATTTTGAATTAAGAATTTATCAACAATGAGAAGCATTCATTTGCTTAAGAATTAGTCATAGGAATGACTATTCTTTTGGGAGAAAGAGATATACATAAAAAGCATCTTAATTAAGCATAAGGATTAACTTTTTTTGTTATTAATCATTAAAACTCTTAGAGAAAGCTTGATTTGCATTAAAAACAACTAAATAGAAACTTCTCAAGCTTGAGAGGGGTTGAGAAGTGAAATCATTGAGAATATTAATGAAAACCATGAAATTACTTCTTACCTCTAGATTTGGCTTGCTTCTTTATCTTAGAAGGAAGCCCCCAACCAATCAATTGGTTTAGTATGTTGAGAAGAAAGCTCCAAGGATTGTTGAAGATAGAGAGAAGCTCCAATCTCTCCAAAAGTAGAGGATTTTTAAGGGATAATAGAAAATATCATTATTTTAATATAATACTGGCATGGTATAGTTCACATATTCTTTTACAAAAGACTAAGGATCTATTTATAGGTGAGAGAGGTCACTAACTGAGTCCAACTAAGTTCTAGAATTTTTCAGCTTCAGTTTGGCTGAATTTGGACAAGATTTAGACCAGTTTAGCTCCCATTTTGATCTAATTTGATCCAGGAGAGAGGAGAGATAAAAATATCCCAATATTTTTTAATTCAAAACTCATCCACGTGTGAATTAGGCACCTACCTCAAGAGTCCCCCTCTCCTTACCAAGGTGTCAAAAATGCATCATTATTCAAAAATATCTCATTTTTTTAGTAATATCTCATAGTTTTTAACTAATAAACCTTGTACTTATTCAACTCTTCATCTTATGTGAGCATTTACTCATTTTTGGGTATTTTCTTTTATTATTTGGATTTATCTCATCCCAACACTTGGATTAATCCGATTGGCCCATTGGAACCTTAATTGGACCATAATTCAAAAATTTCTGAAAATGTAGACCCTTAGGCTAAGGTCCTTTATACAGATTTTCAATTAATTCCAAATGCACATTTGAAAGTTCTTTTTGAATTTCTGTTTCAGGGGAATCCATTTAAGACACTAGGAGAATTTTTATATCCAAAGATATCTTAATTTAGGATTTTTCTCTCTCTAGACTTTTTCTCTCTCTAGGACAAAACGGGTAAAACAAGATCTTTCTTCTATTCAGAGAGGGAAATAATTACAAGATCAGAAGGGGAGGTTATTACACTTTTACACCTCAAAAGCTGGAGGGAGGAATCTTACATCCTACCCCACTTAAAAAACACGAGATGTCCTCATCTCGTAGGTGGAGTATAATCTCTTTCATCTTCTTCCTCTTCAATCACTTCCAGCGCTACTGCCTTGGAAGTGGACGGCCCATTTGGTGGAGTATAATCTCTTTCATCTTCTTCCTCTTCAATCACTTCCAGCATTACTGCCTTGGAAGTGGACGGCTAATTTGGGAACATCTCCCTTTGACTTCCCCTATTCTGAGACGGAGATTCTGAGACGGAGGTCTTGCATTACTTTGGATTGAAACTGAGGGTGGGTTAGAGGGTTAGCTGTTTCTACTATCTTCAGCCTTGCAAGAGCCATTTTACTCTTCTCATTGTACCCGATGACATCGAAGTATTCTTCCATTTCTTTGATCCACTTCTCCACAACCTCGCCCAGGTTTTTCCCTTCACCCTTGAAAGGTCCAGGCTGCGATCTATGAAGAGTTTTACGAACATCCAGGTCGAGCTCTTCCTCATCGAGTTGGGGATTAACATTCCTACCACTATGACCTCAATCCACGATCCTACCAATATAAAAATTCTTGTTAAGTCCCTTTTTCCCAAATTAACCAAGATGCTCAGGTGGAAAGATCACTTTATTTATAATTCAATTTCGATTTTAGATCCAACTGAATCTGGGGTTCCTTATAGTCTGGTCAACCCATGCAGAATCCTGGAATAAAGATCCCTTCTAAAAGAAGAACACACAGAACTCATTATCAGAGATCAATTCATTCAGAACATATCATTCATATCCTTAACACAATAATGGTCCATCATACCGAAAATTTCATCTGAACATTCATCCACGAGAATTTCAGTTATGCAGGTTCTCAATTTGCAATCCCTGAATTGAATTCACTAGGTCAAAGATTAATAGCAACAATCTGTCACAGCACAATCCACTAATCTCATAATGATTTACTGAAGTCATAATCGTCATTCCAGTTACCAATATCATCTCACTAGGATTTGTCCCAATCATCCTCATTGTGGCTTTGTTCAACTTTTCTTCTTTCAACCAGAATTCAAGAATCATTATCTTTCAATCAGAATGCAAATCAACTCATCAATTCTCAACCAGAATTCTAAAATCATATCAACCAGCATTCGAATTCATAATCCGGATAGCATTTTTGCTTATAACTTCAAGGTCTTAGATTTACTCGTATATATTGTCAGTAAAGAGTTGTAGATATACCCATGGTATATACGGGTAGTAATGGTCCTTGGAGTTATAAGGTAAATACCATCATATCTAGGCCTCAAGCAAGTCAGAGATTCCATACAATTGCAGTACTTTCATCTGAAGACCCAATTTTCAATTTATGAATCTTCATTCTGAATATCAATTTGTATGAATTTCATCACACAATTACAATCTTTTATCAGTACTTCATAAATTTTTGACATTTATGGCTTCTCGGTTGTTCCACTTTAGCCAATTTGCTTTGATACCAACTGAAAGATCCCTGCCCCCTCCGTGCAACAAATTCGGCGGTGCTAGCAACGGAAGTAGTACTTCTTGTGCAAGGCAGAGCTTCTCACTCGGGGCCTCACCCATGAATATCCGGACAAGAGACTAATCCCAAAACCGAGAACCCAAAAAAACTTCCCTCGCCCTGATAGCATGAGCGATTTCTCCAGGGTATTTTTATTCTAACATAGTCAAGAGCCTTAACTAACCAAATTAATCCGACCGAACTCGTAAGTTGCATGGTCAGATCAAGGAAAAGACTTGCACTTGGATCATAGAGACCAATGCTTTTTTTCTCATCGTCGAGAGGCACAGCCGTTGATTCTTTTCCATAGAACAAGAACTATCCGGGATTTACTTCATCTATCGTACCATAACAGAATTGAGTCTCATTTTAGGGATCCATCAATCCAGCCTAACCTAGTCCCATGGGTTAGCCAACCGCCCAACCACTGTAGTGATAGGATCCATTTAGGAATTTGGTCATGTTTTGCCCCGGGTACCAGGGAAAAGAGTTCCTAGGCCCCCTAGCCACCGACGCTTCAAGCAAAGTTCAAGATAGTCACACCACTTATACACCCACCAATATGAAATTGCCTTTTTCACAGATTCAGCTGTCTTTAAAACAATCTTTTAATGAAACCATAGTATCACGGATCATAATCCTCCAAAATATCTAGCTTGAATTCTAATTTCCAATCATTCCTTCATCAGTGTACCTATGGCATCATTGGCAACCAGAATGCTCACCACCTGTTCACTCACGGGCCTTTTCAATAGTTCCTAGCTCATAGTACTCGGAAATATATTCACTTATAAAAATCCACATGGACTCTCCTTTGAAGATCAGCAAGATCAACCAACAGATCCATATAAAAGAGACATCGACTCATCCGTTGAGGACCAGCAAGTTCAATCAACCAGATCCATGCCCGAGTTCAGAAATCAACTCTGACACCTTGTTCCATTTTCTTCCTCGATGCAGGCGTAGGTATCTTCGGCGATCCATAGCCCGAGCACCGTATGGTCAGCACCCTCTAGGGTCCTTCGCAGGTCACCTAGGGCTTCACTCATAGGCTGCTTCCTTGGTCCCTCATCCACTGTACCTAAAGCTCACCATTTAAATCGAACCGAGGCTGATCAAGACCTCGGTCGACCTTGCTACATGAGACGTCCTCCGTTGACTCTCCGTCAGCAGCTATTGCAACTTTATTACTTAGGTTTCCACGACCTCATTCACAAGATGGTCAAAATGCTTCCTTAGCATTCTTGACATAAAACAGTCATTTAAAAACAGGTCGTCTAAATACAGTTTCTAATGAACTCTCATCTTTCCACATTGTTCCACATCATTTCTCGTTATTCCACATTCTTCTACATTAATTCACATTGCTTAATCCACATCCAATCATATGTATTCCCATCATCCTTCATTCATTCTCATCCAATCACATTATATTACATCCCATCACATCTATCCTCATCACATCTCATCCATTCTCATCTACCCATATCCACATCACATCACATCACATCCATTCACATCACATCTCATCCATTCACATCTACCCCGATCTACATCACATCCCATCACATCCATTCACATCACATCTCATCCATTCACATCTATCCCGATTCACATCACATCACATTCATTCACATCTATCCTGATTCACATCTCATTAATTCACATCTACATCCCTTTACATCACATCACATCTCATCCACATCCATTTACATCACATCACATCTTATCACATCCACATCCACATCCATTTACATCACATCACATCTTATCACATCCACATCCACATTCATTTACATCACATCACATCTTATCACATCCACATCCACATTCATTTACATCGCATCCACATCCACATCCATTTACATCACACCACATCTTATCACATCTACATCCACATCCATTTACATCACATCACATCTTATCACATCCATTTACATCACATCACATCCTTTCACATATCATCTTACTTCATTCACATCCACATCCATTTACATCACCTCACATCCCATTCACATTCATTTACATCACACCACATCTTATCACATCCACTCACATCTTATCACATCGCATTCACATCTTATTCACATCGCATTCACATCTATTCACATTTAGTAACATTTTTTATTTTTGATACCGATGGGACTTTTCTAAATTTCTACCAATTGCTTGGCCTAGTTAAAGGTACTTTTTCTCGACAGATGTTTTCATATTCTTTCTCAAATTTCTCAAGTGAAATATATTCAATATTCTTCTTTTGAGTAAAACATTCATGGGATTTACAAAAATCAATTCTACCCATATTTCCCAATAAAATTAATAATGCTCAAAATTCCACTTTTTATAAATACTCATAATTTGAATTATGCTAAAAATTCCTCTTTTACTATTAAATTTCTTGGATCTTAAATATCATGGGAATTTCTCTTTTTGCATTTAAATGATTGAATTCCAAATGTCATGGGAATTCCTCTTTTATCATAAAATAAATTTATCTAAAATTCCTCTTTTCTTTAATAAAAATATCCATTATTTCAAATATGTCAAGAATTCCACTTTTACCATTTAAATGATTGCATTCCAAATGTCATCGGAATTCCTCTTTTATCATTTAAATTTTCTCATACATAAAATAAATTTATCTAAAATTTCTCTTTAAATAAAAATATTCATTATTTTAGTATACCAAAATTTCTCTTTTTCCATTTAATTACATGGATATCCATTATCATGGAAATTTCTCTTTTTGCATAAAATAAAATTATCATAAATTTCTCTTTTCTTTAATTAATTATTTATGCATAAACACTAAAAATTAGTTTTCCATTAGCATAGAATGACCAATCCTAAAATATGGTAGGAAGTCCTCTTTTCACATTATGCATAAAAATGAGCTATGTATTAATTTCTAAAATTTTTGCCATAGCTTCGCTGCTATTACTGATAATTTTTAATATTTCTAGAAAGAATAAGACTTTGTAATACAATTATGATAGAATAACTATCCTTAGACTTAAATCCAATTTATGGAATTAAATCATAAGTTTACCATAATTTTATTAGCGTAAAAACATAAAAAGCCATTTTCTTAACCTCTAGCTTAACAACCTTAGAGATTGATTTTGAATTAAGAATTTATCAATGAGAAGCATTCATTTGCTTAAGAATTAGTCATAGGAATGACTATTCTTTTGGGAGAGAGAGATATACATAAAAAGCATCCTAATTAAGCATAAAGATTAACTTTTTTGTGATTAATTAAAACTCTTAGAGAAAGCTTGATTTGCATTAAAAACAACTAAATAGAAATTTCTCAAGCTTGAGAGGGGTTGAGAAGTGAAATCGTTGAGAATATTAATGAAAACCATGAAATTACTTCTTACCTCTAGATTTGGCTTGCTTCTTTATCTAATAAGAAAAGGAAGCCCCCAACTAATTAATTGGTTTAGTATGTTGAGAATTAAGCTCCAAGGATTGTTGAAGAGAGAGAGAAGCTCCAATCTCTCCAAAAGTAGAGGATTTTAAAGGATAATAGAAAATATCATTATTTTAATGTAATACTAGCATGGTATAGTTCACATATTCTTTTATAAAAGACTAAGGATCTATTTATAGGTGAGGAAGGTCACTGACTAAGTCCAACTAAGTTCTAGAAATTTTCAGCTTCAGTTTGGCTGAATTTGGACAAGATTTAGACCAGTTTAGCTGCCATTTTGATCCAATTTGATCCAGGAGAGAGGAGAGATAAAAATATCTCAATATTTTTTAATTAAAAACTCATCCACATGTGTGAATTAGGCGCCTACCTCAAGAGTCCCCCTCTCCTTACCAAGGTGTCAAAAATGCATCATTATTCCAAAATATCTCATTTTTTTTAGTAATATCTCATAGTTTTTAACTACTAAACCATGTGTAAAATTGTCAAAAATGCTAAGTTATAAAGCTGAGCGCTTGAGGCATGGCGGCTTGTTGTATCCACCATTAGAAATCTCTATGAATTTTATGGTTGGATTACCATTGATTGACTCACTAAGATGGTAAGATTTATTCCTACAAAAGAGAAACTCTCAGCTATGCAACTTACTCATTTGTTTGTTAAGAGGTTTAGCCTTTATTTCTTACTAGTTGATATTGTTAGTGATCAAGATCCTAAGTTCACTGGGCATTTCTGACATGAGGTATTCAATGATATAGACACTAAGTTGAGTATAAGTTCATCAGACCATCAGACCATCCTGAGTCTTATGGACATACAAAACATATAAGTTTATTTGACCATCCGGGTATAAAATGTGTGAATCAAGCCATGCAAGACATGACGCTACATGTATGTCCTCCATGCATGTTGTTAATTCATGGGATCGACCCCTACTAGGAAGTACCACCATACCTCATGAGGGTTGTTAGACCACCACCAAACACCAGACCCCAAAAACACAATAGGGCCATGTGCCCACTACTTGTAATATTGTAGATTACATTATTACTTAGCCTCTTGATTGTTACAGCTGAAGGTGGAACATATGAGCATCCGAGCTGATTATCCGAGCTGATTGTAAACAAAGGGAGAGATGGCTTGGGAGCAATAAGACATAGAGTTCACTAGCATTCTTGAGCAATTGGAATTCTTGTATGGAGCACATAGTGGTTCATTCAATATTTGCACATAGTAGTTCATTCAGTTTTGCTGATACATAGTACTTCATTCGATATTTGCATTTCATTCAATATTTGCATATAGTAGTTCATTCAGTTGTGCTACATCCCCACTCTACGGACTAGTAGATATTTTAACTCTACTAGCATAACACAGTTCAGTTGCATCCGCTTAACTGTGTGTTTGAAGAACACATAGTATTTCTCATTCAATATTTGCACATAGTAGTTCATTCAATATTTGCACATATTAGCTTGTTCAACTGCTACATCTGCTATAGACTAGTAGATATTTTAACTCTCTCAACATAACATAGTTCATCTGCATGTGCCTAACTTTGTGTTTAAACCAGTTAGCACTCTATTCTCTCCTCATCCCCCCCCCCCTATGGACTCTAACTTGGCATGTATATGTGCATATGTTGGACTCCATGTCCGATTGGTGATCTTGCATATCTACTTTAGGCATTGATGTATCCGTCTGTCATCTAACATCCACCTTGACCATCTTGTGTGTTGGTATAATCCATCAACATGTGTCTTTTAAGGGAGCTTGATTTTTGGGAAGAGCATCTTCTATTAGTAGAGTTTGCTTACAATAGTGCTAAGCATTTTGCTACCAAGATGAACCCTTTTATGATGATGTATGGTCATTTGAGAGCCTCGTTGGATGATTAGCGTAGAGAATGTCTAAGTTGGTGATGTGGGTTGACTTCTTGAAAAGGCAACAAAAGATGTAGTTTGCAAGTGAGAGCATAATAGATTAAGGGTAGACTGTATCATAAAAGAGGCCAAAGTAGAGGAAGATATGGCCCATCAAGTAGAGATGTATGCTACTACTACAGATGTTTTAAAAAAATTATTGTCCAATCTTCTTAAAGCATCAACAAGAAGCAAGGTCAATAGGGCGAGTTTGGAGAAGCCAGTTAATCCCATCGACCCCCCAGGAGTGGTGAATATGGTGCAGTTGCTAGCACAGCTTGAACAGGAAAAGCCACAAGTGATGCGGTGACACGGCTTGAATAAGAAAAGCCACAAGTGATAGCAGACAGTGAGTGACAAGGTCACAAAAGGTATAACTCATGTTTTGAAAAGAAGTTACCAAATGAGAAAGGAAATCAATTTCATGATAAGACCAAGCTAAAGTTTAGATAGAGGGTGCCACTAGGATGCTGTAGGAAGCCCAAGGCATGGCAACAAGAGCCAGTAGGCTAAGTAGACCCAAAGGAAGGCTACAAATGCATATAGTAGTAGAAGTGTTGATGACTAGTTCTGGAGTGATGCTATTAGCAAGGATAAGGGAAGAACCCAAGTAGCTAAAGTATATCGTAACCGAATCAGTGAAAAGTAGGGTGTTGAAAGTTGGATGGATCTAGAGGATATAGATAATAGCCCAGAATTATCAACACATATGGGGGACATAAAGGATGCCCCAAAAAATTCAAAGGATGCTGCATGAAGATGCACTAAGGGTGCATAAGAATTAGAAGGATATGGTGCCACTGCACAAAGATATAGGGAGGAAGAAGACAAGGCTAAAGTAGAGTATGATCTCTAGAATGATTTGAAGGATTTGAAGTTGAAACATAACCTTGAGCCAAATACTACTAGGCTTGGTCCCCCTAACTATTGGAAGCAGCTACTACTAGACCTAATAGGTTGACCTGAATAAGAAGTCTAGTACTACAAAGCTGATAAGATGACATATGTTAGAAGGCATAAGTGGAAACTATCTAAGAAATGAACAATTTGGTCTCTCAGGTCAAAGTTACCCGAGGATGGTGGAAGGCTAGTACTACAAAGCTGATAAGATGACATGTTAGAAGGCATAAGTGGAAACTATCTAAAAAATGAACAATTTGGTCTCTCAAGTCAAAGTTACCGAGGATGGGAGATACTCAGAGTGTTGTGGATGGTGGTTTTTGAGTGAACATCTCAGAATAGACAGTTAGGTAGTGGGAATAATGTCAAACAATGTCACGAATGGTGGATGACAGAACTATGGAGCCCCTCAAAATCACTGGAAAAATGGGCAGATGATGGTAGTGGGATGATGTAAGTTCCCTCTACTATGACATTTGTAGTACTAAGGATGAAATCTATGTTGTGCTCTTACCTAGTGCTATTAGAAAGGCTATGGTTGTGATGATATGGAAAAATCAAGCAGAATTGGAAAAAAATACAATCTAGCGGATAACACATATAACGAAAAGAAGAACATATCCTTAGGGAGAATCCAAATCTTGTGATGTTGTTTATGGTGGATGTAGGGAAGATAGCATCAATAAAATGCTCTCCCACATCACAAATGTAAAATGAATGGACTAAAATGGATAATCAACAAGGGGCAGACAATTTGACCAAGAGAGCTAGGAAGAATCGAGACCTACACGAGTCGGAAGAAGTAGAACAACCTTCCATTGAAGAGCTAAAAAAGTGGATAGAAAGTGAGTAAAGGAGCCATAATCCTGTCGAAGTACAAGAAAATGAGCTATGAGAAATCAACTTAGGTCCACAAGATGATTCGACGATTGTCTGAGAGTTAGTGCTCAACTGAAGGAGAAATTGAAAGAAAATTTGATCACACTGTTGATAGAATACAAGCATATCTTTGCTTGGGGCTACATAGACATGGAGGATATTGACCCAAGCTTCTACCATCATCGGATCAACCTAAAGGAGGATGTAGTTTTGATTCAATAGCTAAGGTGCAGAATGAACCTTAACTATGTTAAAAATAGCTGAAGGAGGAGATAGACAAACTCCTTCTTAAGGTTAGGTTCATCTACCCTATAGAGAAGGAAACATGGATATCACCCATAATAATAGTTTAAAAGAATAATTTGACGATCCAAGTGTGTGCGGAGGATTACAAAATCTTAATATAGTAGCAATTGCAGATCCTTTTCTACTTCCCTTCTTAGATTCATGGTTGGATGAGGTTATAAGCCATGAAATTTACTCGTTTGTGGATGGTTTCACAATAGCTATAATCAAGTCCAAATGGCACCAAAGTGTGAGGAAAAAATAGCCTTTATTATGGAATGGGGATTGTTTGCCTCAAATTTCATGACATTTGAATCAAAGAATGCATTTGCTACCTTCCAATGGATGGTCCAGCTGACATAATTTATAACGGCTTTTTGTGGATGATTTCATTGTATTTGGCAAGAGAGCAATGCAATGCTCCATTTACGATTATGCCTATAGAGATGCAAAGAAAGAAAACTCAAGCTAAATCTTGCATGTGTTTAGGAAGTGTGTAGAAATCACAAGAATGCAAGTATTAGTCGATGTACTACGCAAGTAGGATGATGCTCTCAAAGGCAGAAATATATTACAATACAACGGATTGCAAAAGCACTAAGACTGTACTATTCAGTAAACAAATTTAGACACTATCTACTTGGCAACAAAATTATGTTTCATATGGATCCTAAGGCCTTGTTCTACCTAGTCAACAAACCAAATATAATACGTAAGCTAGCAAGATGGATGCTATTATTAGAAGAATTCGACTTCACATTGGTTCACACATTGGGAAACAAACATGCAATGGAAAATTTTCAAGCCAACAAATTTGGAGTGCTAGATCACCAATAGATGCAGAACTATATGCATAGCAACATGATGGAAATCGGTATTATGATATGTTGATCTTCCTACAAACATGGCCTTTTCCTAGATGGCATAATAAGGAATCATCAAGAAGTTGGCATTGAGAAGCAAAATGTATACAATCATTGCCAATTAAATGTGCAAAAAGTTGGCAAGTTGAGAAGCAAAATGTATACAATCATGGCCAATCAAATGTGCAAGAAGTTAGCACTGAGAAGCAAAATGTATACAATCATGGCCAATAAAATGTGCAAGCTAGGAGTAGATAAAACACTCTAAAGGTGTTTCCTAGATCATGAACAACATGTCGTACTAATCAAGGCACATAGGGGATAAGTGGAGGTCACTTTAGAGGTGACATCATAGGAAACTATAATGGGAAGCAAGCCTATAGTGGCCAACATAACACTGTGAAGGATACATGGATTTTTCTAAGCAATGTGATGTATATCAACAATTAGGACAACCAAATGCAGTAGATTGAATGCCACATGTAATCCAATTTCACCACTCTAAGCATTCATAAAGTGGAATAGACTTCATCTCAGTAAGATAAATACTGCAACGCATAGTGAACTAGCAATCAGTGTTGGCAATGGATTACTACACCAAATGGGTAGAAGTAAAGGACCTTAAGGATAACCCTACCAAATTAGTAGCCAAGTTTTTGTATGAGAATATAATAACAAGATTTACCTGTCTGATAGAGCTAGCTCAAGTGATCATGGAGGACATTTCCTTAATAATGTGATATCTGAGCTGACAACCAAACACTTGGTCATTCGCAAGAAGTCACAATAGTGTTCTATCCACAATGCAATGGTGGACAAGCAGAATTCACAAACCAGGTGTTGTTGAAAATCCTTAGAAAGATCGTCAATGAGAATCATAACATCCTTAGAAAGATCGTCAAAAATGAGAATCATAAGATCCTTAGAAAGATCGTCAAAAATGAGAATCATACATATTGGGATCAAAAGCTACATTCTACACTTTGGGCATTCAAAACGGCATATAAAGTTGGGATAGGGTGTACAATTTAACTTACCGTATGGTTTAGAAGAAGTAGTCCCCATAGGATTCCTTGTGCCAAGTATGCAAGTAGCAAAAGAGTATGTCACCGGTGGATGAGTCCATGAAACACATATTAAAGTAGCTATTGGCACTAGAGGAAGAAAGATAGAAGAGCATCATATTGGCAGAGGCTGTACAAAGAAGAAGAAAAGCATGGGGGGATAGAAACACCAAGTACAAAATCTTATAGGAAGGAGATTGGGTGATTATGTTCAAGTCTAAGGCGAGTCTGTGTATCTCGACAAGGTGAAGCTCCAATGGACATGTCCATGTAGAGAATAATGATTGTCCAAGGGTAGGGAATGTCTCAGTTGGATTCCCCAAACATAGTTTTGCTCCCAAAACTTATTAGTGGATTTTGGTTGAAGCTTTATTTTGGCAAAGTTAGATCAATGACATCCAATAGATACAAAGTAGTAGAATCCATCGGATACACAAGCACCAATGTGTTCGCCAAAGCAAAATAGCAACAACGACATAACATGCAATAGCCAATGGACAATTAGCACATTCATGATGCTGTGAGTGGATAAAATCTTTAAAAGAGGAGGCAACATGTGACATATATAGAAAAATAAAAAGGGACCAAAATAGTAATCAATGGATACATATTCTTATTGAGATGGAAATGATCTTTCTATTTTCAACATGCATGTTGAGGAGTGCAGATCTATTTTAGTCACATCCGGGCATGATTGTAATCTTGACAACATGCCTCTCAAGCATGTTGACTCCATCAAAAGTGCGGTACTACCCACAACTACTTTAATCCACTCACCAATGCAACCCACCACTCTTGCTATCAAAAGGAACACCACCATCATCTAGAATGTCAAACAAGCTACCAAAAGAGATAGCAATGTATTGTTTGATGCATGAGCCGAACTGTGGCTCCTCCAGGTCAAAGAACCTAACGAAGAGATCAAAATAGTTCAAGTACCATTGGAAATGATATAGGATTGGGGGGGCTTATCATTGAATTCATGATATTTCCTCCTCCCAAATACGAGCCGCTTGCTATCACTTACAAAGAGGGGGATGATGTAGGTGTTGCAGGGTTAGTAGATCCATAAACACCAATCAGGTTCAAGGCATCATCCACACTCTAGACCCATGCAAAATATGAGAAGGAAAGAAGCTCTACAAACAAGGGGGGAAAGGCCCTAGCTAATAAGTAGGAAGAGGAAGTTTAGACCCTATATAATAACTAGAGAGCTTGAGGTGGAAAGAAAGAAGGCACAAGATGCCATCAAATTAAGCAATGCAGTGGTGGTAGATTAGCTCAGGCTACACTTGTACAATATCAAAAGGATAAAATGTTAGAATTATAGAGGACTAGGCAAATTAGCTTAGGCTTCCCCTATTCAATATCAAAAAGCAACATGAGATAGACCCGAATGAGGCAATAGTAGTAGCCTTAAAACATAAGTGGAAGATTTAGAAACATAAAACAAGCAAAGCATCATGAGCACATCACACAAATGATGAAATCATCATTAAAAACATGGTATTGATAGGGGAAATACAATAAAATTAGGACATATTCTCCTTGATAACATGATCAAGGAATGCCATGAGCACATCACACAAATCGATAAACTCACCATTAAAAACATGGTGTTGATAGAGGAACTACAATAAAAGCAGGACATCTTCTCGTTGATAACATGATTAAAATCAAGGAGAGGGCAGCAATGCTACAGAGACAAAAGAATTGATAATTCTCAGAAAACGAAATGAAGAATTGAAAACAAAAATAAAAACAACATTGAATCTTGAAATAACATAAGAATTAGAGACGAAAAATGAGAAGCTAAGAGAAAAACTAAAGGTGATATACGCAAATCAACCAAAAGGAGCAAGAGGTGGAGTAGGCCAGGAAGTGGGAAAAATAATAAGAGAAAATGGCCAAAGCAACATGACAAGAGATCTAAAGGCTTAGAGCAACAAACATGCATCTTCACAATAAATAACAATCCATGCCAGGTACCTCCTTAGAGGAGAAGGAAAAATAACAAAAATGACAACAACATTGTACAAGGATGTGCACATTAGTCCCAACAAACACATAAGTTGAGGAGATGCAACATAAAATCAAGTAAATGAACAAAGAATTCAACAAGGATCAAATTGCGCAGAGCCAACAACTCCAAACCCACAATGCAAATCTTAACTATGCTTCAACACTTACACTACATAGACTTTTGAATGATTACAAGGCACACAATGCAAGGTGGCCAACAAATCCAAAAAAGAAAGATAAATTTAGAAATATACATTTGCCTCTAAATGTAGAACAACAAGCACGGACATCAGATAAGACACACACCAACAGAGCAGTACAATCTCATAGCTAGTCGCATCTTGTGACTAGCTTTGGATGCAAAATATGGGAGTATCCAACTACCTCTGTAGAACAAAGTCCACATGTCTTTATGGATGAATATCTTCAAAAAGGCATTGGGTATAGAGAAGCTTTGCAAGTTTAGGAGCTTGCTTAGAGTGCAGTGTGTGGAGTTGAGCTCAAGGGGGAGTGTTGAGATATCGAGCTCAACTAGTGCTGCAGACATTGATGACCCACTTGGGTGATAGCTTTCGCACTTAAACCATAAGTTGGGTTGGTGATTACAGGCTATGTGATAGCCACTTTGGTGTACTAGAGTTATGGCATGGTTATAGCACCATCTCATGTAAGTGGATTCTTACTTGGGGTGTTTCAAAGGAAGGCAAAATCAATAGGTTTAATGTGATTTTGGTGCATCTCTCTAAGAAAGTAAGTAAAATTATTATAATTCTTTAGCTAGTTCAATAATATTATATTTTGTGATTGTACTTTAGGGAGCCAATGTTGATTGAGATAATAATGTTGATGACGTATGTCATTTATTAATGCATGCTCCCATGGTAGAAACTTTTAGATTAATACTATTTTGGAATGTCACAATTATTATTTAAAAGAAAACCCCTCTCAATATATAGCTTAAGAATATAAGGCATGCTTTGAATTTGTGAGTTCATGTTTAAGTATTATTTATGATTTTTTTAAATGGATATAGTTAATTTTTTTATTAGGGATCTTGTGGAAAAACCACTACTTATCCTACAAGCATGATGGATATAATCAATATTTACATTAGGGATCTTGTGGAAAAACCATTGTTTATCCTACAAGCATGATGTATACAGTCAATATTTACATTAGGGCTCTTGTGGAAAAACCATTGTTTATCCTACAAGCATGATGGATATAATCAATATTTACATTCGTACTCTTGTGGAAAAACCACTATTTATCCTACAAGCATGATGGATATAGTCAAAATTTACATTAGGGCTCTTGTGGAAAAACCACTCTTTTCCCATTTAAGCATTATTAGGGCTCTCCTTGAAAAAAAACCACTCTTTGTCCATTCAAACATCTATCCAATCTAAGTGTATGATGGTAGGAAACATCTATCTTATCTAAGTGCATGGTAAGAAACATCTTTGCCAAGCATGATAGATATAGTCAACATCTACATTATTAGGGATCTCCTTGAAAAAAAACCACTGTTTGTCCATTCAAACATCTATCCAATCTAAGCGTATGGTAGGAAACATCTATCCAATCTAAGTGCATGGTAAGAAACATCTTTGCATAGTAAAACATGTATCCTATCTAAGTGCATGGTAGGAAACATCTATCCAATCTTTGCATAGTAAAACATGTATCCTATCTAAGTGTATGATAAGTAAAGGTAGCTCCTCCTCGTAGCCTTGAATCTTCAACTTGAGTTGAGAAACTATTCTTTCTAGCAGCATTGGGTCACACCATGCACCATATTTACAATGTGGCGGTGGGGTCACTCGACACCATTAGGATATGTAATCTTTGGACAAGAGAAGCATCAATGAAATTGTGACTTCCATCATCAAATAAAACACGCATAGGCGCCCCCCTAACTTCACCCATCACTCAGATTAAGTCATGTGGACCAAACACTCCTGTGTTTAAAAAAATAGTTCTCACAATTAGCATTGAATGAATAAACATCAATAAAGGAAATAAGTGGATTACCTAAAATTGATCCAAATTGTACCAAATGTGCATGGGTCTGTGGTTCCATCACTGCTTGACCACCATCACCCCACCACCACCAGAAGGTTCTTGAAAGAATAGTTGTAGGTAAAATGGCTAAGTCTATGGCACTTGAAACACTCCCCTTTACAGGCCTTAGGGGTTGTAGAAGCAGGATCTAATAATCGAGGTTTCTTTCTAGGAGGCCTTGATTTAGGTTGCTTAGAAATAGAGACGTGCCCGAAGTAGGTCTCATGGTTACATCTGCTACCTTAACAATTTCTCTTCCCTTTTTTATTCTTTTTCTTCCATCACTTCGTTGATCAGTACCTCAATGGTTTCTCTTTGCTTTTTTATTCTTTTTCTTCCATCCACTTCACTCATAAGGACTCATAGTGTCCTTTCGAGTGGCCGCCACTGTATTATCATAGATATGTGTGAAATGTAATGCATCCTCAGAGGACTTTATCATATTTTGCCACACTACATTTTGATAACCATGAGGAAGTGCTTGAAGAAAGAATAGGCAGATATAACCATATAGAAGATCTACAAATTTAGAGATGAGCTCTATAAATTCCTAGCATCAAAAGACCTCCCAACTCAATAACCTACTCTTAGCGAAAGTCTATAGTGCTCTCTAACAAAATACTCAACAAATATTTGTTTAAAGGCTTTCCAAGTTCTTCGCACATTGGGCTTACACTTTAGGTCTTGTGAACAAGAGAAAGCACAAACTTTTAAAAACATTTTCTGCCAGTATTTTGTGCTCCTTTTTCTCCTTTGAATAGTGCACATGGAGAAATGTGAATCCAATCTACTCAACTAGGCTCTAAGAAATGCTAAACCCCAAGTGCCTCTCCTTTTCTCTAGAAATACTTTTGAAGTGAAAGGGGTAGGAAACTAAGGAGCCAAATGGCCTTGGCTGGGAGAGGTAGCCCATCGTTACTCCCCAAGAGCTACTCTAGTCTACAAATCTTGCAAGATCCACGAGAACCATTTGTGGTTGTGGTTGTGGTTGGCACCCATGGTGGCCTATAAGACTGTTGGGATACGACCACTCACGTCCTGTCTTGTGGTAGTGGGGGGTCTATGACTAGTTTTGTCCCTAGATGTAGCTTCCATTTTTTTAATCAATTACAGGTGACAAAGTTTAGTGTTGGTTAGATTAAAAACATCCTATTATTAAATCCAATATTTCAAATGAAATTAAGGTTTAACCCTTACTTTAAATATGCATATGAATGAAGGGAAACTTTGCAACTTCTCCACTCCACCATGCCCCAAAAATCTTAAAATTTACCTACATTCTATGTGGTGCTAGCTCCATAGCCCAAGCGTACTAGCCGGACATTGTGTAACGACGCTCCGTCCGGACACCTTATGCCGAAGAGTTTTGAATGGCAGTAGAGGCGGTTGGTAGTATTTTGCTCGACTCTCAGCCTTCAGGTACACTCTCAGGTATTCAAGATACTCTTGGAACAGGTATGCTTAATTTTCCCTTAAGCTCCCAGTTTTCTGAGGGTTCAGGTTGCACAACACATTGGAATTCTCGCAGTAGGTCTAGCTCTTTCATCTTGCTTTTCTCTCAAGTGGGCTGTGTGTTTTACGGTTTAAGGTTGCACTCAAGTGCTTGTCACCAGAATAAATTGGGCTCTTTGCTTTAGAAGGTTTAGGGTTGGGCTCTCTGAAGGTTGTTTGGGCTCTGTTTCTGAGGGTTGAAAGTTGCAACACAAGGAGAATTGTTGCATCCCATTGAACTGGTCTGTGGCAAGTTGCAACACTGAATCTTTTTGAATTGGGCGCTGTTTTTGAGGGTTAAATTGCAGAAAACAGAGAATTACTGCGTCAGATTGAATTGGGTCTTGAGTTTATGATTGCGAAGCTCTAAAGTTGCCACACATTCAAACAAGGACGGATTGTTGCACCGGATTGAACTGGGTTCTTCTTTCTTAGGGTTTAAGCTTGCAACACATGCAAACAACGTTCTTGCTTCAGAATAAATTGGACTCTACCTTTCTAGGGATAAAGCTTGCAACACCGTGTGCTGAATTGAATTGAAAAGCACCGTAAGACAGGAAAAGAGACTGCAAACGAGAGCAAATTGGAGAATGGCTTCTTCTCTTTATCATAGTTCAGGGCCTGGAAGGCACACACTACTGCCACAAGGGACACAGCCGCAGCAATATGGAGCAACCCCTTCTTACAATTACACAGGTTCTCTACCTCCTGGTCAGATGGCGTACAATCCCACATACAGTTATGGCTTTTCTGTTGCCCCGGATGGCTATACACATACCCAAAACCAGTATTATCCTTCCCCTAACCTTCCCTTTCCTCCGCCCCCTCAGCATCCAATGCAACCACCCCATAGCATCTCATATACTTCCGATGGCAATACTCTTCGCCAATCTCATCAGCCTGTAAATCATGCTGGGTTTTATTCTACTCAATTGCCATCACCTCTGCCTCCACCCCCACCTCATCCTACTCAGTTGCCACCGCCGCTGCCGCCGCCGCCGCCGCCGCCGCCTCCTCCTACTCAGTTGCCTCCACCTGCCCCATTACCTATACCTCATTCCTCACTTTCTCAGACCCCATCTTATGGCAATTTTCCTTCTACCTATCAATCCCTTCCACTGCCACCACCACCGCCACCACCATTGCCGGTGTCATATTACTTGCCTTCGAATTCTTACTTTCCTTCAACTCTTCCGAACCGGCCTTCTTTACAACCTGCCCATAGTGAGAATGCAGCCGAAGTAGTCATTCAGAACACTCAGGCTGGTGGGGCTAGCACCATGGCGGCGGCTACACAAGCTAAGTGGAGCTCTCATAGTGACATGAATATCACGGGCTCTGCTCAGGCAGCTTGGAACTTACTGTTGTCCCAACCCTCTGCTCTTACCGCATTAACACAACAAACAGCTAGTTCGAAATCAATGACATCAAGAGCATTGTTACCAACCAATACCCTGGCTATGACAAGAAATGCAGAGAGTCTTGATACTTTGAAGCCAATTCAACAAGGTACTGCACTCAAGATAGACAGCAAATCTAAGAGAGAACCAGAGCATCGAGAAAAGCGAAAGCGAGGCCATGAGAGAAAGTTGGAAGATAAAAGGCAGAAAGAGATGCAATCGCGGTCCCGGGTACCCAAAGTTTGGCCAGCTGTGGCACCCCTGGCAAAATACACCTCAGAGGCCGGTTCAAAGGATGGCCGTACTAGTCAAAAATTGGGATCATCTTCAGACAAGATGGACAATAGACTGAAGCGTCCTTCAACCTTTGTTTGTAAGATAAAGTGAGCACTGAGTACGCAACTCTTTTAAACTCTGCTGTGCATGCCTTTTAATATCCAGTGTCTATGATTACATTTCTTGCTGCTTTGACCAGGATTGCCTAATCTATTTATCATTGAAGCACTATCATTGGGTTTGTTAGTAAAAGAGAATCATGTGCCATAGCAACAAACCAACTTCTAATTGCTGACCTATCTATCTTATTGCTGATTGGATAGTTGTGAGTTAATTATGGAGTATGGAAAATGGAGATACCGGCTGTCATACGTGGCCTGTTGGATAAGGAGGCTACATAGTGATATGGGCACAGCTGTTTGCTGGGCGCCCGGAGTATATGAAGTCAAGTGTCTGGTCCTGAGGGAATGGCATGGGGAAGCCTTTCTTGACTGTGATACAAAAAGAAGGGACTTAATAGTGAAGTGGATCAACTACTTGCAAAGGAAGGAGCCATTGCATCCCTTCTTCCGATGATTGATGTAATAAATAAAAAGCTCACAGAATAGTTTAGAAGGAGAAGGAGATTGGAGTAAGGATTGCGAGAGAATTTATGAGTACTGTCTTCTGCATCTTCTTGCTATAGGTGTTCAATTGCTGAAGGTGTATTGCCTTTTCTAATCCAGACAGAGAGCTGATTTAGCTTTCATCAGAGTGAGAGTGCATTCTTCAAGCTTGCAGAGGGGCCACTTTTGATGGCACAGACTGGCCACTGTTGCCCAATGCAGAAGGCTTTTGATTAGGTTTAGTTACAAGCCTTAACAAGAGCTCACATGGAGACTTAGCCATGCAAGATGAGCGGCTCACATTTAGAAGAAGGCAAAGGCATAGAGCAAAGGAAGTTGGAAGTTAGCAGATCAACCCCAAGGCATTTTTGTGCGCAGACTCATAGTCAAGGCTGTAAAAAAGGAGAGTCAAAAGCTTAAAAATGAAAGAGGCTGTAGCTCAAGGTCTTAAAGAGTCTGTTTACATAGGGATTTAGTATTTTTAAGGTAAAAATGGATGGACAAATGAGGAATAAAATAAAAAGCTCCATTTGGCAAGTGAGCCTGAAGTTGATTGGGCAGCTTATTTTATTGGTAAAATCCATGGGGACATCATCCCGGATTACATACAGTTCAGCGTCATGAATGTCATGAATAAGACCGATAATCCAACATCATCGTTTTGCTCTTATCCAAAAACTAGGACATTCCTAAGATCATGTCCACCCTGTCAAGGTTCATGATGATGTGGAAGTCCAAAGCCTCCCGGTAGTCTTAAATCTGGACTTCTAGCCTAGGCACCGTTCGATCCCACACTTCTACGTCTGTACCCTAGGCAAGATTGACCACATAACCATGATCACTTGCCATCGGGGGTAGCCGGAGTGTTTGCACCAAACGTGAAGAAATAAAATTGTTAGTAGAGTCATTGTCAAATAGAATTCGCATCCGATGGCCACCTATAGATCCCTCAGCTCGGAAGAGATCATGTAGACCAAGGCAAACTCACTAATCTGACGCCCCTAGCTACTACTATCGAGATGATGAATTTCAACATAAGAGATTAAAGAGTTACCTTGTAGTTCCGTAATGTGTAGTATGTACCGAGGTCTTACCCCCCGAAGATGACTTCTTTGGACAATCCTTGTAGTGGGATCGTATGTGGAATATTGTTATTCTCAAAGCATGTTGTCGGGGTCGGGTCCCCCGCCGCCTGGGTCCTGAAGTAACACTCTTTATACCTTGACCGATACTAGCGTGCTATTGTGACGAAAGGCAGCCCAACATATACTTATGGGCGCTCATGGGTATGAATACCCAGGAGTCAAACAACCATCTTCATGGTTACAATAACATCTAGCTGTTATTGCAAGGTCAGCTTGTCTAGGCCTGGATCTTGCCCAGGGAAAGGATCTTAGTGATATTCCAAGGATGGGAGCGAGTGACCAAGAGCGGGTCGTTTGCAGGGACCGACGAGCGTAGCGAAAGGCTATTGGAGGGAGTCCAAAGAAAGTTGGAAGAGCTTGTCGACCCACATTCGCGGCTTCTACCGTTCAATTCTGCCAACAAATCAACTTTGGACTCTTTCACGGAAAGGTCAAACTTGCATGTTCGGCAAGCTTGCCTTTGAAGAACCTTTGACATGCATGCCGGCTTTCTTTTGAGTCAATGAAACATGCCATTGAATCTGCTTGAACATTCATTTTCGGGGTCTTTAAGGGAGCGATCACCGGCAAGCGAAAGGCTTCCCCGAAGGAAGCTTGAGCGATCACCCTTTCACCAACAATTTAGTTTCATTGGAGCTTTGGCTTCTTGTGCAAATCCGATGGTAAGGTAAGGTCTTGTTAGGCCGGATAATTTATTTGTGATCGCCCCTAAAATGAATGTCTTTTTTTTAGTCCTTTTTCTAGAGATAGTCTTCTTATTTCCAGTCTTCTTCTTGGAAGAAAATCTCTCGATCTCATTTCTAGTGGATTCCATGATTGTCTTAGCTTCTTCCTTTGATTTTTCTTTCAAATGTAGTATCTTTTCCCTCTCCTTGTCTTTTGGCTAACTCGTCATGCTCATGATCTGAAGACTGCGGGTTCGAACCCTGCCCCTGTACGTAATGCAGTCTTTGTCCTTCTTCACTATTATTTCTTTCTCAAATCTCTCAATTCGTAAGTTTAGATTTTTCTGACCTTATGAAGGTATATAGTGATGGCCAGGTTAAAACCGACTTGATTACAAATTCATGCCTTTTTCCTATAAATAGGATCACTAGGCATTCATTAGAATGATCATTCAAAGATCAAGAGGATCCATTTGTCAAAGTCTGCAAGGCAACAAGGACACAGTGGTGGATCAGTGTCACCAATTTGGTTCCTTCACCAGTCTTGACCGGTGTTTCACACACTGATTGGAACCAAGGTGTGAACGGGGATTTAGGAAAATCCCTTCACTAGTCAGTGTTTCACACACTGATTGAAACCAAGGTGTGAACGGGGATTTTCCACAGAAGAAAGCTGGAGCATTTCTTGGCAAAGTTTGGCATGAAAGATGGCTTCTGAGCGAAAGCAGCATGGGATTTTTAGCATATAAAGTGACTTATAACGTCTATAAGTTGGTGTGTTCACATATCATTAAACACGAGCTGGACTTATTATTATTATTTTGGGCATGTATGTTACAAGTAGGAGACCCTGTACGAAAATAACAATAGACCAACACTTCAAGTACACCAGAGACATAGTATGATAACACAGCAGAAGAACCATACAATAATACAATAACACCGCACTAAGCCGGTTTGATAGAGAAGCTTTTACAAGATACCAATGTGCGGGTGTGATCAACACCGGATCTTTCCACAAAGCATTAGCACAAATCTCTTGCCCGGATATCTATCCCGAGCCAAGACAAAACTGTAATATGACTACTATGCGGAAGCGTGCTTAAATGATGATTAATGCAAAGCAATAAAGATTAACGCTAATCACATGCTCATGACATAGAGTAGAGAGAAGGAGAAGAGAGAGACTCTTTACCTAACCTACTCCTACTATATATTACTGAATGAATGAGTAATTACAATGATTGTCATAGATCCAATGTAGATCTAGACTATGAATGCTATGAATGAACGTATGCTTACTGTTGTCCACTGTGCGTTAATGGAAAACACTGATTTGGAGGTGTACTTGGCTGATCCAAATTGTTAGACTGCATGTCCTTGGTCTTGGCTCCGCAATCTTTGTCTCTGAATGATTAGGAATGATCCATGACTTGCCTTTATATAGGAAAGTGATAGCAAGTCGTAATTAGGTCGGTTTTCACTTTTCAGGCCATAAAAAGTCATAAAAAATGTCATAAAATGTGTTTGTATTGTGCCCATAATATGTCCCAACCATTGGTACATGTCTACCGGGCACCTATAGGGCCACCAAATTGGCTCCAAACTGCCCATATACGACCTCTAACTTTGCCCTTAAGGCAGCTGTAAGGAATAGTCATGTCTACGTGGCACCGGATTAACGTGTGCACGTGACATTCCCTCCTGCTGAACTTGGAGCACAGCACATGATGCGCCTTTGCTCTACTCCCGTATGGGTCCTCGAAAATGCGGGAACTTTGTTGTTGTGGAGGCACCCACACAATCTTCGAAACTGACTTAGGTAGCACGGCTACCAACTCTGCTTTCTTCTTGGATGTCTTTGCCATTGCCTCCTTGGAAACTGTAGGCGCTGGAACTGGCCCCTCTTAACTTAGGATGCTCCGCTGGCACGGTAGACTCCATGGAAATTGTGGGGTTGACCTCATCCTCCTCCGAATAGGATTTGGAGAGATCGACCTCCCCTGGAACTACTGAAACACTTAACTCATTCTCCTTCTCAGTGGGTTTGGAGAGAATTGCTGGAACTTCCTCCTCTTTCTCAATGCATTCGGAGAGAACTGCTGAAATCTTATCCTTCTCCTCAATGGATTTGGAGAGACATGCTTGAGACTCGGAAACTATGATGACTTCTGGTACTGGATCTTCGAAAATTGATTTAGACTTAGAGAGAAATGTTGGAACTTTGGAGATTGTGATGACCTCGAAGATTGGCTCGGGGACTGTTGGTGGCTCTGCATAACTAGACAATTGTGGTTCTTGGTTGACCTCGACCTGTGGATCCAACACTGTTTCTTGTGTCTCTATGGTATCCCTTTGTCTTTGGTCCTTGTACTTCACCACACCTGCTTCCTCTATTTGAGCTTCCTCCATGGGTGGACTCACCGCGGTACTTGCTGCCTTTCTTGCTTGAATCTCCTGTTGGCATTCTATCAACTGGTTCTCCAAATAATGATCTTTGAATTCGATTCCGTACTTCTTTCCCACTTCGTGCAAACAAAAAATTTCATTCTTGCAATACTCCACCTCAGACTGAAGATACTCCATGCTCACTTTGCTAAGGTCGTCGTATTGATAGGAATCCATGAAGAGCTGCTTGCTGTTTTTATGCAGAAATCAATGCAAAAACCCTAATTCTAGGCTTCTACATGCATGCTAGACTCCCTAGAATCATACTAGGCTGAAATCTAGACTTTCTAGCACTATGCTATGCTGATATTGGGCAAAAAACTGATGCTCGTATTGGAGGATCCTGTCACACAAATGTTCACACCGTCTACTGTATCCTGAGTTTCGTGAGTTTAGCAATCCACTTTAATACTTCAAACTTTAGAGAGATATGAGAGAGAAAGATGAGAACTGTACACCAGATTGGGTCCCAAATTACCCACTGAAGGGCCCCCTATCCCGTTACCGAGATAGTATTTGCTTTATGACTTTAGAGAGAATGACTGTGGACTGTAG
Source organism: Cibotium barometz (assembly GCF_041138505.1). Classification (NCBI taxonomy): domain Eukaryota; kingdom Viridiplantae; phylum Streptophyta; class Polypodiopsida; order Cyatheales; family Cibotiaceae; genus Cibotium; species Cibotium barometz. Next base: position 42,344,873 of record NC_141062.1, on the reverse strand, counting down.
ATAAGCCAAACACAAGATCTTGGAGGATCAGAAGCCTCTCTCCCGGCTGTCCAAATGAGTGAAAATCAGACCTTGACAGTCCCCACCACTGCATACAACAGTCCCGGACAGAAATTGAGCAAAAGCCCCTTGACTACAAGTGGATTTCTGAGTGTTCAAGGCATAAAAGTCTTCCCTGCTGCTTTGCCAAGCTCAACAAGCACAAAATCTTGAAAAGCCCCTTGATTCAAGATCAATTTCTGATCATGAATGGTACATTAATGCACATAAAGGCATCCAGAGTCTTCACAATGCTTCCCCCTGGCCACATATACATCCAATACATAAAAGCCCCTTGATTTACTGGCACATTGAGTTCTTGACAGGCATCAACACATTGCCCAAAGCATCAAATGCCAGTGCCTGCATGCAAATCAACCCAATTGGCACAAAAGTCCTTTGATTTGCACTCCAATTTCCTGCAATTTTGCCCCAAATGTGAGATTGCTCACATCATACAGCATGTATGAATGCCCAATGGCGCAATTACATCAAAAGCCCCAAATTTTGACACCCAATTTTCTGCAAATTGACCCGGAATGTGACCAATGTCACCCAATTGTTGCCAATTGTGCTCAGATCTGAGCAATTTGGACCTGTACCTGCTCAATTGATGATAATTGACATGCAAATCCCAAAAAATTGAAGCAAATACCTCTGAAAAATATCTAATTTCTTGCGATTTGCAGGTACGGATGCTGTATTCGTGCAGGTGGACGGTAGCGGAGGATCTGTGCAGTGATCACGCCATGGCGGACCTCACACAACACCTTGACTTATGCCTGGTCGCTTCTGGCCAATGCACACACAGGCTGCGCCCAGCACACGAGACCCAGCACACACCTGGTCGTATGCCTGGTCGCTTCTTCTCCAGGCTCGAAACTCCCGTAGAAGCTCGCGGGTGAATCTCCCGAGAAGCAGGCGTATGCGTGCGATGTTGGCGTTGGTGCGTAGCTCTCCTCGTGGGCGACAGGACCTCCACAAGTGCAGAAGACGTCGGGTCCAGAGGCTTACGGCACGCTGGTGGGTCACCAGCCTTCGCTCCGCACTTCTCCGGCCTCACCACATTGCTGCTATTCAGCGCGCTTCTGTGGCTGCCTCCTTCGGCCTCAAGCCCTGCTCTGCAGCCAAGGTCTCCTGCTCTTATTCAGGATGATCTGAAGAACCTGGCCTCCAAATGCAGCGAGGCGGGCAAGCTTGCCGCTGTGAGCTTGATGACCTCGGCGCTGCCCTGGAAACGACCCCTACCGCCTGCGTTGCTTTTGGTTTAAGCTGCAAGTGGGCGTGAAAGCACCGGAGACGCGGACGACGATGACTTTCTTGCCGGCCGCGTTGGAGTGGATGGAGACCTGCTGTAGCTTGTCCTCTGCGATGAGGTCGCGCACGGAGTCGAAGTCACACCGGCGCCAGTTGTGCATACCCGCCTGCCTGCATGCGCATAAGCGCCCACCTGCCTGCGAGGACTGGTTCAATGCAGGGACACACAGTCGCTGCCAACTGCACACGCAACCTTTCTCATTGTCTTGCAGCGCACGTGCTCCTTGCTGAGCACCAGAAAGCTCCAAGCAATCTCCTCTGCTTGTGCCAAGCTCAAGGCTCCATAGCCGAGCTTCTTCTTCGCGATGAAGACGACTCCGCACACCCGCACACACACGGACACAACCGTGGCTCTGATACCAGTTGAAGGGAGAGAGTTAGGATTTCATGTGGGAGACATACACAGAGAAGAAGGGAGAGAGAGAGAGAGAGAGGTGTGGGGATAAGTCAACTCACCAAGTGTATGAGTGTGTGACTCCCCTATCACACATGTATATTTGCTCAAGTACACATAGTGTACTTAGTACATTAAAAGTACTAAGTGTACTATGTACTATAAAACACATGGGCTTGTACACACTATAAGGGTGGGCATAGTGCCTTTACCCCAACACTACCAAGCAATTGGAACTCAAGTTGAGCCGATCCAATAAGGCTAAACCCTCATTCCAAGGCAAAGAGAGGGTTGCCCAAAACTTGCACAGCCACCTAAAAAGGACCAAAACCAAGATAAAAATGGTCCAAAGCTGAAAATAAGTCTACCAAGAAGCACCCCTTCCAAGTGAAAAACTATGGTCTTAGTTCGGAGGAGAAAAAGAAGTATATGAGTGAGGGGAAATGCTTTACTTGTGGTAGCACTGAGCATATTGCAAACGCATGCCGAAACAAGAAAAAGCGTGATAATGCAAATGCATCAAAGCCCAATGTGCATATGGTTCTAGAAGTGTAGGGCAACACTTCACATGATAGCAAAGATAGGGTTGTATGTAAAGCTTGGGGACAGCTTAAGGATCAGCCCGCTTTGTTCTTGTTTGATGATTGTGCAACTGAGTACTTCATATCTACACAGATGGTAGCTGGTTTGGGTATTGAAGTGGGGGACATGGGTCCTCAAATTGAAGTAGGGGCTGCCTTTTTTGGTAGAGAAGTGCAGGTTATGATTGCTTGGAAGGCCTTGGCATAAGGTGGCTTTTTAAACATTAGCTCACCCCCTCTTTCTTACACTACATCACCTGCATTTTTGAGAAAAGAGAGCAATCTCTCTTGGGTTCACACCCGTGCGATGTTACAGTTTCCAAAGTATCATCCATAAAAGCAGTTTGCCTTTGTGCATCCAAAACTTGGTTGACACCTGGATCTTCATGCAAACTCTTCAATTGAGCATCTCTTTCTTGAATCCGTCTCTTGAGATTCTCAATTTCAGTATGCATTCTCTCTTGCTCATTAGTGTCTTGCACTCTTTCTTTGCCACGGAACGGCTGTCCCTCATGTACATTGACATCATAGTCTTGTCCTTCACCAAGAGATAGCTGTCCCTCTTGTGCATAACCAGCAGGGAATACATGGATTACATTTTCAGCATGATGTTCTTCACTAGCATGTGTTCCATGATGTACATTATTACCCATCTATTCATCACGAGCTTGTCTTCTTGCATAACATGCACACCACTACATGTATGGCTGGCCATAATGCTTCAAAACACTAACAGTTAGTGTATGCAAGATAGGATCGTCTTCCCCATAGGAAGAAGGAAGATCCTAGGCTCTAATACCAATGTAATTCCCTCGGTCGGGGTCGTGCACAATCTTGAAAGTTAACACACATTTAAACTATTAATGCTTGTAATTGGCACAACACAAAACAAGACAGTAATGCTGAAAATTGAAATGACATTGGAATAGGGCCGACCCCCCTTGTAATATGATTTGTATTATCAAGGAATTTTATATGCAAGCTCCATGGGCATTGCTTGCCAGATTCCCAACAACATTCATGCATATGAAATCAATTTCAAACATGTTGTGTTGGTGTAGAGGTTGAACCCATAGCTTTCCTTGCGAAGGCCCTCAATTCCCAATATCTTGCCAGAAGCAGCTGTGCTTCATTGGCATCCATACACATTCAACTGTGTGCCAAGCTGAGACATAGGAGACTTTAAATGGCCAATAATGCGGATGTAGAGTAGGTTTGGAGAATACAAGAGGCTCTTACCTAAGATTTGGTTGCCATTCACAGACACCTTCCAGCTTTAGGTCGAAGTAATGTTGAAGAATACTCCATAGCACTCCCGGTTGAAATCAGGGTTTTTTGAAAATTACGATTGTTGTTGAATTAGGGTTTTTGCCATAGTAACAAGAAATAGCTGTTTCCTAGCTTGGAAATGCGGAAACTCTGTTTTTGTTTCCATTTCCGTTTCCGTTTATTTGTTTCCTAATCTGCGATCAAAATATCACCCATTGATTTGTCTCATCTAGTGCTTGTTTAGTGATTTTCTATAAATTTTGTTCACTATTTATTTCAAATTATGATGGTGTACTCAAACTTTTCCCAAGTTATTAATATTCTCATTATTTTTATATTATGTATTAGACATCCACTGTTTCCTAGCTGTTTTTGTATCTTAGTTTTCAGCCGTTGCCGTTTCTAGAGGCCGGCTATTGCCATTGTAGTTTTCATTTCATGCAACTATGGAACATTCTGCAAAATATGGTTTTTATAGAACTAGGGTTATAACAAAATTAGGGTTTCAACATTTGGAAAAATTATCGACAACAAAATTGCTCAAAAATCTTGCCATCATGTAGAAATCTATAAAAGAGTGGAGAATCAGGTCAACTCAGGGTTAGAGACCTGTTATTTGACCATAAACAAGCTCCTCCATGCATGAAAAGCAAGCAAGAGAGTGTATGGACTGGTTTTTGTGAGAAAAACTCTTCCATTATGGCTCCTTGAAGTAGGCGCTTCATTCAACAGGGAGGGGGAGAGGGAGATAAGGTTTCCATATGCATAAAGGCTGGCTATTTGTCCATCTCAGCATAGGCCACACCTCTCCCATAAGTGGGACAAGTGCCTAGATTATAGCCTCGCTGATCGGAAGGGTAAATGCCCAAAAAATGTCTGCCCACTCATTAATGAACTGTGGAAGCCCAAACTCATTTATAAGTTGTTCGACCGTACTTTAATGAAGTGTGGATCTGCAAAACAACAAATTGAACTATAAGTCTAGTAAGCTCAAACAAAGAGTTTAGGGTCACACTGACCACCTATCTACAGCCCACAAGCAAGGTCAGAATACAGACTCACAAGCACGGTTCACGAGAGGGCGTCCCCTGCCCGTAAACTAGACACACAAATCTTGCAGGCAGTAAAACAGTTCACACAAAAACAGTTTGAGGCATGTAAGTATGCCATGCATAAGAATGTATTGGACAATCTTCCTTTTATTTAGCTTGCAATGGGTGGCTGTTTCAGGCATAGACATCACGTCCGTAGGCCAACTAGAATACCGTACTCTGAATATGTGCGCGGAGTGAAATCCCCAGCCTCACATATGCAGCCTACTGGCCCTTGGCTTAGACATAAGTCCCTTGCCATGTGGTACGAGTCCACATGACCTTTGGCATAGACATAAGTCCCTTTCTATAAGGCGTATGTCCACTATGGAGCTCGTCCATAGGTCGAAAGCGTAGAGAATACCCAAATGGTGACAAGGGATGTGCCAAAACGGCAGGGAGGGTGGATGGTGTGGACTCTGGAGGTGGCCAGGTGTGAGGAGGGCAAGTAGTTGGTGCTCATGGGTGCACGCTTGCCCAGATGGAGGAGGCGTAGACTATGAAGAGTGTGGGGTTGAAGTATGTAAAACGGGGTGAGTAGGACAAGCGGCGGCATGTAGCGGTGTGTCCAGTGCAAGCGGAAGGGCGAGTACGTTGGCGGGCCAGATGAAGGGTGCTGAGTGTGGACCGGAGGGTGAGTGTAGTGGCGAAGGTGCCCATCAGCGACTGGCGAGCCAACATAGAAAAGGTGCCGAGTAGTGTATGGAAGCCAAGGGGCAGCACCAACTTAAGCATGACGATGAGAGAGAAAAAAAGGCGAGGCAATTGTGATCAGAAAGAGTAAAAGCCAATGAAAGAGGAGGAGAAAAAGCCGGTCTGAGAGAGTTAAGGAGAGGCAAGAGAAGGAGAAGAGGAGGTGATGAGAGAAGGGCGAAAGAGGTGACGAGAGAGGAGGAGATTGGGGTGATCAGAGAAGGTGAGAAATAAGCGAGAGAAGCAAAAGTGGTGATCGGAGAGAAGTAGAAGAAGGCGATGTGAAGAAAAAGTGGTGATCAGAGGGATAAGTAGGGGATGAGAGAAAAGGTTAAGAAGGCGATGAGAGAGAAGTAGTGGCAATGAAAGAGAAGGTTAAGAAGGTGGTGAGAGAGAAGTAGGAGAATGTGTGAAAGATCATTTAGACCACCTTGACTTGTTAATAGACATTCTGTGAGAGCTGATTCTGTTGTTGCACTCTGTTTTTACGTTACATGTTAAGTTTGGGCACCTTGCCTAGGGTATATGTGTGCATGTATCTTAAGATGTCCTCTAGGCAGAGATTGGATTTTGAGGTTTCTCGGTAGCAATGGCCATAGAAAAGGTGAGCTATTTTCATACTATAACAAAGGTTGATGGTGCAAATAAGTTTTCTCCCCTGTACAGGTTCAGAAATGGGCTTCCGGATCCTGTATCACAGCCCAAGTTACTTCAAGTCAACAATGATAAAGAACGGTGGGATTTCTTCTGCTTTGAGAGTTTGTTTTAGGAAAGAGTCTCATGTAGATGCAGAGATGAGTCGAAATATGGGTTCTCATTTTCTGATCAGTATTTTACTTGCAAAGATCATACCGATATTTACATGAATGCTTACTTAATGATGCTTGCATTGTGTTTATGCATCCATGTGTGCCTTGTGACTTACAAGTGTGTTGAGGTGCCTGCAGATATTGCAAGCACGCTATCACATCCTTGGACAAAGTTCAAAAACACAAGTTTCTTACAGATTTTGACTTGGGAATCCCCTTGGACCTGCTTGATTTAAGAATATACAAGTAAGAAAATCTGTTTTGTAGTAGTCTACTTGCCTATGTTTAAGAAAAGATACAATCAAGGGCGATTGCAGTGCTATTCAAAGGGCTACTGCACTGTTATTTAAGAGAAGATACAATCAAGGGCGATTGCCGTGTTACTTATTTAAACTTTTAACTTTTAGTCATAAGTAGAGCTTGTTAAAAAAATTAAGTATTGAATGCAGCCCTCCTATTATAAAGCTGCCCATGGATCCTGAAGATGAAGATTTGCTACGTGATGATGAGAATATTCAGTCCACAACGGTTGATAGTGTTCGGAAGAAAGACAGGCCCACAGACAAGGGAGTAGCGTGGCTTGTAAAGACTCAGTATATATCTACCGTAAATATTGACGTCGCAAAGCAGGTACACCTGCTTGCTTGTCATTTTTCTGCTTTATTAGTTTTGTAGCTTTCGGTGGTTTAAATGCGGTATTAAGACAGCTCTCTGTAAATGTAGTCACTGACTGCAAAGCAGGCCAAAGAGTTGAAGGAGATGAGGGAGGGGAAGAGAGAGTTTTTGGAGTCTCTCAATGACAGGTATCATGTTTCAAAAACACACATCCTTATCGTTTTTTTTCTCAAAGAAAGATCCTTCTATTAGTTATAGAGAATAAACTAGCTGTAGGGTAAATACAACACTGCTAGAAAGCAATCCAGAGATATATATATATATATATATATATATATATATATATATATATATATATATATATATATATATATATATATATATTATATATATCTGAGATAAGGAAGGGGGGGGGGCTCCCTCCTCGGCTGGTCTATCAGGGTATGGACTAATTGACTCCTCTTACAGTTGAGGACAATTGCTTCGAAGAGAGGGTTGATGTCACCATTTTCGAAATTAATGGGATCTACATGCACTTATCAGTATTTTACACACTTATAAGGATTTATGGACTTTTTAAAAGTGTGGGCACTCAAGAAGTGATGGCAAGTATTACTGGGGGGAAACATTATTATTGAGCCCTAATGCATACAAGTTGTGGGAAAACAAACTATTAGAAACTCACAAGAGTTTTCGGGAAAAAGTAGAAAAAACAGGTTTTAAAGTAAAAATAAGTGGGCAAGCCCACTGTTGACACAGAGAAGGAAGCGAATTCTCTCTCTCTCTCTATCTCTCTCTCTCTCTCTCTCTCACTCACACACACACACACACACACACACACACACTATGCATGGGGAGATGTACAAGAAAGCTAAAAATAGTAGAAAAAGACTTCAAACTGTGGGATATCAATAACCTCCAGCTGTTGACAGTCATGTAGGGACTAGCGAAGATTGGCACGAAAGAAAGCATAAGCATCCAGAGAAGGCTGTGGAAACATAATATGGTTCCTAGCCTTCCAAATAGAAAAAACCACACTAAAAAGAAGAAGTAAAAACCAGTTTTCTATTACCAAGAAACAATATATATGGGGAGGATGTACTTCAGAGAGAAGTCATCTAAGGAAGAAAGCTGAAAACAGTAAAAAAAGACTTCAAATTGTGGGATATCAATAACCTCTAGTTGTCAACAGTCATGTAGGGACTGGCGTAGATTGGCACGAAAGAAAGCATAAGCATCTAGAGAAGGCTGTCGAAACATAATATGGTTCCTATCCTTCCAAAAGTCCAGAGTGCCCAGTATCTCATCCAAATGATGAAATTGTCAAATCCAGCCATGCAAGATGGCAAAACACCAAAAATCCAAAATGTCCTCGGAGGTTGTGAGTCAGTGCTTGCAAGAAATAATTAGACTCCGTGCAATGCCAAAGAAGATGGGGAATGGACATCTATCAATTGAGATATGTCGTTTTGCCAGAAAAGTAGAAACTGGAAGTATTCCCACAAGGCCTCTCCATAAGAATAGATGCTGTTTGAGAGACAACTTACAACCCCAAATTATTCGAAGCCTTTGTTTCCACCATTTAGTATTCTTATGCAAGCCCCATAAAATATCGGCATGAAATCACCTTACATATTGGGGTGATTCTATTCTCTTCCGGCTTATAGCTGTGATTGTTGTATCTTTTTCTCATACTTAATAGAAGTCTCTTTCTGAAAAAAAAAAAAATCGGCATGAGGCTGAATCCATGGTGAAGGAAGCAACAATTTGTACACATTACTTGCCGAAAGTGCATTCAATCGAAGAGAGCTTGTATGACCAACAATTTGCCAATCATGAAGTCTGTCCTGATCATCCAAAGGTGGGATGGGTTCAAAAGGACGCAACAACATAGTAATAATTTTCCACACTTGTGTGTGATGCAAACCCAAGTTGTGAACAGACTTGTGGGAAAGTCATCTCAAATCCCTCATCTGCGACCGACATCCGCCACAGTGGTAACTCCAATAGAGGCCAAAAAGTATGCCTTTCGTGGTTCTCGTACTGCAACTTGCAAGTGGTTGAGGAAACATCGAAGACCGATGGATGCTTTCCAATCGAAAAGAATTCCCAGTTAGCGCATCTCTACCATGCCAGCGAATAGAAGACAAAGCTAATTTCCAATCACGAAGAAGGGAAGATGCATAAGGGCATCCCGGATTTCATTCAAATTTACCTAGCACTTCTTCCCAGCGAGAAATGTGCCAATTGCCATAAGCTCTAGTCTTGATGGAAGCACACATGCCTGCAAGCATTATGGCCCATGGTTGCCAAAGTTGAAAAAAAGTGGGAATCATGGTGGCCTTTCTTGCCAAGAGATGATAATGCAGATCAAGTATATTTACTCCACCATGCGTTTTAGGAGTGCAGACCAAAGATCGTCTCAAAAGACGTAGTGCTTTCGTATGATGCTTGGTTTTCTTGCATGGACAAAACTGCACTTGGGAGGATTTTCCTGCCTGAAAATCAGCAAACACTAAATCTGTTTTATGGCTAAAAGCATCCATCCTGTGGTTTTCCTCATTGTCATGACCATGTGGGGAGTGGTGGCTATCATCTAGGGCATTGGATCTCATGAAGAAAGTTTCCCAGGCTGCCAATACACTTGTGGGTGTGGTATTCTTGTGAAGACTCCACTTTTGACGTGGAGGTTCGATTCTTGGACTCTTACGCAAGACGGAAGAAGTGCCTTTGGGAATTCTTCTGTAGGGCGGGATGATTTTAAGAGGTGATGCTTGTGGGATAGGAAACTGATAGGCTGAGTGATTGGGTATCACTGATGGATTTGTATTCATTTGTTGTACTTGGAGTAATCAGGTGCAGACTGGTGAGGAATCTCGGGCACTCGTGATCTTGTATTTGTAGCCTGGTACTTGGAGTGATCTTGTATTTGGAGCCTTGTACTTGGAGCATACTTCTTTTGGGAAAATTTCCTTAAGAGGAGGGGGGGGGGGGGGGGGGGTTTGTTTTCAGTCCATCTTTCTGGCCCTTAGTGGGGTGTCCAATATTTAAGTGTGCATGTAACTCTGCCTTTATTTTAAGTGTTTAATTGCATAAATAGTCATGTGTGAACCCCCGACATCAAACTTCTAGTTTTTTTTTGTCTAAGTAGTAAGTGTGTAAGTGTGTGTGTGTGTGTGTGTGTGTGTGTGTGTGAGAGAGAGAGAGAGAGAGAGAGAGAGAGAGAGAGGTTATTAACGTCTTTGAAAGACCCGAAGGATCTCTGAGACCAAAAAGCTGTTGCATGTGATCCATGAGTAAACTGAGTGTCAAGACAACATGAGAGAGAGAGAGAGAGAGAGAGAGAGAGAGAGAGTTGGGAAGAAAAAAGGACCATGCAAGGAGTAAAATTAATAGATCATTTCTATTAATTTCTATAATTTCATGGTGCTATTTAAAGGACCATGCAAGGAGTAAAATTAATAAATCATTAAGTACATTTAAGTGGGGTGTAATAAAACCAACAGCTCTGTTGTGGTTAAGAGAGTTTTAGTTTGAGGATCCGTATCCAAATCGAGCCTTTATTTTGAAGTTTTTTGAGCAATTTAACCACTTTGGCTTTCAAAAGGACAAGGTTTCTCATGAATTAGAATTCGTGATCTTTCAGGGAGCAACAGATTCGTTCCATTGAGGAGTCATTCAGAGCTGCCCAACAACGACCGGCACATCAAACCAAGCCTGGCCTTGAGCCAGTTGAAATTCTACCTTTGCTTCCTGATTTTGAGCGGTAAATAAAACCCTCAACTTCCCCCACCCCCCCTCCCTTGCGGGTCTAGCAGGCTTTCCTTCATTCCCTTTCTTTCTTTTCTTATTTTCCACCTAGTCTACTTGAGAAGAGTTTGCTTGGTTGGAATGAATATATTGAAACAGTTTACTTGAGAAGAGTTTGCCTGGTTGGAATGAATATATTGAAACAGTTTACTTGAGAAGAGTTTTCTTGGTTGGAATGAATATATTGAAACAGTTTGAAAGAGGTAGGTAACAAACTACAAAGTGTCAACTGCACGCTTGAACAAATACCCTGCAACTCCACTATATAATAATGATATGCTTTTGTTCATGATCAAACTCATTTTCAACTTATGAATTTGCTTTGTATTGTGACTGTGCTGCTTTAAGCTTGGATAATGCAAATAAGATGGGCTTTATAAGGTTAACATTGAGTTTCTTCGGACATCTGCCAATTCTACATGACCTGTGGTATCCAGGATTGTAAGATGCTGGCAGCACGTGGGCAGGACAGAGCTGGCATTGTGTTGTGTTGCCAAAGATCATAGTTGGGATGGCATTCAGTGATGAAGTTAAGTAATGCCTATGGCCCTTAATTAGGACACTTTGGGCTAGATGCGTCTTAAGATTCATCAAAGATGGGGTAAGGACATCCTCATCTAAAGTCTTTATAAGTGAGGGCAGGCATAGGCTCATCAATGGGGTTTCTATGGGAGATGACTCAATGCTGGATCAGGTCTTAATGTTGCTAAAGCCTTACATTCAGATGATGGGCTCTGCTGGTATGTGACACTAGGGCATGGGTGTCGTCGGTCGAGCATATGTCGGTGTCAGTATAACCTCAAGCCTGGGGGTGCTCCTTGGGAGAGTTATGGCTGGGAGGCGAGCTTGGGACTGTAACCCTAGTCCATTATGTCCCTGTTTCAACTTTGCATGGCTAGTGTGGTGCGATATCCCAAATGGGGTTTTTGGTTGACCAAGGTTGACACTGAGAGCGCATTAAGCTGGGCTCTCCTTCCATCCTCATGGAATTCCCTAGATCAGCTTTGCGCTGTAGCAGTTGGTGCAGCTTGTGTTGACCCCTGCTCTCCCACTGTAGCATGCATGGCTTCTTGTTCCCAGCCAGCCCTTTGCTTCCTTGTATGTTGCAGGTTGTAGTATCTTTAGTCAAGTTGTATTTTATTGTAGAGCCATAGCTGCGTCAAAACGTGTTTGGTATTGAAATTGTTATGAAACTTGAAAGGCATTTTTATATGCGTGGGCAACTATAACAACATTTAGACACCCCCGTCTATGATAAGAAGCCAAACTTTTCAAGACCTCTTTGTCGTTTCCAAACATCCACTCAATTAGCGAATCGCGGATCAGCATGCCGCGGTGAATATGTACCCGGGCCCCGTACACACCGCCCCATTGGGGATCAAGATTCTTCCATACTAGTTCGTCCAGGTATCTGTTGCCTTTTACCTGCTTGTACAGGGTGTTCCACCGTAATCGAGGCTTTGCTTCGTATTCTCGAAGTTTTTTTTTCTTTGACTACAGGAGTTCTTGTCTGACTGAATGAAGTTCTCTTTTCTAGGTGGAGTGACAAGTATATGCATGTTGGGTTTGATGGTGAACCTACTGCTGACTCTAAACTTCATAGCAAACTGGATCGCACTATTCGTGACAAGCTTGAAGCGCAAGTAAGTGCATTTAAGGGGCAAAGAGGAATTATTGCTGTTTCATGCTCTCTACTTTTTTTTGACATGACTCTTTCAAATATTCAATGAAGCCGTTACATATTAATTAACCTTCCTAGTTGTTGCTATTATACCTCTGTCTGGTTTGCCCTAACAATAATGATGTCTATGTGAGCATGTATGGGAAAGCCTGTGCGTGGTAATTTATGCTTTCAATGTACTGAATCCATGCTGACATTGACAACTTTTTCTCAGGCAATTCTGAAAAGTTATCGATTACCTAACCCAGGTGATGTGGCACATGAAAGATTTTTGGCATACCTGGTGCCTCAAGTGGAAGAGGTAAAATGCTATTTTGAGAATTATTCTGCATGAATCTGAATTCTTTATGCTATCATGTGTCCACATGTGTCCAGAAGAAACACGAGGAGGGGGGGGGGTGGGATGTGTTCCCATGCGCACTATTCAAAATCTCACATGGGTAGTCTACGCCAGTCATGGTAAGAATTAGCGTAAACAAACACAAAGCTCCTTCGATTATTTAAGCTTGCTGTTTTGTGATGAGAAATCAAACGAGTTATCAAGAAAAAGTGGGTGGACAAGCCAATGAGGTGATAGCTCAAGTGGTAGAGATGTTTGACATGGACTAGGAGGTCCTGGGTTCAAAACCCCACATGGTGCTTCCTCGGTGGCATCGCCTATGGGCGGATAAAAAAGCGCCCTACGGGCGGTGGAAAAATGGTAACTATGGGAGGATCTTGGGCCCAAGGCCAATCGGGAAAAAAAGGAAAAAAAGAAAAAGGGAAAAAAAAGTGGGTGGACAAGGCCAAGTACCATTCATATGGTATCAAATATAGGTATTTTGATAACTTTCTGTACTCTATCTTCATTTGTACGACTTTTTGTTTTTGCTCGTGTTGATCTGCAGTTATGTAAGGATTCAATTGATGAAAGTACGGAGGTGTCCTATGCTTGGACGAGGGAATATCATTTTGAAGTGAGTTCTTTACTCTTTTTGTCCAAACCATCATTGTGGCACTGTAAGGTACTCTTTCAAGTACATGTCTGAACCGACAGCTCAAAGAAAGCTTGCAATGTTTGTCATCAACTTCTCAGACGAGGTCAGAAGATTTGCAAACTACATCCAATTACATTTTCTCGTTTGGAGACCAGTCGGTACAATACTTGGTAATGCATCTCTAAAAGCACCTCCAAATAACAGACACATGATTATGTGTTAGTTCGGCCAAACGTAGTAGGACTTGCCTTTGATTAATTAGAGACTATGGTTGAGGTTCATGTTAAGTTTATTATGGGCAGCCGCTGCAAGGCAAGATTGCTCTCCGAAAGAAAAGGGAAAAGGAGATCCGTTCTAACGAGGAGACAGATGTCTCTTTCACAATTCCATCAAGTGTGATGGTATGCCAGAGAGAGTTTACTCAAGAGGAAGATAAGCAATGGGAAGCTAGCAGACTAGCACTTACAGAGGTGAGATTTGTATATTGATGTATGCTGTTGTTGGTGCCATTTATTATCATTTTGTATTAAGTGCTATGTCTTGTTATCCTTTTAGGGGGTTGTCCTGTCCACAGGCTTAACATCTTCTGTTCACGCCAAGAGGAGAAAGTCTGTTGAGGCAGTGGCGTCGTCATCTCCCAAACAAAGAGAGGAAACTGATAACACTACACATGAGAATGCGGAAGAGGTCGATATGTAATGACTCATGTTTTTTTAACAGCAGGTATTTAAGTGCAATATGCAACTCACATGTCTTTAGTTCTTTCTCATGTTTGATCCCTGAGTGATACCACTACTTTGCATCTAATTATCCCTCTTGTGAAACCATGTTTGCATCTCAGGGGCAGCTCCTTTTCTTCATTACTTTTATAGGATTACTTTTGGGATTTTGGACTAATACTCGAGCAGCTTTGACTTGTTTAGGAGAATTGAAGCTTGGCATTGGAAAATTTATTGTCTTACAAGTTTTCATATGGTTGGCAACATAAACCTCTTGTACCACAACCTTTTGATATGTCATGTGTTTATTGGTAGAGTCGAGTTCAGGATATTCTGAACTTGTGTTTTTGATCTTTATCACGTGCAGTTCAGCATGTGCACACACACAAACACCCCCCCACCCCAAAAAAGAAAAGAAAAAACCGCATTTTGAGGACATGTTGCTTTTGGGTTTTAGTGGACTAATAACTTTGATTGTTGAACATGCAGTAGGATCTTGCTTTGCGGTTGGAAACTTACAAGAGATTCCAAGCTTGAGTGAGTGTAAACAGCTACCCTTTTTTCTTTGTAAAAGGAGATGTTACCTTGTCTCCTTATCAACTGTTTTACAAAAAAGAAAATAGTCAGAATGATGCTTTTTATCTTTTAGGCTCTAAGATGGCCTTTGTTTTGGTACCTTTTGTTTTCATTATCCTTTCTTGTAAGAAAGGGATGTGGCTTTCGCTCATAACACACACACACACACACACACACACACCCCCCTCCCCCCCTTCTTTCCCCTCTCTCTCTTTGTCTGTGTGTGCTCTTTTCTTGTTGCCTTCCCTTTCATTCCTCTCTATCCCTCTCTGTGCTCTTTTCTTGTTGCCTTCCCTTTCATTCCTCTCTTTCCCTCTCTGTGCTCTTCTTCATTAACTCATCCTCTACCTTCTATTTCTATTTCTTTTGTTCTCAAGCTCTGCCCAAAACATTTGTTTCCTTGTTCTTCTCAAACCTAGCTTCACTTAATGACATTAGTTTTAGGGATGATGCAAAACAATGAATGGAGTTATGAAGTCACACAACTCAAAATAGTATAGCAAGTGTGCAAGCAGTTTTAGGGTTTCCATTCAAAAACTCGAGAAAGGATCGACATGAGATGCAAGTAGTTTTAGGGTTGGCATTATGATCATTTGAGTAAGATCCACAAAAAATTAACAAACAAGGAGAGTTCTGCTTAGTGCTTGGGTTAAAAAAATTGTGCAAAAGATGTTTGGGAGAGCACTAAGATGTTGCTTTTGCAAAAGGAAGACAAAAATAACAAGTATTCAAGAATCCAAAAAGAGTTACTTGCAAACTAAAACTAAGCTGGAACTTAGCATGTTGTTATGAGAAAAAAAAGGTCACGTTGACAACAACTTAACAATGTTCACTATTTTTTAATCATGCTACTTTGCAATGCTACCTAAATATTGTTGCATGTTGAGTATGTCAATAGGTACATCTATCATAAAAAACGAAGAGACAAAGGCATCAGCTCATTATGCTTGAAAAATAATAGCACTAATGAAGAATTGTATTAAAAAAAAGGAATTAAGATCAAAAGGTAAAGAAATATATGCAAGGACAAGCAAAAAAGAAATGATTTGTAGCATCTATAAGAAAATCACGAGCTATCCTCCATTTAATTCACCATGGTTGTAGTATTGAGATAATTTTTACAATTATGATGCGATCCATGTATTTGGAAAGCTTAAGGCTCGTGCTTTCGTTGGAATCTCTATTCCCACATGTAATAGGCCTCCTAGGCTTGTCAACCAAGATCTCCTAAACACAGTCCAACACAAGATTAGAGAAAACCAAATAAATGGGGTGTAGGCAAGCTCACCACCCAACCGTAGGATCAGTACTTCGATCCACCCCTAAACTAGGGGGCTAAGGTTCTACTCCACAGTATATGCTAGTCAGCACACTTGCGTCGCATACCACCAGTGCCTATCCACGGGTCCTCAGAAAGACTATCTGTAATCCACCATGACCACGGTAGGAGTAGAAACTCTAGTCCATGCACAGACCCATCGAAAGTGCACCGCACAATTGTCTACCAAATAATAACCCAAGGCATCACTGATATAGTGATAATTGCCGCTATAAATAGCCAACTTGCCAAGGATAGCCAGTAGCCTAGTTTATTAATTCTAAATCTTAGCCCTCTGTATCTTGTATCTGCTTGCTATCTCCTAATTCCAAGGTCCCCTAACCTTGTTGGATTAGGCTTGCTAGCTCTAGGTACATAACATACTTCCCCTCCTCGGACGTTTTCACTCTTGAAAACAAAATTTGTCTAAGAAAGAAAACTAGGGAACCTATGCTCTATACTAGCAACTGTCTAAGTTGAGTCCTTATCCATCCTATCTTTCCACTTAATTTTATACTCAAGAATCTACTTATTTTTTAGATTCCTCTCCCTGAACTCAATAGGTGACTAGAGGATATGGTACAATAGGAGATTTATATATGGGGCGTTTTGGTTTGGACATGCTCTTGAGAGAGGAACACTTTCAGAGGTCATTTAGGGCGACGAGAGTGTTCAGATATTTGATAGTTCTCTGGTTCTCAAAGAGGAAAGGTATTTTTTTATACCCCCTAGGTACGAGGAATTAACCAATTATGATAGGGTAGGTAATTTGATTGGCTAGGAAAATTCTCTATAATGTCAAACTATTTGATTCCTCGAGATTTGGATTGAGGGATTGTTGTGTTCCTCTCATGACTCTAGTTCAAGTTGGTATGTCTTTAGTGAGTTGATTGGCACCATTCCTTTACATTAAGGGATTGTTGTGTTCCTCACGACTTTGGTTCGAGTTGGTATGCCAGATTACGTGATTCCTCGAGATTCAGATTGAGGGATTGTTGTGTTCGTCACAACTCTGGTTCGAGTTGCTATGTCTTTAGTTCCACTGAGATAGTTGTAGGAACAATGGCTGCATATTTAGTTAGTTCCTATGATAGAGTTATGAGTGAAAAGAACAAACATGGTGAACCAGTTTATGGAGTGAGTTAGATGTAGTTTGAGTTTCCCTGTTTATTTCCAAGAGTGGGGATGTCT
This sequence comes from Cibotium barometz, assembly GCF_041138505.1. Lineage (NCBI taxonomy): Eukaryota > Viridiplantae > Streptophyta > Polypodiopsida > Cyatheales > Cibotiaceae > Cibotium > Cibotium barometz. The sequence goes on along the minus strand of NC_141062.1, from coordinate 42,327,793 downwards.
TAGCATTGTGAATCCTCAAGATCTTGTTGAGGTTGAGGACTTGTCTTATGTTCCACATGAACCGAAAATGATGATTGATTTCAAGGAAACGCAACTTAGAAATAAGTTCAACACTAAGTATAAAATCAAGGGGAAAGATAGGACAGAGGAGGACTCAACTTAGGAGATAGTTGTAGTTTATAGCATGGGTTTCCTGGTTTTCTTTCTTAGATAGATTTTGTTCCAAGGGTGGAAACGTATGAGGAGGGGAAGTATGCCCAGTACTAATTCTCGGAATTACTAACCTAGCTCGATAGAGTTAGGGGAGTCCTAGGATTAAGAGAATGCAGGCTAAGGTTATTATTAATAAATCCATGTGTATAGACTATTTAACAAGATGGTTATCTAAAACAGTAGTGGGCACTATATAAAAGAAACATGGGTTATTATTTCACTATTGGTTAGAGTTCGACCAAGACTCCAGCCATGCATGTGGTAGAGCATGGATTGGCATGCTGAAGGGATGTATTGGGCATACTGGCATAGATTTGTGGGAGTCAAACCTTAGCCCCTGGCTCGAGGTTGGTTCGAAGCATAGAACCAATTGTTATTTTAGGAGGTGAGCTAGCTTGCACCCCTTTTATACATATTGTTCCTTGTATGTATGGATGTGAATGTGTATATATATCTATTTTTTTACCACCCTTTGAAATGTAAATGTCTCTAAATGCAGGTAATATATAGGTTTTCTTAAGAACGAGGCTCCCGAGAGCCAACCCAAAGAAAATTAACCATCATGGTGGTGGTCAAATGGACCTTAAAATATTTTTGAGATCCATTAAATGTCAATCACAATGGCTGAGAACACAAATTATTGTTAAGAAAAATGTCTTTGCATACCAAACAAAAATTAAGGCAATGTTAAAAGTAACCAAGATTGTACAAAATAGATAAAATATCAAGATTATAACTAACATGTATGATTTTTGTTCCCTCAAAATAAAGCCAATTCCAAATTTCTACCATGAATATCATTTTCGATACTACAATCCCACTTTTTAGAGCACTGATTGAAACGAGCATTTTTAAGATTTGAAACAACCTACAATCCTATGTGGCAAGTGTGGAGTATTCTATCACCTATGTTGTATGCTTAAAGTATCCCATCACCTCCTTTGAACGTTATCATGTGTGACTAGAAAATTGAGGTATTCTCTTGTGTAAGTTTTCAAGCTTGACAATGTGAGCCAAATGAATTTCCACCAATTCGCAAATCAAAATTACAAGGCAAAAACAACAACCTAAGGAGCTCCAAAACTTTAGTAGGTGAGCATAGAACGTTGTGTGGCAACCTCATTTAGGACACTTATTGATTTTTCTAGTACAAATGTGACATGATAATTGGATGAGAGAGAGAGAGAGAGAGAGAGAGAGAGAGAGAGAGAGAGTTGTTATAAAGACAATATATGCAATGCATCTTAAACATTGTCCACATGGTGAGAAGTTCTCATGTGATGATAATTTTGTAAACAAGTCTTTTTGTTTAATACTAAGAATATTGATTAGTTCAATGGCTCATAATTAATAACCCTTCATGAATTAGGAACGTCGTAACTATTTTTATTTGATTAAAGACTTTTTTAGAGTTTCCAAATGAATCATGTGCCCTTGTAAAGGTGCCAAAGCATCATCCTTTAAACGGAGAAATTTGATACACACACATGAAGAGTGGATGTTAGTCATGAACTCTGTGGTCAAGTGGGGACGCCCATTTGATCATTGCTTTCACATAGGAATGTGGGTGATGCCATTATTTTAATTCCATATGTAAAGTATGTAGATCAGGTCAGTATTTGTGTAGGGGATGCGCCTTTTATTTATTACATTTTCCAGCATTAATATGTTTAATCAGTTGTGTGCGTTGGTATGATATAGTCAAGATTAATGTGTTTAATCGGTTGTGTGCGTAGACTAATATTCCTTTGGTGTAGGCAATGATTGAGTGGCGGACTATGTGTTAGTCTCATGGGTGGAACATGTGTCAGCGGACCACAATGAGATATCTTGGAAGACATGTGCTCACCTTTTAGGTTTTCATATTTGGCATTTATATTTTTTGAAGGCCTTAGCGTCAAACCTTTGTACATACCAATTAGCATTTTATGCTTTTGGTAGGCCCAAGACTCTATAATTAGGCTTACTATATTTTTGGAAGGACCTTGTACTCAATGACTCAAAAAGCTATTTGGCTTTATTTTTTTGGATGATCTTTTTTGTAAATAGAAAGCATCAATATATTTAAATATGGGTGAGCAGTATGATGGGCCACACTCACCGAATAGAAACCACCCTTCTTCTTCCCAAAGCCACCTTCATGAATCTTAATACTCTCCATAATCCATCAGTATGGATGGAATCAACACTTTGAGGAGACCACGGGCCTATTCTCACAATTGCTAAGCTTTGCCTCTTCTCAAAAGCGATAATGGAGGGCTCCCAATCTCCTGCAAATCCATGCTTTCGAAAATTAGCATCACGGGCAGTTTTGCGCTTACATTTATGCTTAAGTTTTAAGCTTAACTAAGCTTAATTAAGCCTAGCTTATAGCTTGCCTACCTACCAAACCTATAAGCTATTAAAAATAGCTTCTTTAATGAGCTATACTCTAAGCTTTCAACTATCTAACCCTTCAAATATCAAGCTTCAAAACCCTTGCCTTCTCAAGTGAATTAAAGGCTACAAACACCCCTTTTTGCTAGAATTTCAAAGTCTACACCAATAAATAGAGAGTTCCAAAAATTCAAATTTTGCTTTGCTCAAAAGATGGAGATAGAGGGAGTTTCCATGGCACAAAAATTTCTTCATCCTCGACTCTCCTATTTCAGAAATTCAGGACAAAAACAAGTGTTCGGGGCTTCCACTTGCATACATCAAAGTTTGCCATCTTGACGAACCAATTGAAGGGGCTTATTAACAACTTTTTTGAGATTCCTCCAAGCTCGAAAAGCCACTTACGGATTTATTTGACACTTGGAGGTTGATTGTCGCTCGCTCAAGAATTGGTTCAACACTCGACTTCCAACAAGTTGAAGTAAGGCCGTAAGTATTATTCTGCACATATATTGTTTGCTTTGCTTATTGTCACTCGCTCAAGAATTGGTTCAACACTCGACTTTCAACAAATTGAAGCAAGGCTGTAAGTATTATTCCGCACATATATTGTTTGCTTTGCTTATTTTTATTTTTTATTCTTCTTCTCAATTTCGCATCATGACTAACCCCCAACAATTATGGAACAACTTCAATCTGTTCAAGCTCAACTTAACCAAGAAAGAGCTAAAAGAATAGAATTGGAAAAAATTGTAGCAAGAAATGTGGACGAAGTGTTGAGCCCCAACTTGACATTCGTCGTACCATCCGAGAGACTTTTCGTAAGCAAGAAGATTAATTGAAAAGCATTCACCTTTCAAAATTTTGATGGTATGAAGGAACCAAAGATTATATTGTCATGGCTTAGTCAACTTGATGACTACTTTTCCGAGGAAGAATTTTCTAAGAAAGATAAAGTCAAATGTGCTGCCAACCATTTGGTTGAAAGTGCATCTCTATGGTGGAATGCCATCAAGCAAGGACGAGATAGACCAAGGACTTGGAAGGAATTTCAAAAGCTTATCAAACAAAATTTCCTTCCACCTCAATATAATGCTAGGGCACATCAACAATGGGATATGCTACACGGAATTGATAAAGAAAACGAAAGTGTTGACGTACGTGGATAAATTTTGGTAAACACTTATCCAACTTCAAGCCATAGAGAGAGTGCGATGTGAAAATTCATTATCGGATTAAAGCCTACACTTAGGACATAGATCAACATGTTTCAGCCACACTCTCTATCCACGGTTATCTCTCTGGCCCACAATTGCGAGCGAAAGAATGGAGCAACAAGGGAGAACAAACCACCACAGGAGTCTCATACTATTAAAAAAGCCAATAACAATAATAAGAAGAGTGAAAATGTGAAGCCAAAGTAGGTTTCCGTACCTAAAATTACAAGATACTATAATTGCAAACAATGAGGACACATTGCAATTAATTGCCCGGAGAATAAGAAGCAACCCACCACTTGAGTCAACATGATCGATGGTGACGATGATGAGGACGATGACGACTTTTCTCTCGAGCAAGAGGGTAATTCTGAACAAGAAGATGAATACGATGATCCAGGTATGCCTAAACTCATCGAAAAGAAAATCTCTCCTCACATGCTTCTTAAAATGAAAGGTACAATATTAAGGGCAAGGAAGTAAGTATATTGCATGATGATTGGTAGCACATTTATTTCCAAAAAGCTTGTGCATGATTTTAAATTAGATGTAATTCCTTCTAAGTACAAGATTAAAACTACATTCCAAGGCACTAAATACAAATTGCACTAGGGAAGTGAAAGATGTTATATTATCCATTGCACCTTATGAGAAACCTTGCACATTTTTTTGTTACACCCCTGCATTCATATGATGTTATCCTTGGTATGCCATGGAGACATGAGCATAATGGATGTGCAATGTTTATGTAAGGTTTTGATGTTCAATTTGTGCAAAGTCTATGTTCTATTAATTTTTGTTATTGAGTTTGAGTAGTTCTTCTCCAAGTGTCATAAAGATCGTGAGACAGAGAGAGAGAGAGAGAGAGAGAGAGAGAGAGAGAGAGAGAGTTCACAAATACTAGGTTACTAGGTTAGTGACTTCCTAAAACTAAACGTGATGCCATGCAGAGGTGTCATGGCTTTCCGAGGCTCTAGAATCTAGATTCAGTGGGTCCTCATGCACGATGCCCAAGTTATTGGTTATGCCTCCTTGGCTATAGCTATAGCCACCACCAATAGTAGTGCACAAGCCCTCTCTACCAAGAGATACTGGGTTCGAATCTACCCTAGTGGCATCTAAATTTCAATCCCATCCCTCGCTAATAAATTCGTTTTAAACAAAAGTTATTTGTTTGAGTGTCCTTGTGTTGGGAAGGTGGAATAATCCATCGGCTCACACAAGCAGCCACCGCTGTGTAGCTAACAAACATCGAACCTGGACCCCCATAATGAGACCCAACCATTCTACTAGCTCGACTAACGCCCATTTGTTTGAGTGTTCTATGGTCAGGGGTAATTCGGCCTGTTACACATAACCATCCTTCTCTTTTTTGGTTGCATTCTATGGACATGTGTTGCCAACCAAGTTTTAAATAAATTTGTAACTTGGTCAGTCATTCCTTTATACACAAGAAAAAATGGGACCCCTTTTAGAAATGGACCTTTGTGTTGATTGGTCTTTTTTATCCATGTCCAGCCACTTTTGGCTGCCCAAGATTGCCTTTTCGATGACCTCTAGGTGGCATCCTCGTCAGCATGGGGACCATAGGACACTTTTTTCTATGTGGAAAGGTGAGTGCCCAAAATATGAATTGGAGTCTTTTGATTGGCTATGTAAACCAAAAAGGGAGGCAGTCCTGACTCCTGGTGTGTAAAGGGCCTTACAAGTTGGATGGATAAGAACGGAAGGCGTAGATTTAAAGGTTTGGAAAAATGCGCGATTTTTTTTCAAAGAATTGAATGTTTTTACTTGAGGTGACATGTTGGCCGGCGGGACCCGCAAGAACAGACGTGGCGTAATCAGAAAGTAGCGTGGCGCCGCCATGGCGGTCGCACTTTTGCTACGATATTATGTGAGAGGTGACATCATCGATGACGCTGTTTGGTGTTAGTAACTTAGAAGTTACATGTAAATTGTCTACTGAGAAAGCGGTAGTCGTGTTGACACGTGTACATTATGGGCCAATGACGTGTCCTTGTCTCGGACTCTGTCCGGACTCCAGAATCAAAGGCCTTTAACCTTTTCACTTTCGACAAATTTTATCCATAGGTGGCATAACTACGTGGCATGTCTTGACATGCAGTAAATGGGTGGGCATAGTAATGTAGTGAGTAATGAGATTGTGATGTCGCATGAACGAGGAGTGATTTTTTTTTGTGAAATTGGAAAGAACCACACACACACAAGTGCCATCGCTTCCACAAGGAGGACTCGTATCGAGTACCTTAACCTAACACGCGATCGGCAACAATAAGGAGGGATTTTAAATAAGATGGCATCTTACATATACGTAACCAACGGGTTCGTAATGTAGCAGTGTGGGTTTGTGACTTGGGGGAAGCCCTGAGTTCAAACCCTATAGCCACGTGGCACCCACAACCTTGGCTCTCCTCATTGCCAAAAGCGTGTCGTTCCACCCCTCACCTTGTTGAGTCTGACCCTTCTTTGGCCCGGCTCCATGGCCGTGGTAAGCTCGGCTCGTTCCATCCATCTCTGATTGTTGATCCCAGTGGTGCAGTGGCCAGCCTTGTTGGCTCATCAACTCGTCTGCTCAGCATAGCTTGTCGACACATAGCGGCTCCATTTTCCCCAGCATAATACCGCCGGCACAGTGGGGGGGTGGGCATACCACGTTAGGCACATGGCATCGAGAATACCACTAATCACGTAGGAGGCCTCACGTGCCTACATGGTGCGTGAGTCTGTTTCGTGATGTGCCTAGGTATGGGTCCATGTTATGCCTCGCACATCGCTTATTACAGATAGGAAGACCAATTTGGTACCCTTTGTAGCATTTCTTCCGGTCTTCCCCTGAGGTAGGAAGACCAAGCCGCCGAGGGGTGGGTGCCAAATGGTCCGATGTCAATTGTTAGAATGAGTCGACCCACTGATGAACAGGTAGGGAATTGCATCAAAGTTTTTGAAAGCAATCGAATAACCTCTTATGAATGCCACGTTGCCAGGTGAAGCGAACAGCGTGGCATACATATTTTTGTTTGCCTGTGCATTTTTTCTGTCTAAAAAACTGACGTCGAGAAAATGACGTGGCACACACGGGAACAGGATCACACCGGAGTACGTGGCTTTTCCAGGTAGTATTTGACAATTTCTAATTATCTGGATAATGACAAAAGGCGATCGTTTTTTTTTTTTTTGGGGGGGGGGGGGGAGGGGGTGGGGGGCATCGACAAGTTCATCTTTATCGTCCGCATCATTATCTTCTTGGGCGCAAGAAAAGGCTTGTATGGTATGTGTCTCCCCGCCATAGCCACAGAAGCTGTGCAGGAAATATAATTCCCTTTCATTACAGCGAACTCCAGCCTCTTTGTTCTCCTTCACCATTGCCAATCCTTCAGCCTTTTCCCCTTCCGGATGATCTACCCTTCTCATGTTAGGTCTCGCCTTCGGGTCCGCGCCCGCAGGTGCTCTCTCCTTATCTCGTCTATTTTGGTCTACCTGATAAGGAAGGCCAGTCTATGTCGGTTTGATCGCTTCTGCCATGTTTCTAAGGTTTTGTCATATAGCGTTTCAGCATCTAGGACTTCATTGTGTAGGTTTAGTTCTATGGAAGTGTTTCAGCTTAAATGTGTTCGATTGTGAATGACCAGGGTTTCAATATCTAGTTCAGCTTTGCTTTAGATGCTAAAGTTTGTACCCTTAGGGTTTTATTCATCTTTTAGGGTATTTCTTGTCCTTAAGGTTTCATTTTATAGGGTTTCTTACAGGGATCTCCATGTATGTGCAGATACACAGCAGTGAGTTCCATTGCAAAGCTTGTGATGTGGAGACGGTTGAAGCTGCAACGGTATAGAAAGCTTGAACTCAGACTGCAAGGAAATGCGTCACATCCAGGGAGAAGCGTGTGAGTTCTGTTGATCTGTAACTGTTTCAATTGGTCAGACTCACCATGTCAGTGAGCTGGGAGGTGGCCTCAGGCCCTACTGTAGGGTACAACATGGCAGCCCAGGGCAACAGTTGTGGTGTTGCAGAGGGTTCTAAGGTCCCTAATTTCCCTAATTACAGAGGTTTATCAGGTGGTGCAGAGAGTTCTACGGATCCTAATTACAGGGTACTTTCCCCACAGGATAATGTAGTCTGGGGGCTTTCAGCTCTCTCTTTGTATGTGCAGCCTCACAGGGAGGCAGAAGTCTCCCCACCGGAAGAGAACAGATGTATGCCTCTTGGCAAAGTACGATGTGCATCCCCAGAATTGAACAGATGCGTGTCTTTGAGAAGTAATGATAGCACATCTCTTGTCTTCACATCTCCCCCAGAGGGATCGCCGATGTGCAGAAAGGCTTTTGGATCACATAGTTCTACCTGCGATGTAGCTCTTGTACCACACAATGTGGTCCACAAACCATCACTGGTTTCATGTATTCATGACAGTTGTAATAGTGATGCGGGAAGCGATGTAGAATCCACGCCTCACAGTGCTGCTCTTAATACGGCATTTGTATCTCATAGTAACATCAGATCCAGAATGAGCTGCTCCCCCATGAACTATAATTCCCCTGATGAACACTATTGGCGAAGTAGACTCTATGGCTTTCCCAATACTCTCCGGAGCCCCAACTCAACACTGGATGTAGTTGCAGAGGACAAACCATGGGAGGATTTCCCAGTGCCAATGCCCGATGTAGTGGAGCCTGATACCATATCAACAGCATCATCATCATCATCATTTTCGTCTGTGGACGACATGCCACTTGATAGTTCTTGCACTTCTGGTGAGGGCTCTCAGGTCTCAGGGAACACAGAAGCACAAAGTGCCTACAAAGTATCATCAGACCACTTCAGCTCCTTAGGAGGGTCTCCTCCTAGGTAATTATCCCAAAGCTGCAACAAAGATTTGTTTATATTCTATTTTCAATGCACTGAGTGTGCTAATTTTGATATTTGTTTTCCCTTGACTCTGCAGGAAAGGTTTATCTCGATTCTATGCGGGCAAGTCCCGATCATTTAGCTGCCTGGGAGATGTAGTTTCCCTGAAAGATCTTGCCAAACCTGAGAGTCCATATGCAAGGAAACGCAAGCATAATCTAGGCAGCAATGGTATTCTTGATCGTCCTCGACTCCCCCCCTTACAAAAGGGTGCTGCCAGTATATCGAAGAAGTCACTTCACAGTGGCAAATCTTCACTAGCATTGGCTGTGGCCATGAGTACAAAGCAGGGTTTACTTGATATAGAGGAGCAAGATTCAAAAAGTTCTCTAGTAGCGCAAAGGTGGCCAAGAAGTCCAGTACCCTCTAGATCTTATTCTCTCTCTGATCTGCAGGGGGGTGGCAGGGATTCATTTTTCTCCTAGCTGAATCATTGTCTTCAAGCAGCTCTTATGAGAAGCTGCTGGCTGCATAGGCTAGTGTTTCTTAAACGTGTACATGTAGGTGGCCTTTCAAAGTATAGTAATTGGTAGTGGGTTTCTAGAAAGCAAAATAGGCGAACATTTCAAAGTAAATTAATTGGTAGTGGGTTTCTAGAAAGCAAAATGGACTTTGTTCGCTTTAGTTGCCGGATTTGATGCCTGGTAATGACATGTAGTTGCTTAGAGTGTCTGTTTCACGTTGGATATATGTCTTATCAGGATTGCAAACTGCTCGAGCTGGCTGTGGTGGTCTTGACCGCCTCTGCAAGGTTGAGTTTCTGCAAAAACTAGAAACAGGTGATGTGTGCTGTGCTCGTCTTTGCAAGCAATAGATTAATGTACAAACTATCATACTTTGTCTAAAGTGATCATTTTCGTTTCTTGTTTGATGCATGTGCAAACTGAGTTGTGGATCATACCTGTTATTGTCTGTGATCAGTTCATCATTATCTAATTCAATGCATGTGAAATGACACTGTTTGGGCGTGGTGATTGGGTTTACAGGATTGTAGTGACTTCAGGCGGTGGTATCGAGTCATTTCTATTTTAGAGAAAATATTTTTGTACTTAAATAGATTTTTTAACGTCAAAAGCTCATATGCTTAAGGCAAGGCCTACTTCCCTCTGTAAGTGGGGGTTCGTCAACAATATTTTTCCCCCCCTTTTTTGTTTTTATCTTAGCTTTTTTTTCAGCATGCAATGGAAATCCCATAGAAGAAGAAGCAAGCCCCATATTCCTTTCAACTGAGAGAGCATGGCCATCATTCCCACGCTTGGGTAATGGCATGTCTCATGTGTCTCAAACTCAATTTTGTGGTCCTGAAAGTTACCTTGTATATACATACATATACGTACATGAATGTACTTATATATACGTGTGCGGGTCTATGTGTGTGCATGTTTTTACATCTGTATAATTAATATATACACGTCTAAATATGTATGTATGTTTAAAAGGTTTATTACACAAATGCAAATATATATATATATATATATATATATATATGTAAGAGTGTGTATGTACGAATGTATTCACATGTGTATATGTATAAGTATGTTACACATGTATATATACGTATATAATTGGGTTTTGAGACACATGGATACCAAAAAATGCCATTCCACAAGGGTGAGTTATGGAAAATCTATGATTATGTTTTGTTGAAAGATATTTAGGGCTTGCTTCATCATATGGCTTAGGGTTTATATATATATATACATACACATTTTGAGTTCCTAGATGATATAATCTGGGAAAATATGTCCACTTTACTTGAGGCCCAAAGTCTTCTATAGTTTCCTTGCTCCTTGGTGATGTGGTGATGTAAATACTCTCAATGTACATGCATTTTGATATGTTCTCATCATGTATCTTATTATTTGTAGATCATGCTCTCATTGCCAATATATACAATGAAGAGGAACTTGTTTTCTTTGATGAAGCACAAGAAATGATCATTGGATGCATAAAAGCCATTGTTAGGAAGTGGGTTTATAAAGCTTAGGCGTAAAGCTGATGGTAGTATTTACTGCTACAAGACAAGACTTTTATCAAAGGATTATGGTAAAAAGCCCATTAGTCCGAAGTGGGTTTATAAGCTTACGTGTAAAGTTGATGGTAGCGTTGAGACCACTACAAGACAAGACTTGTTGTAAATGATTATGCTTAAGAGAAGGGTATAGATTATGATAGCGTTGAGACCGTTACAAGACAAGGCTTGTTGTGAAGGATTATGCTTAAGAGAAGATCATAGATTATAATTATAGCTTTGCACCGACGTCTTGTATAACTAAGATTAGATGTTTTATTACATTGGTAGCGCATCATGGTTGGAATGTATATCAGTTGGATATCAAGAATGCCTTCTTGAATGGTGATTTACATGGGGAGGTTCATGTATCTCAATCTCGTGGTTTTGTGGAGAAAGGATAGGAGTCTAAAGTATGCAGGTTAAAAAAAAGTTTTATATGGTCTAACGCAAGCTCTTAGAGTACGGTATGAGAAGATAAACACATACTTAGTTATAAATGGTTTCTACAAACAATCCAACTGAGAGTACCTTCTATGTAAGAGGAGTAAATATATATTTTTAGTTATCCTATACGGTGATGAAACCTAATGAGGAGTTAATCTTAGTAGTGAAGTATTTGTTTTTTTCTTAGTAAGCAATTGATGTGCTACTATAAAAGGAAACCCAAGCAATATTTTCAACCTTAAAGGTTGAATTACATGTCATTTGACATGAGAGATTTGGGCTCATTATATTATTTTTTGGGACTTATAGTTTATGCAGCGTGATGGTGGTATTATAATGTTGTAGTCAAAGTACATACAGAGACTGTTTACATGGTTTGGTGTTGAAGATTGTAAGCTCGTTGTTACACTAGTAGAGATAAGTGCTAGACTTAGTCTCTAGGATACAGGACAAGAATCCCCCATGTCCGTCTTCACTAATAGCCAGAGAATTAGCCGCTGTTGCGAGAAACCTAATGCTCCATGCAGGTTTATTTTGTCAAGGAGAGGTTCATTGCAGGAGAGATTAGCTTGGCTTATGTCTCTACACATAACAAAGTGGTAGATATGTTGAATAATGTGCTCTCACAAGAGAAGTTTTAAGTTTTTCGTAAACCTTTGGACTTATTGCCATTTGGGGATTAACGAGATCCATAGGATCCATGTACAGGTTCACATCATCACTATAGGGAGGATTTGTAGCCATTTATATGATACTGATGTGTGGTCATAGGCTAATATTGGGTCGGGATACTTTTTTCCTCTTTAGGAGGTTTTTTTTCCCAAGCGTATATAAGCACTCTCATGAGTGTGTAAGTAACCTTATCATGTCACTTCACTTATACTTCACTCATTCTCATCAATCTACTTTGAGTGTTGTGCTTTCATCTATGTCTTCTTGCTTGCTTCTATAACTATGTGTGTGTTGCTACTTTGATCTCCACTCTAACCATATTTATAGCCATTTATATTGTAATGATGAGGGGACGTAGGGTAATAATGGGCTGAGACACTTTTTCCACTTTGGGAGGTTTTTTTTCCGAGCGTATGTACGCACTCTTATGAGTGTGTTTAAGTAATCTTACTTCACTCATTCTCATCAATCTACTTTTAGCGTTGTGCTTCCATCTCTCTCTTCTTGCTTGTTGCATCTATGTGTATGTTGCTACTTTGTCTCCACTCCAATAATAAGTACTTGCAATTAGTCAGGCCTCTATTACTAGTGTTAAGCAACTATGTACACCGAATTTGTAGACTTGTCCTATTTGACATAAAGCACGGAGTAAGGTCGCTTTATATGTTCCAATGTCGTTTACCAAAGTCAAGTGCTCATTTGCATGGGTAAGATAGCAAAACGCCTTATAATAGGTTTGGCGAGTGAAACCTTGTTAACCTACGAAGTGGTTAACATACCCAATTTCCTAATGGTGACAGTGTCCTTGCATCACTCAAGTCAGTGGGGTGAAGTTGCACTACCGAGAAGTGGATGGCCGAGGGTACACCATGGAAGATAGTTGGTAGAATTGGTCCACACTCTATGATGGGCGGAATGAGTGCCAGGACTCCATGAAGGTTCAAAATGAGTGCCAAGACCCCATGGTAGATGGAGATCCGCGAGATATCATGGTGCGATAGGGTAAGATGCTCGGATCTCATTACCTGATGTTGAGAGATTGGGCTGGTGCTTCATGAATACCTCGACTAGGGTGATGTTTTTTTGGGGTTGAATTAGAGTCGAAGTAGAGTAAATAGACATGGAAGCTCGAGGGAGGTACCTACAAGGTCGAGGGTTCTGCACAGGCAGTGATGGGTCGTACCATGGGCCAGGCTTGTGCCCCCGCCATGGTCCCTCTATCTAGAGATGTACCAGGAGGGTTGGCATTGACGAGGGTAGTTGCAGGTGCATGAGTGCGTGTGTGCCATGAGTTATGAGAAGTGCGAAAATATGTAGGTGACATGTATGGAAAATTTGTGTATTAATAGTGATGATGTGGCTATAACATGCAGATCTCGTGTATATATTGTTGGTGGAGTGCATGTGCATTGGGCAAAAGGTGGGCTCATGTAGAAGCGTCATGTGGTGAAAACTTCAACACAATGCTTTCTTTGACTCTTACATATGGTTTGAGATAGGGAATTGGTGGTTGATGTGTAACCAGGTTAGCCAGTTGGGAATGAGATTAGGTTGTCTATGAGAATGGAAGAATTTAGAACACCCAGGTTGGCATGAACATGGGTAAAGCGTGCACGCGGACATGGGCGAATGTATTTAGGCACTTTTTAGCCTTTTTTTGAGCTATTGGTGGCTATTCGGTCTACTTGCTTGAAGCATGATGATGTCGACAAAGGTGCCGTGGCTTTGGAGGTGAAATTTTGCATTGCCGAGCAATGCCGACCTTGCGCATGTGATGTTGCTTTGATGTTTTGAGCATCTCTTCCTCACTTGAGTAGCACAAATGTATGCCCGTTGTGTGACTTGGAAGGAGATGTAGAGTGGGGTTGCTTGAAGCCCCGCATTACGTGAAAAAAGTTTATGAAATGTCAAAGGAAGCTTAACATCTTGTAGATTTAGAGCCAGCTCAAAGAACAAGGGTCTTTAAATGTGTATGAGATTCCCATTTGGGTGCATGGATCAGATGGCTCCACAAACCGCAATTGGGATGTCCTTTTGATTGGGCAAGATGCAGGATTCTCCAGAGAACATCTCCATGAATTCCCAACGTACGGAAGACTAGAAACCTTGTGAGTGTGCAGATGCCAGAATTGTTAGCCATGGATGCAAAGAGGGCTGTACTATGAGCAAGAACGAGACTCGATGATTAAGACAAGATTAAGCAAGACAACTAGATCGAAGGCAAGCATGCAAAGTGTTGACATGAGGCATAAATGTTGTGTGCAAAAATGAGATCTAATGTCAACGTGTCTTAATAAGGTGTAGTGTAGACCATTGGGTGCGATTAGCTAAAGGCATGAGTGCATGAATGGGTGCCAGGTGGACCACAAGGTAGGAAGGACAGTTCAGTCCTATGTGCTTAAGTATCGGTGGCAAAAGGATGTGGTGTCATCCACCATGAGGTGTGCATAAAGATTCCTTTGTGCGTAATGGATTAAGTCCTTCAGTTTTTGGTAAGTGCACGGTTCGTTATGTGGTGAGTGCATGTTCGGAAAGGATTTTGGACTATTCAAGAAGATGTACTTGGACTTTCCGGGAGAGTACCTATAAACAACTAGCTATACTAGCTCTACCCTTGGTGGCGAGCACTCTACCCATGCCCTACGGGAACGCTCTACTCACTCTGTGGGGAGCACTCTACCCATGCTCTACTCACTCAGTGGTGGGGAGCCAATATAAGTAGTAAAAGGAGGGTGAAGTGGTTTACCTGAAGTGGTTTACCTGAAGTGGTTTACCTACACTTATTGGTTGCTTAGGTAGATGTGGATATCGGTGGTGCATGCTGAAAGCGGTCGAATAAGAGTGTTGTCTCACCACCGATAGCTTCTTGTCGGAATGTTGAAAGCATGGATGAGAGCATCATCTCGTCGGGTAGCTTCTTCTTAGTGGAGATGTTGATCTTCGCTTACGATTTGCAGTTGCATTGGCTTCGAGGTTGGTATACAAGTGTCACACGTGTGTTGATGCCTTGAAGTTACCTACTAGATTGCTTGCTTTGGGTCCATCTTTGGGGTGATGAGCTGGCGTCTCAGTCTCTTTATCACACTAGTAGCTTTGCCGGCGGCATTATAAGGAAGACAGTTGGTGAGGTTTTCGATCATGCACGGTTGGCTGGCGTGTGGTGGTGTTGAAGAACCAGGTTGGCTAGGGTGGGTGTGCTACGAAGGTTTTGGTGAGGCTGGTTCTTGATCGTGAATGGTCAAAGGTTTTGTTGTTGGAGAGGTGGTGTGGCCGGTGGCTTGTGTTGTGGTAGAGAAGCCTTGCTGGCCCTCTCTCCCACTCACTCTCTCAAAATCACACACACACACACACACACACTCGTTCCATTCACTCAGGAGCTCTCACATCAAACTCTGGCAAACTTGCAACCCTTGCTTTCAACCTTTGCATCCAAGTGCTTGGGAAGAACATTGGCATAACTGTGAGACTTTTGTTCCTTCCACCACAGCTCCAACTAGCTGATTCGTAAAGAGCAAGACATCACAAAACAAGGGGTGTCCAGTGGGATAACCCAAGTTCATCAACAACCTTCCATCGGCTAAGACAATGATGCGAGTCTTGGTTTTACGGAACACCTAATCAAATTGAGGCTTTATGGTTATTGTCTTTACTCCAAGGTCTCCAACACATGCATATTGATCTCTTTGTCAAAGTGGCCAATATTATAGACAAAGGCATTGTTTTTTATCTTCTTCATGTGGCTTACCATGATAATGGTCTTGTTACTAGTAGTAGTGACAACGATGTCAGGGTCTTGATAACATCTTCGTCGAGAGTCAAGACACAAGAAGTCCTTCCAAGGCTTATAAAGCACATATGGGATCAATCTGAGTAAAAACCACTCATGCCCCATCTTTCGTAGCAAGAGCTTAACACCAACATAACCATAGCCACAAATAACAACCACTTTACCAGTTACCATGGCATCAGTGGCCCTCATGAGTCCATCAGGCAAAGAGTGATCGCGTAGAACTCGCACTTTGTCACTAATTCATTCACATTAATGGTAGGAAAGAGCGAAGATCCATTGGCCTGCATTTGGCGCAGAGGCGGTGCACCCTAGTAGTTGTCTCCTCTGACACACCAACAAGTCTGTCCTTCATTTTGCGATACTTCTTGGGGTCCTACTTGATGCCCTCCAAGATGATGGAAAGAACAATTTAAAACTCGGTTGTCACTGGAAGCAGGATCCAGGAGGGTATCATCCTTGGCAAAAGCATCTTCCACCTTCACACCCTCATGGATGGAGAGTGGCATCACCACCCTCATCAACAATCAAATTTGGGCCACCACCTGGACCTGAAGAGAGACAAACAGATAGGTGTTTGATCTGAGTAGTGCTAGATCTGAATTGCACGGAGTAGATAAAGCACGCATGGTGGCCTCCACCACCATTCTAGCAATGGCTTGGGTCATGGTGCTTACGAATTCATTCTCTGAAGTCTAGCAAACAAAGCTATCTCACTGGTTTTCCTTGGATCAATCAAAGTGCAAATTACCCTTATATGCCTTGCCTTTGTGTTCTTGTATATATCATCCATGCCATGGTTGTATGATTCTCTTTCCCGAAAAAAGAACATTTTCTTTGACATGAACTTGTACTCTCTCATGCTCAACACTTCTTTCTGAAACTCAACATCTAGCTCCTTCCATAAAGGAGACCATGAATTTCTCACTTCATCCTAATTCATCTCCTCCATCACACTTACAAAATGGAAACAATAAAAGCTCCCTTCTCTGGCAAGCCCCCCTCATATTGCAAGGCACTCTTTAATGAAGCAACCTCGCACATATGGAATCAACCTACAAGATCGGGCCAAGAGTTGAGACAAGTGACGTAGGCAGGTGTTGGAGGCAGGGCGTAGCGGGCTAGAGGTTAGGTGGAACTCCAGAATAACCACTAATACCCGGGGGTGGGGGCTAGTTTAATAAAGTAATTAAAAAAAGTAAAAGGGAGGATTTTAAAAATAAATGTTTGTTTTTTTGTGTGTTTTGTGTGTGTGTGTGTGTGGTGTGAGTGTGTGTTTTGAATAAATTAAATTAAATTAAATTAAAGGCAACTAAATTAAATTATTATTATTAATAATAAAGTAAAAAAGAAAAAAATACAAGGGAGGGGGAACTTTTTTTAATATTAATTATAAAGAAAAATCAGGGTTATTTTTGTAATGTTTTTTTAATTAAAATAAGGAAGAGATGAACAAATAAAAAAGAAAAGCTTTTGAATGGAAAATACAAATTAAAAAAGAGAAGGAGGGGAGGAAGAAGGAAAAGAGGGGGTTACTTTTTTTTTAAATGAGAGAAAAATAAAAAAATAAAAAAGAAAGGGGATTTTTTTTAAAAGTCAAATAAAGTAAAAAAGAAGGAAAATAAGGAAAAAGAATATGCTTTTTTCTCTTAATATTAATTATAAAGAAAAAATGGGAGAGTGAGTGAAATCAAAATTTTAAAAAATAAACAAAAACAAGAATGAAAAAAGCAAAAAAGAGGGGGTGTTTGTAATAATTAGAAAAACACAAAAGCAAGGGTTTTTTAAAATTAAGAAAAATAAAATAAAAAGAAGGATAAAAAAGTAAAAAACAAGAGAAATTATAAAGAAGAAGAAGAATAAAAAAAGTAAAAAAAAGAGGAAGAAGAAAAAAAAGGATAAAAGGTACAAAAGAAGAAGGAATAAAAAGAACAAAATGGTAAAAAAGAATAAATAAAATAGAATAAAAAAGAAGAGAAAAATAAAAGCAGGGGCGTTTTGATTTTTTTGAGAGGGAGCGGGGACGCATGTGTGAGTGTACGCCAGGTGCATGAGTGTAAGAGAATGCGTGTGCCAAGGACGCAAAATGCATGAGGGGCACGTGTGTGTGAGATGCAAAGGGGCGAATGTGTATGCACACACGCATGTGTATGACGTGCAAGTGTATACACGTGTGAATGTGTAAAGGTGAAGTACACGTGTGAATGCATGAATGCAAGTGCATGCACACACGTGCATGTGTGTGTAGGTGAGAGTGTATGTGTAAATGTGTGAATGCATGAATGCAAGTGCATGCACACACGTGCATGTGTGTGTAGGTGAGAGTGAATGTGGAGAATGGGTGGTGTGCACACATGGTTGTAAAGGTGAGTGCATGTGTAAAGAAACTGGGAGTGAGATGCATAGTGAACCAAAGTGGATGTCACGTAGGTAGCTAGAAGTCAAGAGTAGCCGGTAGGCACAACAATAAGATGCACTCTCACATCTTGATCTGCCCTTTACAATGAAGCAAAGGGGTGATATATTATGTGAAACATGTCCGCAAGACCTTAGTGATTTCGGAATTTCGATTTGAGATTATTTTAGGCTTTGTTTTGTCTCGACAAGTTTTTCTCATGCAATCTATGAAAGTGTCAATTTTGATTGTATATGTCCAATGTCTTGCTTGGTGCATAGTTCTGTGAGACATAAATTTGGTTGCAAGACAACCTATGCGGAGAATCTAAGATTTATACGTTATTGGTGGATGTATGTTTTTGTGGATTGGTTTATATACATAAAAGGTTTATAATACCATTGGAGGTGACTATGTTGGAGATTACAAATTTGGAAAAGGTTATGCCTGACAGTCTTTCCCAAATTTGGAAAAGGTTATGCCTGACAGTCTTTCCCAAATTGTGGACAAGAAGTTGACAAGAACAACTTCCAAGCATGCAAGTTCAGGATGAGAAAATTTATGATGGAAAAGAATACTAGGAGTTTGTTTCAAGTGACAAGGAGCCAAAGCTTCCCTAGAATAAAATGTCACTCCTCAATAGGTGTAAGCCTTTAAGACTTAGAATGAGAAAGTCAACAAAGTGATGCATTGATTGTCTGTTAGTGTATTGAATGCTATGATCGGCCACATATAGGATGTAGTGACACCTAAGGATGTATGGGATACCTTGGTTAATTTATATAGCACAAGTAATAAGGCAAGAAAGATGCTTGAAGCAAGAGCTGCATATTGTGGAGAGGCATACAATGGATACCAATGATTACTCATCATTGAAAGTGAAAGGGTTTGCAGATACCCTTGAAGTGATGACTTGTTGTTGGTCACATTATTGAATGAGCTTGACAAATACTATGATTATTTTTGGACATCTATCTGAACTCAAAAAAACTTCCCAAATCTTGAAGAATTTATAGCCCTCTTGATTATGAGGAGATGAATGAGCTTGACAAAGACTATGATTAATTTTGGACATCTATCTGAACTCGAAAAAACTTCCCAAATCTTGAAGAATTTATAGCCCTCTTGATTATGAGGAGATGAATGTCGGAAGTAAATCATCTTTTGAAAAAATCCAAGAGCAGGCCTTCTACATAAACACAGGTAGAGGTAAAGGCAAATCTTCATCTTGAGGTAGAGGTAGAGGTGCATGCTATTTTTTAGAAATAGAAATCATGGGAAGCAACAATAGGAATCTAATGTACAAACATGTGGAAGGGGAGCCAAAGAGGCAGAGGTGGATGATGGCAAAGAAATCAAAGTTAAAATAACATGGAGTGCTATTATTATAGAAAATTAGGTCATATAGCAAAGGATTTCTATAAAAAGAAAAATGACATTAAAAGTGGGAAGCTGGAAAAGGGAACTATATAACTTCAAGCAACTGAAAAGCAGCAAGGGAACTACATATCTTAAAGAGCAAGTAAGCTGAGATAAAAGTGAGCTGATTTTCTTTTATCCAAATGTGCCAGGCTACGGTACTAGTAATAATCTCCCCAAAGTGATCTCCAACATCATGAAGACTCAACTTCAAACCTGTCTCCATTGGAGTAGCAATAGGCTTGCAGTCTTCAAGGCCAAATCTCCGCAACAATGTCTCAATATACTTTGTCTGACACAAAGCAATACCTCCATCACACTGCTTAAATTGTATCCCCAAATAATGATGCAAATGCCCCAAATCTGACATCTCAAAAGAGGCATTCAAATCAGCCTTAAAATCAGCAATATGACTCTCATTTGGTCCTGTGAGCAGCATGTCATCGACATAGAGAGCAATGATTAGATGTACATCATCCACATGTTTAACATACAAAGTGCTTTCTGTTGGACTATTCTGATAACCATGTGCAGTCAAATATGCATGTATCTTTTCATACCAAGCTCGTGGAGCTTGCTTTAAACCATATAAAGCCTTTTTCAACCTGCACACTTTGTTTTCCTGCCCTCTTTGAACAAAACCACGAGGCTGCGATACATACACCTCCTCATGCAAATCTCCATTCAAGAACGTAGTCTTTATGTCCAACTGATGTACATTCCAACCATTATGAGCTGCCAATGCACAAATGCTACGAATGGTAGTCATACGACAAGTGGGAGCAAAGGTCTCATTAAAATCAATGCCCTTTTCTTGAGCATAACCCTTTGCAACAAGTCTAGCCTTATAGCGATTAACACTGCCATCTGGCTTTCGTTTCAATTTAAAAACCCACTTACATCCAATGGCCTTTTTACCAATAGGCAAATCACACAAAGACCATGTACCATTCTTCATTATAGCATCATATTCACTTTGCATTGCAGCCAACCAATTTTCTGAATTTTGTGCCTCATCAAATGAAAGAGGTTCTTCCTCTTCACACATACTAGACATAGCCAAAGCATAACAATCTGATGCATAAGAGGCATGCTGAAAACCTGAACGAGTACGACTAGTCATAGGTGCATCAATCTTACTATCACGCAAGGTTTGCACCAGCCATTTAGGCATACCTCTAGCCTGCTCATTTTCAGCCCTATCCTCATGAATTACATCCTGTAAATCTGCATCAGAAATAGGCTGATCTATGATGTCATTTGAAATCTGCATAGGCTGAATATTTGCCTCATTAGGACTTACATTTGAATTCCCACCTGTAAAGAGAGGCAACAACGTATCAAATACATCCCGTGAGCTCACACTTGTCTCTTTGGTACATGATAACAAGGGCTGCACATCATCTTCCACAAAAACAACATCTCGACTAATCAAGATACGCTTTGACTGCGGATGATACAATCTGTAACCCTTGCTTTCAGCACTGTAACCATGCATTTGACAGCCTTATCATCCAATTTTCTGCGTTGTTGCATAGGCACTAAAGCATAGGCCAAGCAACCAAAGACACGCAAGTGACCAATAGAAGGCTTCCTGCCATGCCAAGCTTCGTATGGAGTAATAGACTGCAAGGCCTTAGTGGGACACCTGTTGAGTACATATGCAGCACACATGACAGCCTCAAGCCAAAATGCATGTGGTAAAGCTTGGCTCTTAACCATACATCGTGCCATCTCCATAAGTGACATGTTCTTCCTCTCAACAACACCATTTTGCTGAGGGGTATACGGCACTGTACATTGGTGTTTTATCCCACGACTAGCCAGAAATGCATCAAACTCTTTAGACATGTACTCCCCCCCTCGATCAGAACGGAGGGTGCCCACAGTACAATTGGATATATTTTCAACCATAAGGAAAAATTGTTTGAAGCACAAAAACACTTCCGACTTTGCCTTCAGTGGATATACCCATGCATGCCTTGAGTAATCATCAATGAAAGTCACGAAGTACAAGTGTTTACCAAATGACGGAGTTTGCATAGGCCCACATACATCACTATGTACAAGCTGCAATTTGCGAGTGGCTCGCACAGAACCATCCTTTGGAAACGCAGAACGCTGCATTTTGCCCAAAATACAGCCTTCACAAACATGTTTCAATGGTGCCTCAAGAGGGGGCAATGAAGCAACCATATCAAATTTCTGCAAACGCAGCAAACTAGCAAAGTTCAGATGACCAAAACAAGCATGCCATAGTTTTGCATCTGAAACTGCCTTTTCATCAAAAACTGCATTTGCTGAATCTTCCACACACTTGTCATAAGAATTGAGCCTATACAGCCCATGAAACAAGGTTCCAGATACAATAATCGTATCACCAGAAGTCAAATCATGAACAGTACATCTGTCATCCACAAATTTGACTACAAGTCCAAGTCTAGCAAGCGCAGAGACAGACAATAGATTCTTCTTTATCCCTAGCACATACAAAGCATCTGAAAGTGTGAAAGCGCTGCCATTTGCAGCAGTAAGCATAATTTTACCAATGCCCTTCACTGAGTAAGAAGCATTATTGGCACATGTGACAGTATTCCCATTAGGGACAGCCTCAAGAGAAGTGAACATATCACGATGCGAGGTAATGTGCTTTGTAGCACCACTGTCAAAATACCATAGATGAGAGTCAACAGAAACTGCCAAACATGCATCATGTACAGATGGGTCATACTGGCAATACACGCTAAATGCCCATTCTGTATCCTGCACAACATTTGCAGAATCTGCATTTGTAGAAGCATCCGCTATTGTGGCTGCATTTGACTCTTTCTTCTTTGCCTCTTTAGCCTTTAGCTTAGGGCAATTCTTAATGACATGATCATTTGGCTTACAATAGTTGCACCTGGTCTTTTTCTTGCCTTTATCAAGAGCCTTCTCAGACTTATTGTTGCTACCTGTGGAAGGAGAAGAAGTTGCAGACCTACTAATAGGAGAAGAAACAGTGGAAGGGGCTGCCTTACCACTTCTTCTCTGCTGGGCAGCAATAAATGCTTGATCAACTGCACATTGCCTGGCCCTGTTTTGCCTGGACTGCGCTTCTTGCAAGAGCTTGTTGACTAAAGTATCATACTTGATAGCATCAGGTCTGTCCTCATTAAGAAGGCTCCACGTGGAAGCAAAAGTCTGATATGTCTCAGGTAAAGCATCAAGAACAGTCTGCACAAGAGAATGATCAGGAATAATCTCACCTACAGAAATCAACTGTTCTTTGAGATCTTTAATCTCAGTAAGAAAAACGTTCATGTCATCATCTTCTAGCATAATCTTCAATTCTAGCTCTTTACGCAGGTAAGCGATTTTTGCCTCGTTACGACCTGCATACAAATCAGCTAGAATATCCCAAGCTTGTTTTGCTGTTTTAGCTGAACGAATATGTGGGGTGATGTTACGTTTGACAGAAAGTGCAATTAAGGCATGAGCCTGCGCATCTTTACCATCCCAATGAGCTTGTTCAGCAGTGGATAAAACAGCAGCAACAGTAGAGCTGCTAGAACCTGCAACATCCTCAACAGATCCTACATCCACAGAACCTGGACGTACATCCATACCCTGCACAATGTTCCACACTCCTTTTGTAACCAAAACATGCTGCATCATGTATACCCAAAGTGGGTAGTTGCTGTCTCCATCCAATTTGTCATCAGCAGAGATAACATGCGAAATACATCATTGTTGTTATCAGCCACCCATGGCCATTGACTGAAACTAATGCAAAAGCTACCTGTAATGAAGCAAAGATTGAACAGAAAACAACTCGTGCTATGTAGCACGGTCCACAATAGATTACATATGCCTGTTTTGCAAAAAACTGCACTGTTATAATTTCTGCAGAAAATGACAAAAATACCTGTGCAGAACTTGAAATGCAAAAACGGAGCCCGAAACGACCTCAGATGCGTATTTTAAGAACGCTAAGCCCAACGGGCTTATTTGCAAGGTATAGGGACCTGGAAGCACTCGTGAAAGCTCACCTCAATCGAAGAACATGAGTCGAAGGGTGTTAGCGGCGTAGCCCTGGGAGCCGATGCGCCTGCTCTGATACCAATTGTTGGAATTAGGGTTGCAGGAAAGCACACAAAGCTTGGAGAAGAAGAAGCAAGAATGCACACAAAACAAAGTGTTAGATTGTGTCAATGTACAAAAGATAAGTTAGCCCTAGTATGATGGGTGTATATACAAGCCGGGGGAAAAAACCTCCTAAAGAGGGAAAAAGTGCCCGGCGGTCCTAAGTGTGTTCACACGCATCACTGCCTATGTATATGGCAACAACTCTCGTGACATATATATGTAGTGAAGGTGATTGACATAATGCCCATATATAAGCCGCTCTATCGGATACTTGATCCCTATACTCCTTTGTGCAATTATGGTGACTCCCTTGGTGAACTCACATTCTTAGGCATCTCTGCACTTTCCACATCTTCTGTATGTGTTTGCATCCCGTTCTTACCACTTTTTGATGGAGAAGACTCCTCAAGTCTATGTAGATCACTACCTCTTGAGGGTGGTGACATCAGTAACCCCCTCATCCGTCTATAGGCCCCATTCAAAATGGTTATGGCTATGCATAAATGGACCTCTTAGTCATGTTTTGAACTTCATTTGAATCCCCAAATATATGTACAACATCACACTCCCCTTCAATGCAAATTGGAGTGCATGTGCCTAGCCAATCTAGACACGAAGTCCATTTTGAGCCGACTCGCTCACAGCGGAACCACTGAGTCCAATTTGAACATAGAAGTTCGGGTGGGAACCAACCCATGCGCATGCACCTGACACGTGCATCGCCTATGCACACATCACGGCAACCGTTTTGAGCTTCTCGGTGAGCTCGGGCAGGGGAACCCTCATACCAATGGGTGATTACAAAAAAAATCGTTTTAAGCACGCAGGCTCGGGCATGGTTACCCATCTCATAATCATGGGTGAAAAAATACAATCATTTTGGCCGAGTGGGGTAGGACACCCATTACGTGCATGTTCTTAAAGATGCGAAAGAATATCCGAGCAATGTGTGTGTGAATAGTCTTTTACAAATTTAAGTGAACTTCGTCCAGACAAGGTCTATACCATGTGAATGGCCCCTTACCTGCATTAAGGGTGACATTTTAATTTATTTCAATTGAATCATTTCAACTTGCTCACAAGTCACAACACGTCACAAAGTTCACAGTTCTGGTACTGTGCGTCGAACGCTCTTTAGAGCTACATGCCAAAAACTGGGCCCTCTCTACGCGCCACACGACTTGCAGGGTAGCTGGCGCCTGCAACGTGCGTTGCAATGGTTTCTGACATCGTCTTCTCCAAAGTCTCTTCTCCATGCTACTTTTGCTTTGGGTGCGCTCTCTGGTGCTGTTCACTTCTCCAGTAGCTTCGCTCCTCTTTGCCTTGTGCTCTACAAACGAGCGACTGCTTACCTAGCTGCGCCTCTAGTGTTCTCAGTTTGCACAAGCTTTAGTTATGCCATGTTGGAAAAAAACTAGGTCTCCCCATCCTTTCCTGCGGAGTGGCTTCCCTCACTGCGTCTAGGATATCGTTTGCGCTAGTACACACGACGATTGGTCCGGACGTGTCTAGCAGTACTTTCTCCCCTCGCTGGACGAGTATGTCTCTGCCTCCACCCATCCTCTCTAGGGCTGAGTCCACGAGCCCTTGCTACTTCAGCTTCTTGTTTTAAGCTACTACTACATTGCTTTGCTCTACAAGTCAACACTTTGCGCACTGCTTGGTGCTTGGTGATGCTACTACATTGCATGCTTGTTGTAGGCATTTGCTTATTGCAAATGCTTCTATGCTACGCATGCTTATACTGCTTGCACTACTAGTTGTAGGTGCTACACTTGTTGCACTTGATGGGTCAACATTTTTTCAGCCTTTTCTTCTTGCGCTTCCCTTGTGCTGGCTGATTCTGATGGTGAATTTACACCCAATGTCCATGTCGCCACTTCATCAATTCCTTAGAGATGCTCACTCTTCTCTTTGTACAATTTTCCCAACTACCTTCTACCTTGAGGTTTACACAGCCAACAACGTGGCTATAGTGAGCTTCCCATTGTGCTAACAATTTTCATGCTTTCCTCTTGCATGTCAAAACTACTACAAGGTTCCCACAAAAAACCAAGGTCCATAAATCATTGTGAAATTTCCCATAGCTTTCACAACTTTACTCATCTCCTTGAGCAACATCCACAAGTGCATGCTCTTCTTGATGCACACACACATGTGAACTCCATTGAGTCCACCATCTCACTTGCCATCATCTTGACAAGCATGCACCTCCACAAGAGCATTCTCCCATGCTCAACAACCAAAAACATTAAGGTAAAACTTCACAAATTACCTGCACAAACTTCTTGGCAGCTTCCTTGTTAACACCGAAGACTCTATAACCTTCATACTTGCTGAAATCTCCATTTTCAGCTTCTTTGATGATGATGAGCATGCTCTCCATGTTGCAAAACTCCCATTTGCAACTCTCTTGGGCAGCTTCTATGCAACCTTCTTGTTGCAAATCTCCTCTCAAACTTGAGAATGGCATTTCCAAATATCTCTCAAATCCTCACACAAATGCAAATCCAAATGATAATATGAGTGTGCATAATTTCTTTTTCATAATAACTGAAAATAATGCTTAATGAAAGAACTCATAACCATGAAAACTATACATAAATATTTACCCATGACCAAGAGCCCACCCAAGCTCTAATACCATGTTAACAATCCAAAAATGGGATTGATCATGGTGATAGACATAGATTAAGTAACATAATTAGGGTGGATTATACCACAGTAAGAACTCTTTATCGAATAATTACTTTTTTAGTTATTCATAAATTAATTTTAAATTCTCTATTTCTCTTAACCTTTTCATTTCGTAGCCAACAATACATCAAGGTAAGACTCTCTTACTTTTGGATTTTTATTTTACGTCATCGAGTTTTATTTAATATTTGTTATTTCACTTAGACTCCATGATGATGAAGAACAAGACTACCACGACGACTAGTCTGACTCTTAGGGTAATATATTCATTTTTTAATCTTTACAATAAATTTATTTAAGACTTTTTACAAATTTCAAAGAGAGTTTTTATGCATCAAAAGTATAACTTCTCGGAAGAACTGGCCCTTCCATCTGGAACTTATGAATTTTTCAATATGAATTAGTCTTGTGGTATGGGACATGAGATTAATCCTATGTGAAGTATTTCGATGCATACTTATCTCTAGATTTGTGTGGGATAATATCTGGTGGTATGGGACACTAGAATTTATTACACATAGAAGTCCTTGATAATACAACATCTCTTTTGCATGTATATGATGAATACTTAGTGATAGATAACTTATCACAGATTAAGTGTTGGTTGTGAGTGAATTTAATCAACTGCTGATGTGACATGTGTGACACATGTAAGGGATGTGTGAGTTTGATTGTGAGTGAATCCGATCAACTCTTGTGAATTAATTTTTGATGAGGGTAACCCAGTGTGGTATAAGAATCGAGAGTGAATCTGATTCTTTAGAGGGTGACCCTAGTTGGTTGTGAGTGAATCCAATGTAAGAATTTGATTGTGATTGAATTCTATCAACTCTAACACATATGTGACACATGCAAAGATTCTGTGAGTTTAATTGTAAGTGAATCCAATTAACTCTAAGACATGTGCGATGCGTGTGAGGACATTGGGAGTGAATTGAATTAATTATTGAGAGTGAATCCAATTAATTATTGAGAGTGAGGACTGTCACAGGAAATATTTTATTATCCATTTTTTTGTAAAAAGAAAGCTTGTAGAGCAAGCTTGGGGTAAAAATAACCATGTAATCTATTTTTGATGGAATAAAATACTATAAAAATACTCAAGCAGGGATGCTTTTGGCACACACTTAGGGGGGGCAGTTGGGACCCAATATGGTGTTCTCTTCAGTTTTCAGTATTTTTAGTTGCACGCTTCTCGATTGCTACGTATTCCTGTTTTAATATATGGCAAAGGTGAATGAATGCATTGAAAGAAGGTGTGTTAAAGATGCAAACAAGAGCAAGGAGTGGCAAAAATCTATGAAGGAAGAAATGGATGTATTGTATAAAAATCAGACATGAAGCTTGTCCCGCTTCCTATGGATAAGCCGGTCATAGGATGCAAATAGATATATCACATCAAACATAGTGCAGATGGAAGCATAAGTTGTTTCAAAGGTAGATTGGGGGCTATGCACAAATATATGGCATAGATTAGAATGAGATGTTTGCTCTAGTAGTAGCCAAGATGGGTGTGGCTGCCAGAACATCGAGTTAGAGACGGACTCTATACCACTTGGATGTCAAGAATGCTTTCTTGATTGGATACTTGCAAGAAAAAGTATATATGGTTTTTAGCCATAGGGTTTTGTGGGGATAGTTTAAAGAAGATGCACGTATGCAAGTTGAGGAAAGCACTATATGGATTAAAGCAAGCTCCAAGAGCTTGGTTTGAGTGATTGGCTATGTATTTGCAACAAATAGGGTTTCATATCATCCCCCCCGCTTATCACTCTTTGTTTGTAAAAGAGAAGTGAATGGGAGATTTAAACTTATATTATATATATGTAAACGATCTCATAGTGATCGGAAATAATGCAAGAGAAATAGAAATAGTGAAGAGACAATTGTATGATGGGTTTGAAATGAAACATCTTGGTGAGTTGAAGTTCTTTTTGGGAATAGAGATTGTCAAGAGGGTATGTGTATAAGCTATAGAGGCAATATGGGTTTGAAATGAAACATCTTGGTGAGTTGAAGTTCTTTTTGGGAATAGAGATTGTCAAGACTGAAGATGGTATGTGTATAAGCTATAGAGGCAATATGTGTTGGATTTTCTTGAAGAGTCTGGTATGCAAGATTGCATGCCTATAACTAGACCAATGGATGTGAATCAAAAGCTAAGGAAAGAGTTCAAAGATTTGTTCAAAGATGTTATCTTATATCACATGCTAGTGGGCAAGCCTATTTATCTAACTACTATCACCAGACCCAATATTGCATGTAGTGTTGGTGTAGTTAGTCAATTTATGCATGAACAAAACCTCATTATGATGCAATGAAGAGAATCATGAGGTATGTGAAGACTATGGTGAATCATGGTTTATTTTATGAAAGAGACAAGCAATTGAGACTACATATATATAGTGATCCAAATTGGATAGGTATAGCATGTGCACTTGGAAACACATTTGTTTCTTGGCTTTCTAAGAAACAATCAACAGTGGCTTTAAGCAATACAGAAGCTGAGTACAAGGCATTGGCTCAAGCTTCATGTGAGGTCACATGGATGTTGCCTTTACTTGTTGACAATTTGGGTCTCGAAGTGGAGAAGCGAGTACACGTGTTTTGTGATAATGTTAGCTTCATTCAGTTGGATAACAATTTGGTATTTCATGTAAAAACTAAACATGTGAAAGTACAATATCATTATGTATGGAAGAAAGTATTGGCAAAAGAAATTAATGTAATCTACATCAATCCACATGATTAGATTGCATATCTTATGACAAAAGGATTAAGTAGGGAAAAAAATGAGAGATTCAGATTTGAACAGTTTGAAGTTGAAGACATGAACTTCCTTTTGAGAGGGAGTGTTGGAGAAGTAGAAGCAATTTCATGTGATGGACATATGCATGCTGGTATGTCTATTATGATGAGACGAGAGTCATTGAGTAACCTTAGAGCGGGGAATATTTGTAATAGATAATTGGGTAGATCTTAGAGTGAGTGTAGAGAGTAAAAAAAGGTGATTTGAGTGGGCCAAAATACATGCATAGTGGCTAGCCAAAGTTTATGGGGGCAAAGAGTGGTAAATAATAAAAATAAGAGAAAATAGAGAGAAAAAGAGAAGAAGCAAGTGTGGACTTTGTGGGAGACTGTAGAGAGCAAAGAATTAGAGAATTGGAGTGCAATTATCAATGTAATATGCTACAAGCATTTGGGTCCAAAATTTGTGTTTTCTACATAATCTCTTTACATGCTACATTTTCTCTCTCTATATTGTAGATTCTAGCGTTTTTGACTAATTGCTTATTCTTTGTGTTGATTATCATCACTAATCACTCATATCAACTATAGATAGTATCTTCTGCGTGTTTAGATATTAATTCTTTATAGTGTTATCATTTTTTGAGTGCTTTTTACTCTTTCTTGAGAGTCTACAGACCAATATTGTTTTTCTTAAGTGATAAAGGCCTATGAAAGTGTGGGTTTGCTATAAATTCTTTTCAACCAAAGGCTAGGTGGGTTTGAGGATGTGTGATTTTATGCACTATATTTGATTGGATTACCGTTCCAACAATTCTCCTAGACCGAGTTCGCATCAAAGAGTTTGTCTTGGGTGAGTTTTCTTTTAGCTAACGCTCCCTATATGATTGGTTGTTGATGGCTAGATTAGAAGGTTTAAGCAGTTTGGTAATAGTGTCATAGAAAAATAATGCATTAAGGAATCATGGTGGTTTTGAGAGATTAGGCCACTCAAGCATGTTTGAACAAAATCAAACTACGATGGTTTGACGAAATCACACGAGTTTTAGAAGTTTTGAAATCATGGGTATAAAATCACATAAGTTTGGATGAAATTGGATCATGCAAGTTTGGTGGGCTCACATCATGTCTTTGTAGGTTCATGTTATGTCTGGGTAGGCTCATGCCACACGTGAGAAGGCTCACAATATGTGTCAAAGTGTGACTTGCTAGGTTCACATAACCCAACTCTAGGCACAAATGGGAGTGTTCACACCGTTGTCGACGGTCCCGACGCGTCCGGCCGGGCGCAATGGCGTAATGTGAAATCTTTTTGATGACAAAGGAAGGCCCTTTGTCCTCCACGATTTCTCTCTGTGCGTCTCTCTCTCTCTCTCTCTCTCTCTGTGTGTGTGTGTGTGCGCGTGCGCGCGGGCGTGTGTGTTTTCAAACACAAAGCCTGTGATAGAGCAGTTAAGATGGCACAGAGCGATTCCTGGATGCGGGAATATGAGGATGCGATGAGGCTGACAGACGACATAGCCTCTCGCATAGCAGAGCGCAATTCAGCAACACCAGTCGGCGGCGGATCACGCTCAGCAGAGAACTCTCGCCTTTTGTCGGCCACCAGAAGAAAGATCACCATGCTGGGCACCCGCCTTGACAGCCTCCAGTCGCTCCTCAGCAACCCCTCTCTCACCAAATCTCTGTGAGCACCATTTCATTTTTTATATTTTTTCGAATGTTTTTGGACTAGTTTTTTTCCCCATCACATCTCATCTCGAGTCCCTCTCTCAAACAAAAAAAGGAAAGAAAACGAAAGAACAAAACAATAAAAAAAAGAAGAAAAGAAAAAAGAAAATGCCCTGGAAAATCGTTTATCATGTGGCAAGATGCCCACCATAGGGAAATTATAACATGGAGTGTATAATGTAGCAAGATGCCCACCATTGGCCTACTGATTTACAGCTTTTGTGGTGATACATTGTGATCCATTATGTTTATTTGCTGCCTTGCCTTTGGTCTTGCAAACTTTGGCTAATGGATGCCTTCAAATGACCCTTGACTTGCCTTGATATAAGAATCTGATGGTTAGTCGTATGCTGGTTGGAGAGCCGTTTTCCAACCGAAAAGTATATCATCCAAAAGGTCATTAAACATATTCGTATTGTGCCCAACTTGTGTCCCATCCATTGGTGCACCTTCGGGTATCTATTAGACTGTCAAAACTCCTCGAATTGGACCCAAATCCTACCTAAAAGGCGGTTGCAAGTGGGAAGCATGTCCACATCACACCAGATTAAGGTGTATACTTAACAATCTCAAATGGAGCTTTGCCTATAGAAGAGTGCATTGTGCTGTATGCAAACTTCCACAAGAGGCAAGTACTTTTGCTGAGAAGATCTGAGATACCCAATATAGCACTGGAGCATATCTAATACTCTGAGTCTGTAGCTTTATTTTGTCCATCAAATTAGGGGTGATATGCAAAAGAGTAATTTAGCTTTGTGTTCATGTTGTCAAATAAAGCTCTCCAAAATAGGCCTCTTGTTTTGGAATCTCTATTCCCTATATAATAGGCCTCCCAGGCTTGTCAACCAAGATCTTCTAAACACAGTCCAACACAAGATTAGAGAACCAAATAAAAGGGGTGCAAGCAAGTTCACTACCCAACCGTAGGATCACTACTTCGATCCACCCCTGAGCCAGGGGCTAAGGTTCTACTCCACAGTATATGCCAATTAGCACTGGCGTTGCATACCACCAGTGCCTATCCGCAAGGGTCCTCGGAAAGACTATCTGCAATCTACCATAACCATGGTAGTAGAAACTCTGGTCCATGCACATACCCATCGAAAGTGCACCGTGGTCCGCACAATTGTCTACCAAATAATAACCCAAGGCATCAGTTATATAGTGATAACTGCTGCTATAAATAGCCAACTTGCTATAGATAGCCAGTAGCTTAGTTTATTAATTTTGAATCTTAGCCCTATGTATCTTGTATCTGCTTGCTATCTCCTAATCCTAGGGTCCCCTAACCCTGTTGGATTAGGCTTGCTAGCTCTCGGTACATAACATACTTCCCCTCCTCGGACGTTAAGCTAGGCTTTGGAGCACAAGGTGCAGATGAGGGAGTAGGTTGGACTTGGAGCAAGACTTGGAGGACTTGGAGGGCTCTGCTGCAAGACAGCAGGGGTTGACTATACGAGAAGAAGGCGGGCTGCAGGCGCATCATGACCAAACAAGAAGGCGCAGCCTGACCAGCGTTTATTGGAGTCCAAACCAGTCGGCTGGTTCGACAATAGTCGGCCAGCTCATCCATTGGTCAAGAACCTATAAATAGCATAAGATGCTCATTGTGTTAGTCATTCAACTCCATAAGGGTTGGGTCCTCAGGGTCCAAGTAGGGACTAGATTTTGGGTGTTTATCACCTTTTGTATGAGGCAGCCTAGGGTTGTAGAAAAGTACCTTTTTGTACTATATGAAGTATACTGAATTTCTAGCATCTCTCTCTCTCTCTCTCTCTCTCTCTCTCTCTCTTCATGTTTGCGTTTTGCATCAGCATGTTTCCAATAGTGTTTAGGGCTGAAAGAAGACCCCCAGAGCTTCCGCATGTTACAAAACACTTGACCAGTAATGTAATTAAACACTTAAAATTGGCCATAGCCATAAACATATGCCACTTAATTCCACAAAATCGTAAAAGAGAGATGTGCACATCTGACACCACATAGAGGTCAGAATGGGCCACCCCCCCGCACCTTCCTTTCTTTTTCCCCTTGGAGTATTTTATTACCCAAGGACAATAATATCATGCACAAGCTTTGGGGGAGCACACACTCTAGATTTATCCACATACAACCATGAATAATTCATATACATGGGCTACGGACTACCCATGAAAATGCCAAGAATATGTATATTCCATGTCGATACCTGCCAACATAGCTTATTCAATAGCCCACATAGCTATCCATAAACAAATATGGCTGAATCATAAGTCCATGAATCTGTCCATGTACCCAAATGGTTGTATCATAAAGCCATAAAGCTGTCCATGAACCCATATGTTTGAGATACAATACCCCATGGCAATAGTGAGTACCCAATGGCTTAAATACATGCCCAATTGTTGTAGCAAGTGCCCAATGGTTTGTCCATGGATAACCAATTAAAAAAACAAATGCCCAATGGCTGAAAATCATATTATGCAATATGGTGTTGATAGTTATATAGTCTTGTGGGTTGACTACTATGAGCATATAGCATGCACATTCCTGAAAGGTGAATTTGGGCATGTTCCTGGATTCATCTAGGTATATAATATAATGATCAAATACCCTTGCCTTCAAGATTTCTTGGCTTCAAAACAGTCCCCAAGAGTTGGTATACTTCATGGGCAGCCTTCCAAAGAGAGAGAAAGAGAGCAACCAACATTAGGGCAGCCTGCATGACTTGTTTTCGTTTGACTACCTGGTCGTTGACTAGTGCTCGGGGCCCAAAGGACCCAGGTATGGGCCGCCTAACTTGTGGGCACTCTTTTGACCAAGGAAATACACAGAAGTGTGTGTGACTAAAAAGAGGTGCCCACCATAGTTTAAGGTGGGCAATGCCACATGGCACTAGGAGGTTGGACGACTCCACCTGCCCACTACACAAGCAATCTACTGTTTCTCTCTCTCATGTGAGGCTGGTGCATCCCTTCTCTCTCCCCATGTAACATGCGGAAGCTTTTAGGTCGAATCGGTAACTTCAATGCTCAAATTCAGCAATCTTTCATGACGAATATAATGCGCAATATTTAAGATGTGTAGAAGAGAGAGAGAGAGAGAGAGAGAGAGAGAGAGAGAGGAGGACATAGTATTGGGTCCCAACTACCCTCTGTAGGGTCCCCACCACGAATGGTGTATTTGCTTTATTAGAATGATATAAATCTGAAAATAAAGACTGAATCTTGACCTGCACTTTTCACCTTGGTTGGAGCACTTCCCTTGGCTGTCCTGGCCCTTGGAACGTAGCAACCTGTCATGAATAATAAGACGATCTACTGAATTCTTGGCTTGGGTATTTATACCCCTTCAGGATGCTGGTTGGCCAGCTCTACAGAAGTCGGCTTGGTGATTATTCTCATGTCCAGGTCAATAAGCATTAGATGCTTATTTTGTCCATCATTTCATACTTAAAAAGGCTGGGCAGCCTTGCGCAAGAAGTGTGGGGCTGCCCCCCACACCTGGCCAATTGGCTGGGTAGGGCTCATGGCCCTGTTGGTTGCCTAGCCAGGGCCCCTAGGGCTATCCGACAGCTTGCCTAGCCCATGCTAGGGCGGGTGGGCACAACATGGGGGCCCTCCTGGCCCTTGGGGTGGTTCTAAACCTCCCCCATGCCCACTATATGAGCACTAAGTCTTGTTTTGGGGTAGCCTTATAGGCTGGCCCCTTTTTCCTACATGCAATCCTACATGCATCTACAGATGTTTGGCACTCGGTTGCAAACCAAATACACAGATCATCTGACATCATTCCAGAGGGAGACTCAGTACGGACTGGCACTGCTTCATGTGCAGGACAATGCACACCTGACCTCGGACGCGTAGAGTGGAACCTTGGCTGACTCGTCCCGGACTAGGCTCACAATACTATCTGCATCTGCTGTACAGCCCTCTGTACCTGCTGCATCTACTGCACCTACCCTCATGTAAACCCTATTGCACCTGCGGTACTTGCTGGAAACCCTTCTGTACCTATAGTACTTGCTAGAAACCCTACTGTACTTGCAATATTTTTTCGAAAGCCTTTTGTACTTGCTGTATTGCTGGAAACCCTACTGTAGTTGCTGTACGGCTGGTCTTGCTGAAAACCTTACTGAACATGCTGTGCTTACAGTAGTACCTGTTGCACCAGATGTACTTGCTGTGAACCGGATCCGTGTGTACGTGTTTAGTATTTGTTGTTGAAAACTATGTACTTACTAGTACCTGTTTGTGTACTTACACTATGGAGGCTTGAGCCACGGACTCTGCGAGGGTGGGGGCCAGGCTCTAGTACAAGAGCGTGTGTTCATGCGTGGTCTTGAAATGACAGTTTTGCGTTCACTCCCTCTAGGTGTATGAGATTGGTGGCTAGGCTACTTCGACTCTTTTGATGAGTTTGGCTTCAACAGTCTACTTCGACATTGTCACGATTGTGACTTAATTACCTTTAATTACTCTCAATCATTGAAAGGACACCAGTGAAGGGTCACGCCTTGTCACATGGGTCATCATCAAAGGACACGTCTCTTCAAAGGGACACATCTATTGATTAAAGGACACACCTCTACGTCCAAAAGACATAACTATTCATTTAAGAGTCACACCCTTTCGTCAGGGATGTGTCTCTTCATTTGTACCTCTTTAGGTCCTATTTAACAAGGCCTTGTGTCTCAATGAAAACAACACACAGCTTTCCGCTCTCTACTTATCTTTAGTTCTTTTATTCAATTATGTCTTAATAGACTAGGAAGTCCTCACAGTGGTATCAGAGCAAACAAGCTTCAACCTGTAGGATGCCCACATCCAAAAAACCCTAATCCTAACCCTAAAAATCAAAAACCCTAAATCAGCTAATTAACCTTAAAATTAGGGGTAGCAAAAGTTGTATGGAAGAACAGGAGAGAATGCCCCATTTAATTTTGCCCAATTTTGCTAATTTTGCTTGATTAAGCATTTTTTTCCAATTTTCTCAAACAAAAAGAAACAAAACGATGGGAAGTAGAGATTCACACTTGGGTTCCATCCAAGTGCTCGCAGGCTGCCCTGTACTCTCCTGGAGGTCCTGATCGTATCCTTCTGGGCTGAATCGTTTCTTCGAAGCGCCACACCCGTTCAAGCATATCATTTCGAAAAGCCACGCCTATTGGCGTACACATATCCAACATTTATTATAAGCCTTACTATTAAGGCTTAAGGCTTGTTTAAGCCTTTTTTCAGCCACATGGGCGGCCAGCACCCAGCACACTTGTCAACAAAAAAAAAGAAAACGGCCAGCTTGACCAGCACACCAAAAAAAAAAAAACAACCTGGCGTGCCCGTTTACGTTACAACTAGCCGGCTTCGCATCCTGTTTGTGCTAGCTCGGTTCATGGTTGTTTTCCTCCTCCGCACGCACGACTTCGGTATCTGCTGATCATCATGGCCTCATCAATTTCTCCTTGGCAATATTCTCCACACTGTTCTCAGGTGTGATCTTTCCTTG
Organism: Cibotium barometz; assembly: GCF_041138505.1. NCBI lineage: Eukaryota > Viridiplantae > Streptophyta > Polypodiopsida > Cyatheales > Cibotiaceae > Cibotium > Cibotium barometz. The sequence goes on along the minus strand of NC_141062.1, from coordinate 42,291,542 downwards.
TGCCTGCAAACATTAATATGTGGCATTTTTATAATTCAGAAACCCGCCACTTCATTATTTTTCGGGCACAACATATATCCGGGTCCAATATCACTTGTTACGAGCTGAAAACACCAACTCATATCCGCTGGACACACTTCACCATCTTTGAGTAAATTTTCCTACGGTGGTGGCTTATGGCCGAGGGACCATACGAATTCAGGACACCCCCTCTCTCGTACCTGTAACCTCTCCTGCCCCAGTGCTAGCTCCTGCTCCTCCAGCCTATTTCCGAATCCAAGTTGCCACACCCACATCCTGTGATCGAGAATTTGACATGTGGATTTTCAGGATACATACCTTGCCTCGAGACCTTCATCATTACAGTTTCCTCTTGGAGTGGCACCCTTATCTTGGCCTCGCCATTCCGGAGGCATCTCTCGTCTACCACGAGATTAATACTTACCCTGAGCAGGCTCCTTTGGAATTCAGTGTTTGACCTTCCACACCTACATATACTCCTCGGACACCCACTCCTTTGCCACCAGCTGTCAGTCCCAATCCTAGCCCCTTACTCTCTCCTCTTGATCGACCACACTACACCGGGTGGTCTATTCCTCCTCCTCCATTGACAACCTCACCTCAGCCTTCCTCCATGGCATCCACTCGCTCTTTTGGCGATGGTTCTCACTAGGGCACAACAACGCCAACAGGAGCTTCAACAAAGTAATCCAGTTGCATCCCTCACCATGGCGGATGAACCAATCATCAAAGACGAACCTGCTCTCACCCAATGGCAGCAAGAGATGCAGAACCAAATGGCCACTACATCGCAGATGCAGTCTTGACACTCTCAACTTGCGAGTTGAACGGCTTCAATCGATGTACCAGTTCTAGACACCGACATTGTACCCCCAGAGGTAGAAGCTGATGACTTAAAAGTAATTTATCGCTTATTACAAGCATCTAAAACTAAGAAGCTGGACATAAAACCTCCTGAACTCTTTTCCGGCCAACGCATTAAGCATACACTTGACCAATGGCTGTACAAGCTCCACTTGTACTTTGATTCCATGGACCTCACCGATGCATGAAAGATTACCTTCGCTGCGTCTTTGTTAAAAGACAATGCATTTTTATGGTGGCAATGGCGACTGTCTGATGGGAAGACCGTCAACACGTGGGACAAATTTGAGCGTGTCATCCGTAAGCAGTTTGTACTTGCCAATGTGGATTTTCAAGCACGATCTCGCTTATGCCATTTGACCCAAATTGAATCATTGGCCTCGTATATCTCGCAGCTTACCAGCTTGGTACTGGAGATTTCCATAGTTCCCAGAAGACAAGCTACACGCTTTTGTTGAGGGACTTACTCCCACGTTGCGCACCGATCTTCACAAATATGACCCAGTCGATCTTGCAACTGCTATTCACTATGCTGAACACATAGCCGACATCCCGGTCACACAATGGGGATCTTCGTCACAAGGTTGCCCAAGCTCTTCTACTTTCGGCACCGGCAACAAATTTGTTCGTGATGGTTCTAAACCCTTTGGCGGTTCTCAACCTTGCCCCAGTTCTCAGCAGCAGCAGTCCTTCCAGAAGCCTCGACAATGAGAGTGTAATATGCAGCGGAAGTCTTTGTATTGGAAGATCTTGTCACACAAATGCTCACACCGTCTTCTGTATCCCGAGTTTCGTGAGTTTAGCAATCCACTTTAATACTTCAAACTTTAAAGACATGAGAGAGAGATATATGAGAACTGTACACTAGATTGGGTCCCAAATTACCCACTGAAGGGCTCCCTATCCCGATAACGAGATACTATTTGCTTTATTACTTTAGAGAGAATGATTGTGGACTGTAACGCAAGATCTCGGAGGATCAGAAGCCTGGCTGAACCGTACACGGATGTAGAAACACCTCAATGAACTGATCTCGAGCCTATGTGAAAGAATGTGCACAAGCGGAAGCAAATAAACATGAGAGAAAGATTGCAAGCAAGAACAAGAGCTTTATTAGCTTGAGGTTACAGAGTACAAGACCCAGCAAATAGGGCAGTGTAAGATGATTTAATGAATAAAAGAGAGCAACTCTTATATACTTATGCATGAACCAGGTCGGTTGTAGAAACAGGCCGATAGGACCTCCACGACAGCAAAATAAGATGCAATATTTCAACACCCCCTTTGCATCTTGAAGTGTGCAAAAAAGTTAGAAGAAAACTGATGACGAAGGTGCGACCATGGACACTCAGCATGGCTAGTGCTGAGTACACCTCGGAAAATGCACATGTCAGCTTGTTGTCTACAGAAAACATAATGCCACTGTAAAGTGTAAAAGAAAATCTTCTTGGCTCCAAACTCAAAGTAGAATTGTGAACACATCACATCTAATAACCTCGAACACATGAACATGGAACACATCCTGTCCATAGTCTCCGCTGACCAACAGTTCTGGAACTCATCCGAACCATGAAGGAAACTTGGTTGATCCTGGAACTCATCCGGACCATCAAGTGAACTTGCCTGTCTTTATACTTGGAACTCCGACATACGGGTGCCATGCTCCAGATTTAATATAAGAGAGCTTTTGAAAGCCCCCTCTCCCGCCCACAAGCCGTTTCTGGAAGATAGCTCGCGGGGGCAGTCTGTAAGGCCTTGGGAGAGCTGGGGTTATCACTAGACGAGTTTGTGTTAGTGTCATGTGACTTGTCTTTGCCCTTCTTTGAAGACTTGGCCTTGTCCTTGGCTTTGCCTTTGTCCTTTGATTTGACAATCCTTTGACAGGTGGCCTTTCTTCCCACACTTGTAACACTGACTTCGAACTTTCTTCTGCATCGTCGCGAGTGCCTGATCAGGTGCAATAGACGATGAAACTTTCAATTTCCCCTGTGAAACTAGGATGGATTCCTCTTCCAAGAGGAGAGTACACAGATCATCAAACTCGAGGGAACGTGTTGTGATCTGAACCCGCAAAGCTCGGGCAACCATGTCATAATTGTTAGCACATTCATCCCCAGATCTGCCCATTTCTGGTGTCCTTTTGGTCCCATTTGTATGGCCCTTGATTGTGGGCTGGCCACTCCTTTTTTTCCATATTTTTCTGGGATTTTTCCTAGCCCTTTTGGTATTTTACGAGTCGGCCAGCTCCTCTGCTCCAGTCGGCCAGCCCTCCTCACCTATTAATAGGTGGGGCTGGCCTCTTATCATTCATTCAGTCTTGTACATATTTTGCTCCCTCACTTATGAGACTTTTAGTGTCTCTTGCTTGGGACTGTTTTGCTTCAGTATATTCAGCATAGTTCTCTCCATATCTCTCTCTCTCTCTTGCACTCTCTGTTCAGCACATTCTAGTGCCACTCTGCTTCCACTCTTTGCACTCTTTCATGGTATCATCGCTCCCGGTTTGGCAACCTCTTTGCTGCCCCAGATTCAGAACTGTTTTCAGCACCCTCTCCTCTGCGTTTTCTCTCAGATTTGCAGCCCTTTGCTGCTGCGTTTTCTGGACAGCACCTGCTGGTCTTTTTGCCTACAGATTGGCTTCATCAACACAGCCATCAGGTACTTGTTGACCAGCGTTTTCTTTTCCACGTGAATCTGGTTATGGCAGCCAGTTTACAGGATGATGATGAGCCTGATTCATTTGTGGATGCACGAGATAATGTGCATTGGAACAAAGCCATGCAGGATGAGCTTGATTCTATTAAAAGGAATCAAACATGGGATTTGGTTGATTTGCCCAAAGGCAAGAAAGCAATTGGTACTAAGTGGGTCTATAAGTTGAAAAGACATGCAGATGGATTTATGAGGAGACATTTGCTCCTCATCCCGTATGTCGACACTTAGGTGTGTCATTGCATTGGCTGCACATCGTGGTTGGGTTGTTCACCAGTTGGACATAAAGACTGCTTTCCTACATGGGGACCTCGAGGAGGAAGTTTATGTATATCAGCCCATAGGTTTTGCAGAACATGGTCATGAAGGGAAAGTATGCAGGCTGAAAAAGGCCTTGTATGGTTTGAAACAAGCTCCAGGAGCTTGGTATGCAAAGATAGATGCTTTCCTACTCACTCAAGGATTTGTGAACAGTCCATCAGAAGCCACCTTGTATGTAAAGAAAGAAGAGAAAGATCTGCTGGTCATCAGTCTTTATGTAGATGATCTCTTGCTCATGGGATCAAATGATGACAAAATTGCAGCTTTTAAAGAGATACTGCAACAGACATTTGACATGTCTGATTTGGGGCTTGTACACTACTATTTGGGCATACAGCTTGTGCAGGATAACAGAGGCATTGGGTTGTTGCAATCTCGGTATGTTGCTAAACTTCTCGAGAAGTTTAAATTTCAGGATTGCAAGCCTATTAGCACTCCTATGGAGCCTGGGATGAAACTATCACTACAAGATGACAGTATTTCCTCTGATGCCACTACATATGCTCAGGCTGTTAGGTGTCTTATTTACTTGTGTACTACACGGCCAGACATTCAGTATGCAGTCTCTCAGTTGAGCAGATTCATGCACAGCCCGCGGTTGTCACGTTGGCAAGCTGTGAAGCATGTATTCCGGTATTTGCAGGGTACCTTGTCTCTTGTATTGCTTTATCCTGAGGGGGGTGACATGCAGTTATACGCTTACTGTGATTCAGATTGGGCTGGTGATTTTGATACCAGACATTCCACTAGTGGAAATTGTTTCTTTCTTGGCTCTTCATGCATTTCTTGGCTAAGCAAGAAACAGACCACAGTGGCCACTTCGTCTTGTGAGGCAGAGTACAGAGCCGCCTACACTACTACTGTTGAGTGTGTTTGGCTGCGTCATCTCATGATTGATACGGATATTTCAGTGGAGGAGCCTACACCTATCTATACTGATAGTCAGAGTGCCATTGCTGTGGCGAGGAATCCTGTGTTTCATGCTCGCACGAAACACATTGAGATTCACTATCATTTTGTTCGGGAGAGACTCCAGGCAGGAGATATCAGTCTGATCTACTGTCCTACAGATCAGAATGTGGCAGACATCTTCACCAAGGCATTACCACGTCCGAAATTCGAAGCATTCCGCACTGCTTTGAATTTGTTTCTTTTTGGTGGATGATGTAGAGTGATCACATATCACTCCAGGGGGGTTTGTTGGGTTTTATGCTATGTATGCACCCAGAGGAGTGCTAGTGATCAACAGTAGATTATTGGGGCACTTTTTACTTCAGTTAGTGGAGGTTTTTTTCCCCAGTTTAGTTTAGTTTAGTTACACTAATAAACTGTTTATAAGTGTTTTGGTCCACCCGGCACATTTTATGGCCGGACACGTGAACACATCCTTTTAGGTCACTTTATTATGTGGCTATTGTACTTCACATTATTATCTGAATACACAAAGAGTCGTGTTCTCTCTCTCTGCCTCCCACGCTTGTGTTTGCTGTACCTCCAAACCCTAACCCTAACAGTTACCAGCCTTCACATATTTGGTTCAGCTTCTGGCTCAATTTGCTGCTGAATTTCTGCACCACCTTCATGATTTGCTGGCTGTCCTGTACCCTCATGAGTTGGATCACCAACCGTGGAATGAAACTCCATAGGTAGTAGACCTTCAAACACATCATTTTCAGCCTGATTTGCATCATAACCAGCCATGGATATTTTTGATTTTTCATAAAAAATCACATCCCGACTAGTGAATATCTTCCTGGATAGTGGGTCATATAACCGATAGCCCTTGCTCTCACGGCTATACCCGACAAAAATGCATTTTGTGGCTTTATCATCCAACTTCCTCCTCAACTCTTTGGGTATGTGTGCATATGCAAGACACCCAAAAGTATGAAAATGTGATACTGAAGGCTTGCGGCCATGCCAAGCCTCGAAAGGAGTAATGGAAACCAATGCCTTTGTGGGACATCGATTCAAAATATGACAAGCACACATGACAGCTTCCACCCAAAAGATATGTGGCTTTTAGCATACATCTGGCCATCTCCATGAGTGACCGATTCTTCCTTTCTGCAACCCCATTCTGCTGTGGAGTATAAGGAGTAGTATACTGATGTTTTTTTTTTTCCCGGAAAAACGATCCTTCTATTAGTTAATGAGAAAACGCCATAAGGCTACAAAGCTCACCTCACACGGAGGGATAAAAAACACACAGTGAACACCTGAGCTCCACCCCCGTGGCTGGCCGCTCTCTGGGGGGGACTACCTAGTAGTACATGTGGGAGGTGAGAAAAGCCAAACTGGAGGCCTATAGTGCCAAGTGACATCCTCGCCCCTCGCGATGAGGAAAGGGCCAGGCTGCCAAATGCGGAGGAAAGCCTTGCGACGACCTCTCATGCGATCCGAGTCGCCCTGAAGCTTCCCCCATCAAGGTGTGAATGATGTCCACCCAGAGGGCCTGTATGACCTCCGCCGGTGGAGTCGCCTGGCGGTCAATGGCCTCCCTGCATCGGGCTCTCCATATGTGCCAAGCCGTCATGCTGCTGATCATCTCCCATCTGTGCCCGTCCCCCTCCTGAGGGACTGCCGAAGAGAAGTCTGGTGTCGGAACCACCACCATCGCCCTGTCAGAGACCTGGATGGTCGCACTGCCAGGGACGTCCTCATATCCAAGGGCCGGGCCGCTGTCCGTGGCCCAAGCCACCGCACCCCACGTCACCAGCATCTCACCTGGCGAGCCTGCAAAAACCAACCTGAGAGCGCGCTGCCAGACCTGCTGTGCCTGCGGGCAATCCCATAAGCAGTGCCGCTGCGACTCCTGTGCATGGCCGCACCGAGGGCAGGACGCTGGGTGTCTGCCAAAAGCTAGCCAAGCCCCCACAGCCAGTCCTCTATGCGCTGTGAGCCAGAGAAAAAGCGTCACCTTCCGGGGCCGGAAGCTGGCCCAAAGGCGCTGCCAGAAATCCCTAAGAAAGGCAGGGGAGCGCCCCTGTCGCCGCCAATGCTCGGCCGCCGCCGGGGTGCTCGCTATCCTGTGCCTCTGAATCCGCCGCCCCAGCCTCGCCGTGTACTGAAAAAAGGGGATGCCTGGGCTGGTAGGAGCCGAGTAGGGATCTCGCCAAAACCACTCACCTGGATCCCACTGAAGGCGAATAAGAGGCCTGCTGTCCCAAGCCCATAATCTCCAAGAACAGTCCTCCCCTATCGAGGCCGGTGAGGGGTCTACATGCCACTGTCTCTGATGAAAGCCGACCACCCGCACCCTCTGAAAAATACAACCCTGGAGCTCATCCAAATCTAGTCGTGTCCTCTGAAGCTGGCCACCCTCTCCCACCTCGAAAGTGAGTGGGGCGGCTCTCTCCGCTGTGCCGCAGACCGCTAGAAGGATCTCATGCCGAGTGAAGACGCCCATCCACTGTGGAGGTGGAGGGTCCTGTACTGGGGTCCGCCACTCCCGAGGGATGGCCGCCTCAATGTCCTGTCTCATCAACTCTCTGCCCCTCATCCCACTGAGTCTCCTCTCCTGAGCCTCTAGAGGCAGCTGCTGAAAACAAATCCAGTCGTCTAAGGACTGGGTTGGGCCGGAGCTCAACGGGCCCCACGACACGTGAGACCGCGATCCAACCATATGGCCACCGGGAAGTCGGATCAAGGGTTCCAGATCAATGGCTGCCTCAGGCGCTCCTCATCGGTGCCCGGGGGAGTCTGGAAGAGTGACGGCCTCAGATGCGCCCAGGCCCTCAGAAGGTTAGCTGCAAAACGCTCCTTGAAGCCAAGGCCCACTCCTCTGGATCGCTGCTCTGTAAAGATCCACCTGATGCTGGGGGTCCAGGGGCCGCTAAGAGGAGGAGTGCGGTTGAGCATCCTGGAAACAAGAAACTCCTTCCACGGCTCAGCGCCTGGTAGGAGGCCACGAACCACCAACTTGCCAAGCAAAGCTCGGCTTTGGCAAATAGGATCAACAATGCCCAGGCCGCCTCTCTCCCTCGGCTGAGTGATCACAGCCCATGCCACCTTGGCCCTGGCGGGCCGCCCGTCGCCACCGGACCAAAGAAAGTTCCTGATGAGCCTCTGCACCTGGCCAATGCACGCCCGAGAGAAGGCCCAGCAAGAAGTGATGTACCACATGGTAGCAAGCAGAACCTGGTTGGCCACAACTACTCGGCCAGCCAGAGATAAACGAGCAGTACTCCAATACAGAAGCTTCTTCCGAATGCTCAGAAGAAGGGGGGCTATCTGCTGCTCCGGAGATATGTCAATGCCCACATAGCATCCCAAATAGCGCACTGTAGTGCCGGGGGGCAGCCACTGAAAACCATCAACTGGCTTCCAGGTCGGGGGGGCATAGAACTGACCCACAACCCACACGACTTGTGCTAGTTGATCAAAGCGCCCGAAGCTCTGCAAAACCTGTCCATGGCTGAGGCGAAGCGGCGGAGGTTCTCCTCTCCTCCCTGAAGATAGACAGCAGTGTCATCCGCAAACTCCGAGTCTAGGAGCTCCTCCGAGGTGCGGATGGGGAGCTGGAGGCCCCGCAAACCTGTATCCTGTGCCGTCAAAAAAGTGCTCATGGCCTCCGCCACAAAAAGAAAAAGAAAGGGCGCCAAGGGGCACCCCTGCCGCACCGAGCGCGAGAGCTGGAACCTCTCTCCGCGCACGCCTTGTATCAGCACCCGGCTATGAGCCTATGTGTAGAGTGCAGAGACCCCACGGATCCACTGAGGGGGGAAGCCCATCCTCTCCATAGTGCCTTCCAAGAAGACCCAGTCCACCCGATCATATGCCTTCTCGAAGTCGAGAAGGAGCACTGCCAGATCCTCCTGCCGAAATCTAGCCAAAGCCGTAGCCTCCCAGAAAGAGAAGATGTTATCCAGGATGCTCCTATCCTGGATGAAGCCTGTCTGCGTGGAGTGGATGATGTCTGGAAGGTGAGGCTGAAGTCGCCTGCTGATCGCCTTAGCTAGGACCTTGTAGGCCGTGCCTGGCAAGGTGATCGGTCTCCACTGTCTAATCTCCAGTCTGTCTCCTCCCTCTTTGGGGATCAAGTGAATCAACCCCTCTGCCATGCTGTCCGGCATGACTCCCGACTCCATAATCTCCTGGAATGCCAACCTGAAACCCCTATGTAAGAGACCCCAGTACCTCTGGAAGAAAGCCACTGAGAGACCATCCTCTCATGGGCATTTGCCCCGAGGAAGTGCCTGAAGAGCCTCCTCCAGTTCCGTATCCGAGAAGGGGGAGAGAAGGGAGTGCTGCAAATGGGCCGGCACAACCGGTCTCGTGAAGCTCCAGACTGCCTCCCGAGCCTCTCTCACCACAACCTCCAGAGAGCAGATCCCTGTAAAAATCGGTGGCTATCGCCCGAACCCTGGGGGGATCCACCACAACCTGGCCATCAGCCTGCCGAAGACGCCTGAGACCCTCTCGTCTGAAGCGAGGCCCTGTCGCCTCAAAGAAATCTTGAGTCACTCTGTCTCCAGCCTGTGTCCAAAAAGAAGCCCGAGCATGGAATCGGAACTCCACCCTCCTCTCCTCGACGGATCTGATCTCTGTGCGAGCTGACTCCATCTGCTCTGAGATCCAAGGGCTCGTAGGATCCCTCTCCTGGAGTCTCTGAAGGGACGCTAGACTCCTCCGCAGGCTCCTCTCCTGCTCTCTAAAGGCCTCCAGACGGTCCAGGGCAGCCTGTCTGAGCATCCGACTGATCTCCTGCAAGCCCCTGGCAAGATCGCTGGCTGCCGATCCTCTCCTGAACTGCAGCTCCTGCCAGACCTGCTCAACTCTGGACGCAATCTCGGGCTCCTCTATGAGACAATCTGGAATCCGGACGCTCTGGCCTTGCTCTCCTCTCGTAGGGTCCTCGATCTGGAGAAGCACTGGGAAGTGGTTTGAAAACGAGGAGCCTGCAAGTATGCCCACAGTGCCACCTCTATCACAAGCCCACTCATCAATGTAAAACGTGTCGATGCGGGAAAGGTTAACTCCTGTGGCCCGTCTATCCGAGCGCGAGAAAGATAAACTCCCCTGCAACCTGCCAAACTCCGGGAGAGTCCACGGATCCTGGCCTCTCACCTGCAGCACTAGTTCCTCCCAGGCAGCGAGCTCCGGCCCATGAATGGTCTCCTGGCTGCCCCCCATCCTGTCCTCTGCATCCTCCAGCATGTTGCAATCCCCCCCTAGGCACCAGTGGTCTGCCAAGGGGAGGGACTGCCTAATGGTGCTCTAGAACTCGGCTCTCCCGGTCGCCCCATTAGGGGCGTAGAAGTTGAGGAAGCCAATGCGGTCTTCCCCAACCCGAAGGATGATCCACAGCGCTCGACCCTGGACCAGAGTGCCAGAATCCACAACCTTAGATAGAAGCTGCTCGCTGACTGAGATGCATACTCCACCCTGGTTCCCCTGGGAGCCATATGCCGGTGACCAAAAAGTGTGACTCCTGCCTGGCAAGATCTTCCCGCAGGTGCGGGTACGCCCGGCAGAAAGGTGGTGCTCCTGGATGAAAAGGATATCTATGGGTCCTCCAACGAGAGCCCTCTGGATCTCCTGGCGAAGTCTGCTCTCCGACCAATGTAGCAGCGATGTCCACCGAGACCCTGGATGTTCCATGAGAAGATCCTCATGGATGAGCTATGGCAAGTGAAGCAGCCGCCACTGGCTCACCCCTCTCAGCCGGCCCGGATGATCTGCCCTCCACTCTGTGAGTCTTGGGCGCTGGCTTGGAGGGAGAATAGTCACTGTCTGTCCGGGTGCGGAGTCTCTCCAAAAAGAGGGTGACCTGTCTCTGTGTCCAGCCCCACTCCGCCTTCGCCCTGTCCAGGGCATAGGCGTGAGACCAATCCTTTGCATATATGTATCTAAAGGTAGGCTGCACCCTCGGGGCGGCATGGAGAAGAATCAGTAGCACCGCCTCAACTGAGGTGTGGACCGGATCTGCCCGCCAATCTCCTATACCAAACAAGCTCATGCGGGCTGAGTGTAATCGGGTCTGCAATAGGTCCGTGAGCCCCAAGTCACTGAAGTGGTGAGAAAACTCCAGCATCTGATCACGCAAAACTTCCTCTACAGAGTTGCAATCCCATGCTGTGTCTGGGGCAACACTGAGAGGAAAGGAGAAGGCCACCATGCTGCTCACCATTGAAGGAGAACGAGAGGGATGGCACACCACGCAAACTCGCAAGGGCGCGACCAGTGTCTCGAACGGGCTAGCATCCAGCTGGAGACACCTGAAAAAACCGTAATCCACTGGGAGCCCCATCACTCGCGGGGGCCCCCCAGGGGAGGCTGGAGAGAACTCAGTGGCGGGCGAAGCTAGGATCGCCATCTCCACCGGCCCGGAGTGGCGGTGGAACAGCCGCTGGACTGAACTCTGGCCTACCCAGCTGCGCTGCCCCGGGGCATTGGGTGGTCTGGCGAAGTATCCTGGAGAGGCCGAGGGAGGGATGGGGGCTCGCGGAGAGGAGGGGGGAGAGCGAGGAGAGGATGGAGAGGCATCTGCCAGAGGATAGGTGTCAGGGGGGGCCACCGGGGGAGGCGGGAGGGGGGGGCTGTGGGGGGGGAGAGGGGGGGGTGGAAGGAGTGCTCTCCGGGTGAGGGGAAGAGGAGCCGGGGGTCGCAGAGTGCGGCCCAGGATCCTCAGGAATCTGCTCCATGGAGGGGGCGGGGCCCCCCGCGGGGGGAGGCGGGAGCGGGGTCTCCACGTGGGAGGCTCCACCGGCGGCCTCAACGGGCACTGAGTCGTCCATCGGGGTGGGACCTGCTGGCCGCCTATCCCTGACTGGAGCATAAATGCGGGTAGGTGCCTGGACGCCAGCCGGAGTCGCCTGTTCGCCAGCCTGTGCTGCATGCTGGCGTCTGCGACGGTCCCTACGGGCCGGGCGTTTCCGCCGGCGAACCTCCTGCCATCCGCCGGCCTCCTGGGTCTGCGCGGCATCCTCCGCCGGGGCCTGCTCGTCAGATGATGGCGCCTGCTGAGGCGAGCCAGGGATGTCCGGTCTCTGAGGTGGATGGCCACCCCTCGGGTCTCCTACAGGGGGTCCAGAGGCGGCATAGCGTGAAGGATGAACCCCCTTGCGGGGACAGGCGCGTGCGAGATGACCCATCTCCCGACAAATGTAGCACTGGCCGGGGAGGCCCGAATACTCCACGCACTGTATCAGATGTCCTCCAGAAAGACAAGGGAGGAGGATCGTCTTCGAGAGGGACTCCGGTGACGGAACCACAACACGAATGGCCGGGAGTCTTGCTGCCCGAGCTATCACTGAGGCCGCTGTCTGAGGCGTCTCCACCACCTGCCCGAACGCCTTGCCAATGGATGACAAGAGGGGCAAGTACTCCCTACGGAGTCCAGGAAAGCAGATAGTGACAGGAAAACCTGTCGCGCCTGCTAGCGGGTCAGAAGCGGGGTCGAAACCGTGAGTCCATCGTGCCAGGAACGCTCGGGAAGAGCGGAGGGCAATGGGGCTTCGAGCCAGCACCATCTGAGCTGCCTGGGGGGACTCGAAATCCACCTGATAGTAGCCACGTCCCAAAAAATCTACGCTGACGATCTTGGCAGGCACGCCAACAAGGCTGCCTTGGAGAAGGTCGCGAAGCTCTCTCCGCATCGGACGGCTACCCACTATCTTGCAGACCAAGGAGGAGGCCTCAAGAGCGGATACTGTGGAAACAAACAATTGATGATCTTCAGCTGTGAACTCCAGACGGAGACCGGAATCGGCAGGGGTAGTCGGAGCGGCTTCCATGGAGTCCTCCAGAGGGAAAAGGCCAGAAACCGAGGTCACCAACAGGAGGGACACAGCCTTGCGAGGAAAAGGAGAGGCGGAAGGTTACAGGATAGCGGGGGCGGGGCGGGGGCGGGGCGGGGGGTGGCGGGGGGGGGGGGGAGGGGGGGGCTGAGGCGGGGGAGCTAGCGGTGGGGGGAGGGGCGAGACGGAAGGGGAGGAGAGGGAGAAGGCGGGGGGGAAGAGCCGCGCAGCGGAGGAGAAGGCGGAGGGGGCGGAGATGGCAGGGGAGAGAAGCCAGGCGGAGGAGAAGGAGGCGTGGGGGGTAGAGAGGCGGGGGAAGAGAAGGAAGCGAGGAAGAAGGCGGGGGGGGGGGGGGGGGGGGGGGGGGGGATGGCGGGGGAGGAAACGTGGAAGGAGGCGGAGGAGGAGAAGGCGGGGGGGGAAGAAGGCGGGGGAGGATGCGAGGAAGGAGGCGGGGGAGGATGTGAGGAGGAAGGCGGGGGAGCGATGGCGGGGGAGGATGCGAGGCAGAAGGCGGGGGAGAGATGGCGAGGAAGGGTGCGAGGAAGGAGGCGGGGGAGAGGACGGAGGAGAAGGCGGGGGACAGGCGGGGGGGAGAGGGGGGCGTGACGGCGAGAAGCAGCGGGAGGGGGGGAGGCGGAGCTCGCAGGCGCAGATCTCAGTGCCCGAATAGTTTTCTTTAGCTCTCTTCTTAGTATACTGATGTTTTATACCTCTACTCTCAAGAAAGGAATTCAACATGTGTGACATATATTCCCCCCCTCGGTTAGAACGGAGAGTCTTAACCTTGCATCCTGACTCTGTTTCAGCAAGTGCTACAAAGGCCAAAAATGCATCATATACCTGTGATTTCTGTGTCAAAGGATAGACCCAGCATATACGAGAGAAGTCATCAATAAATGTAGCAAAATAGAAGTAACCTCCTAATGACTTCGTCTGCATGGGACCACAAAGATCACTGTGTATAAGCTGCAACTTAGCAGTTGCTCTTAGAGCCTGATCACGTGGGAAGGAAAACCGATGCATTTTTCTCAAAATACATCCTTCACAAATGTGATCTGGAGGCTTCTCCATAAGAGGTAGGTTTGTAAACATGTTATGTCACTGCATAAGCATAAGACTACCAAAATTTACATGCCCCATGCGAGCATGCCATAACTCCGCATCAACCATAGCTGGAGTAAGAGTGAATGCATTATAAGCAGACTGATCCACTGGCTGAAATGCATCCAATTGATAAAGTCCATGACATAATGTACCAGTAAGCATCAAGGTCAAAGCATTAGCTTTGTCTCTGACCATGCATTTGTCATCATCAAAGTGCACTTGCATTCCACAGTGTGCTAAAGAAGAAATGGACAACAAATTCTTCTTTATCCCTGGTACATATAAGGCATCTGTAAGGCGAAGAATAGAGCCATCAATGGCTGTGAGCTAAATCTCCCCAATGCCACGAACTGGATATGAAGCATTGTTGGCACACTGAACAGTTTTGCCAACAGGGGCAGGGCCTACATGACAAAACAAATCCTTGCGAGATGTGATATGCTTTGAAGCACCATTGTCAAAATACCAAGTACATGCATGCTCTGTCATACTGAGTGCCTGTGAAGACCAAGAGGCATCATAGCTGCATGTATAGAAACAGTAATCCCTGTCCTCAATAAAAGAAGCAGTCTCTGGAGGAGCTTTAGAGGCATCATTTACAGACATCCCAGATTCCTTTGCCTTCTCTTTGGCAATCCTCTTTCTACACACTGTGATGTAGTGACCTGGCTTCTTACAGTAATGGCATTTGCCCTTCTTCTTGGGATGTCCATCACCTTTCTTGGTATCCTGAGATGAACCACCATCACCTGAATTCTGATTTGAACTCTTTGGCTGAGATTTGCCTTTCCCTTTTTGACCTGTAGTAAATGCTTGTTCAGCACTTGTGTTCATATTCATATTCTTCCTGATTTGCTCTTCTTGTAGCAAGAGAGCAACAAGTTCCTGATACTTAAGGGGTTCAACAGCATTCCTCATGCTGAGGTTCAAAGAGGTATGAAAAGCCAAGTAAGATCTTGGCAAAGAGTTCAAGATGGTGGACACAAGCTGTGTCTCAGGAATAATCTCATCCACATTGATGAGTTGCTCTCTCAAATCCTGCAGCTTGTTAAAGTGGCTAGACATATCATCTCCTTCATGCATTTTCTGATTTTCCAGCTCTCTCTTCAAAAACGAGATTCAAGCCTCATTACGAGCAGCATACATCTGCTCCAAAGTCACCCATGCATTCCGTAAAGAGCCAGCTGAACGAATATGAGGTATAATAGGGAATCAGCACTCTTTCCTGTCCGCTTAGGGCACTTCCTCCAGTACTGGCCTTTCTCGCCGCAATCATTACAAGATCTTTCGGCCTTCAGCTTCTCTCGTTCTGAATCAGGCTTCTTCTCAGAAGACTTCTCCGGTGAAGCCTTTCCTTTGCCCTTGTTATTCCGGCCTTTCGACCGTTGGCCAGTTAAGGCCTCCGAACCTCCGTTGTGAGGAGGGTTCGTGAAATGTTCCTTTTGGTCCAAGACCATTGGCACAAGCTTCTTCCAGTTAATGGTGCTGAGCCTGCCACTCGTAATCAACGAGGAATAGAAAGCAGAATACTGAGCGGGCAAGTGGGAAAGCAAAGTGATGGCCATGTCTTCAGATGATATCTCTTTCCCAGCTTGTAGGACTTCCTGCTGAAGGGCCTGCAGCTTGTTGATGTGTTCCCGCATCGTCGAGGACTTTGCAGGATTCATAACCCGCATCTGCACTTCCAAGGAGATTCGTTTCATGGGTTATACCCTGTTATACAAAGAAGCCAAGTGCTCCCATATGCCTCTCGCCAGCGTCATGTGCTTCACATGATTGATCACTTGTGGTGTGCAATTGAGGAAAATAAACGACCGGACCCTGGCGTTGACACGATCCCACATGTGTGCCTGTGCCTCTCGGTCCTTCCTCGTCGACAGTAACCCCCCTTCCTCAGCTTTCGGCCGTGGAACCCCGATGATGATAAAATCAGCAAGGTCATATGACTCCAGCACCGACTCCATCATGACCTTCCAGATGCCGTAATTGGACCCGCCAACTGACGATCCACTGGGAACGTGGGGAGAGTCGGAATCTTCACCGCATCATCTGTGTTCAGTCGGCCAGCCACAGGACTGCTGTTGGGACAGTCGGCCAGCCCTGGAGTGATCCTACCAACCTCTGGCATCCCTCCCCACCACTAGAAAAAATGAAAAAAATAGGGAAAAATACAGGGAGTGAGGAAAAATGATAAAACACCTTATACAGGGCGGGCACACCCACAACAGAGGCCCTGGTGTATAAATATAGACAGGAGATGACTTCTAACATAGTCTAGGGCTGCAGGCGTGGATGCTCCTAAGGCTGAGGATGAAGGGCGCCTAGCTTCTAAAGACTGAATGAAGAACTAAGCCCTAAGCAAGCCTATTTATACTAACTAGGGGCTGGTCAAGTTGGCTGGTCATTTATTTAATAAAGTTTATATTTATAAATGACATTAAATGCTAAATAAATACCATAAAATATGGAAAAAATACTAGATAAATCCTAGTAAATTCCCTAAGGCTTCTGAGATGTTCTAAATGATGCACAGGCATATGAATGCATATTATGTAGGATGCAGTGTGCTTTCTGATGCAAACCCTAAGGCTTCTACTGACTCTACATGCATGAATGATTCTCTCCAAGTGGGTTAAGGGACTTGACTGACTGACTGACCCGCTAAGGCTGAGGAATGACCTACGTAGCTCGTGCCTGACTTATCTTGGACTGAGGATGTACAATGGGTCACGGCGTACGACAAATATCATCCTACTGGGTTCTAATAATGTACAAATGTTGCACTGCTGATGTTGAGCCAGTTTGTCACCATGCACTGAGTGCAGAGTGCATGTGATAGAGAGGGGTCCTTTTCTGACCGACCATGGCTCCAACAATCTTCTCAACCACGAGGATCAGACCGTGGCCGTGACTCTGGACGTGACCATTCACGAAACCCAAAGCAGTCTATTGCTACTACCGGTCAACAGAAGACGGGTCTCTGCACCATTTGTTCCGGAGACCACCGATGGTTTGAATGCCCTAAGCGATCCAGTAATCGGCAGAACTCCAATGTAGAACTTTCCACCTCCGAAGACAAGTCTCAGGTCCAGACTGCAGAAACTTCCAAAAGCAAGCGTGTTATGGTTATATCCCAGCATGCGCAAGCTTGCATTATTACATCAGTGGCTCAAACACATCTTGTCTCTCCAATTCCAGCCTCTGTGTCTACTCACGTATTGACACTAATTGGCTCTATTTCTGGCTGTCCCATTACCATCCTAATTGACAACGGATGTTCTCACAATTTTGTGGCCACAGCTATGGTGCAACGCTTTAAAAGATACGCACCACTCGCAGTACCCACACTTATGAGATTGAGTTGGCAGATGGATCGGGTTTTTATTGCAATACGACGGCTCCTCGACTTTCCTTTCACATTCACCAATACCGTGATAAGATGGATTTTGAGGTTGTGTCTTTGTCCCGATACGATATGATCTTGGGTCAACAATGGCTATATCAGCATGATCCTATCATCAGTTTTCGCAGCCACACTTTACAGTTTGCTAAAGATGGTATGGACATCGATCTCCAAGGTATTTGCGATCAACCCTCCACACCAACCTTGTCTGCATTACAGGCAAAGCGGTGGGTTCGTAAGGCCGATTGCTCTTCAACACTCTTAATGGTTTTCTCTGCTACGGAGACGGTGCTTGACCAAAATTCCAAAGTGGCATATTTGGCTCAACCCTTTTTTGTCCCGCATTTGGATTTGTTTCTTGCAAAACTACCTCTAGTTTTGCCTCCTCGACGTCCTGTGGATCATCCGATTGATTTACTTTCTGGCAATTCGCCACCAACTCGTGCTCCGTATCGGGTCTCTTTTGCTGAATCCCAAGAAATTCAACGCTAGTTAACGGAACTCTCGGACAAGGGTCATATTTGTCCTAGTCAGAGTCCTTTTGGTGCACCAGTTTTGCTCGTGAAAAAGAAAGATAAGTCAATACGACTTTGCATTGATTATCGTGTCCTTAAGAAACTGACCATCAAAAATAAATATCCTCTTTCTCTTATTGATGAATTATTTGATCAGTTGCTTCACGCCAAAGTATTTTCCAAGATTGATCTCAAGTCCGGATATCATCAGATCCATATTCGTGAAGGTAATGAGCACAAGACTGCCTTCCGCACACGAAGTATGGACATTATGAGTATTTGGTCATGCCTTTCAGGTTAACCAATGTCCTGGCAACTTTTATGAGTCTCATGAATGACATCTTTCGACCATTTTTGGACAAGTTCGTGATTATGTATCTGGATGATATTCTGGTATTTAGTGCTTCAATCGATGAGCACAAAAAGCATCTACATGCAGTTTTCCAGGTTTTACGCGATAATGCACTTTTTGTCAACCCAAAAAAGAGTGAATTTTTCAAGGCATAAGTAGAGTACATCGGGCACATCATTTCAGCTGAAGGCATTGCTGTTGATTCTAAGAAGATACAAGTTATTCATGATTGGCCGACACCACAAAATATCCATGATGTCATATCATTCTTGGGTCTTGCCAATTTTTATCACACGAAGGTCTTTAAGTTTTCGGAAATTGTAGCACCTTTGACAAAGGTTTTGAAATCAGCACTTGATTTCCAATGGACAGATGATGCTTCTCATGCCTTTGATAAGCTAAAGGAGGCATTGACAACAATTCCGGTAATGGCAATTGCAGACCCCAATCTTCCTTTTGAAGTTGAGAGATGCTTTTGATCTTGCAACTGGCGCAGTTCTCATGCAACAAGGCCAAAGCCATCGCCTCTGACAGTCATAATCATTCAACAATTCAAACACGTTATCCAGTGTATGATGAGGAATTCTTGGCAATTGTTCATGCTTATCGAGCCTGGAAACATTATCTTTTGGGAGTAGATTCTGTTGTGAAGACAGATCATCATTCCTTAAAGTATATGTTTACCCAACCAGTTATGAATACACGACAAGGCAGATGGGTGGAGTATCTCGCAAACTTCCATATGGCTATTGAATATGTTCCTGGCCTTTCTAATGTGGTTGCCGATGCTCTTAGCCGAATGTCTCAAGCCTTAGCAATGGCGATTTCTACAGTTCAAATCAACATTCCAGCAGCTTTTGTGGATCATTATGCAGACGATCGAGATTTTGCAAATGCTTTTCGAGTGATTACGACTCCACACTCTAGTCCTTTTGATTTGAAGATTTATGTAGCTTATTCTCTTATCCATGGCTTATTATATTATCAGGATCGCATTTGTGTCCCTCATAACACAAGTATGCGTAAACTCTTGGTAAAGGAACATCATGAGGTTCCTCATGCAGCTCATCCTGGTATCAACAAGACATATCGGTTGCTGACAGCTTCTTATTATTGGCCCCAAATGAAGCAAGATGTTATAAAGTTTGTTACAGCATGTTTTTCTTGTCAACAAATGAAAGCTCTAGTAGACAAGCTCCAGCTGGTCTTCTATAACCACTTCTAGTACCAAATGAACGTTGGGAAAGTATCAGTATGGATTTCATTACAAATTTACCTCGTTCTTCGAAAGGTAATACACAGATAATGGTGGTGGTCGACAGATTGTCCAAGATGGCACATTTTATACCATGCAAGAAGACAGCTCAAGCTCCGGATATTGCTTCATTATTTCTTCAGTACGTTTTTAAGATACATGGGTTGCCAAAGTCCATTATTTCAGATCGAGATCCCAAGTTTACATGACATTTTTGGACTTCACTTTTTAAGTCACTTGGCATAAATTTATTGTTCAGCCTATCATCCACAAACAGATGGCCAAATTGAAAGAGTTAATCAAATTCTTGAAGAGATGCTTCGACATTATATTCAGTCTCGCTTAGCATCTTGGGAAGATTATCTACCATTGATGGAATTTACTTACAATAATTCTCATCACACAGCAATAGGAATGAGTACTTTTTAAGCCGCTTATGGTCATACACCAGCTGTGCCATCAAACTTTGTTCTTCAACACAAGATGGCATTAGCAGATTAGTTAGTTCAAGAAATGCAAGATGTTCTTCAAGTTCGAGATTAGATGATTCGAGTTCAAGAACAATATCAACAAGCAGCTAACTGACGTCGCCGACATGATGAATTCAAAGAAGGTGACATGGTTCTTTTGTTCGTGGCTCCTCATCGATATAAAACAGTGAAATCAGTTTTTCCAAAGTTGCGACCACGTACTATGGTCCTTTTGGGGTTATTAAGAATAATTCTCCTTTGAGTTATAAGTTGGAGTTACCACTTTCATGGGGAAAGATTCATCTGACTTTTCACATATCATGGATCAAGAAGTTTGTACAAGGAGATTCTCCCATTCCAGATATTTCAGATTATGTTCCAGAGATTGAAGATGAGCATATGATCTTAATCCGAGAAAAGATTCTTGATGTGCGACAGAAAGAAACTCGGCAGAAGATTATTACAGAATTCTTAGTACAATGGAATTTGGAAAGACTTGGATGATTCAGATTCAACTTGGCAAAGTGATGAAGATCTACAACAGTACCCAGAATTACTTCAAGAGTTCTTTCGCCAACAACAATCACTTATATAACCATGGATCTTATTTTAAGTGGGAGGGAATGTCACGATTGTGACTTAATTACCCTTAAGTACTCTTAATCATTGAAAGGACACCAGTGAAGGGTCACACCTTGTCACATGGGTCATCATCAAAGGACACGTCTCTTCAAAGGGACACATCTATTGATTAAAGGACACACCTCTACGTCCAAAAGATTATCAATTCATGAGTCACACCCTTTCGTCAGGGATGTGCCTCTTCATTTGTACCTCTTTAGGCCCTATTTAACAAGGCCTTGTGTCTCAATCAAAACAACACACAACTTTCCGCTCTCTAATTATCTTTCTAACCTTCACTGGCTCTCAGAGACTTTGAGGGCGCGGTTAGCACCACCACACACGGCACCACACACGGAAAAATACTAACCACACCAGGAAGAACTTCTTGAGCATGGTCAACATATACATGCTTTGTTCCTGCTTTGCACAAAACTTAAAGAATTCTTTGAATTTAAATTAACAAATTTTAGATTTACAGAAATGAGAAAACATGAGGGCACCTGGTACGACAAGTACAATCTAGTACAATAGGTACTATTTAGCAAGTACAATCCAGATTTAGCCGATACAATCTAGATTCAGCACACATGTGAAATTCAGCAGCAGGTACAATCAGATTTCAGCAAGTATAGTCCAGATTCATCACACGTGTGGAATTCAGTAGTAGGTACATGCACATACAGTCCAACAGGTACAATCAAGTACAGTCTAGCAGGTACAATCAAGTACAATCCAATAGGTACAATCAAGTACAGTCCACGTGGCAACAAGTACAGTCTGATTTTTCAGCACACGTGCGGGTTTTTAGCAGGTACAATCCATGTAGAAGCAGGCGAAGGAGAAAATTACAGCAATTTCAGCCGTTGAAGAGGTAGGCGATGGAGAGAATGAGGGAGAATAGTAGGCGATGAAGAGAAAATTGCAGCCAGCTTCCCCACGTGTGTAGAATTACTAAAATAACTCATGCAAGAGTTTATCCAAAGGTTTTTGAAAGGGTACACAATATTAAAAGAGTATTTAAAATGCTCATGGGCACCCTAATATGATAATGTCCAGTCCCTAATTTAAATGTATGTGAACACATGGGCTTATAAATATTAAAGTTGGCCATAACATGTAAATTTTACATTTCAAAAAGGAAAAAATGGTAATACTTACCACTTGTTCACACGCCACACCACCGAGTCAGCGTAGAGCACTCCACAGGGGCATCCCCGTCCAGTGTACTGGCACGGCATAACAGACAGACACACGCAAACAAGTCATGCAAAAACAAATTTATGCATGCAGGCATAAATGCATGTGCACATGTAATGGACGAAATCTCTCTTTCATGAAACTTGTACAAGGAGTTCTTGTCGGGCACAAATATAAAAAATATGTCTGGGTCTTCCTATGAAGTGATAGTCCCATAGGTAAGACGCCATCTTGGCCATACACAGGTAGCACCAACAGGCTCCCGTCCATACAGTACGAAGCAGGTCACACATGGGTGACACGAAACTGGTTCCCATCCATGTGATTCAGCACTGGTCACACACGGGTGGCACTAATCTGGCTCCCGTCCATGTGACACCAAAAGACTGGCCCTTTCACATGGGACACTGGCTCGGCCCCATGTGAACATGGCACAAATCTGGCCGCTCTATGGAGTGACAGTCCCATAGAAAGTGGCTCCAGAGATGGAGATGGACCAAATGGTGACATTCCCCTGGGCTTCTAAACAGGTGTCTTCAACTGAAAAGCCTCAAGATATGCTTGCAAAAGCTGAAGGTAGTCAGCAAAATAATCCTCGTCTACCCACTTTGCATCTATCGGCAAAGAATTTTTAAATTTCACAAGGTATCTCCTGGAAAGCTCTCCATGTGGTAACTTTCTCTCCTTGTGAAATACTATCTGCTGTGGCTGAAGGATCTCCTCAAGCTCATTGTTACAAGTGGAAGATACTTCTCCCATGCAGTCTTTTGATCTGCCACATAACACTTCAACAAATTCAACACGGCTGAATTTGCAGCTTCACTTTGGCCATCTGTTTGGGGATGATAAGCTGATGAGAACTTAAGCGTAGTGTCCATGTTATCAAATAAAGTCCTCCAAAAGAGGCTCGTAGTCTTGGGATCTCTATCCCCAATGATGGACTTAGGCATACCATGAATATGTGAGCAAGAAAAAGCTTCACCATATGATCAACTTTAATGGTTTTCTTGACAGGCAAGAAGTGAGCTTGCTTGCTAAACCTGTCCACAATGGTCCAAATAGCAAATCCATAATAAAGTCCGTAGTAATGCTTTCCCATGGCTGCGAGGGAATAGGCAATGGCTGAAACAAACCTGGAGGCTTTTGCCTATCAAATTTCACCTTTTGGCAAGTAATACATGCGCGTACATATGCCTCAATGCCTTTACCCATGCTTGGCCAAAAGAAATATCTTTCAATCATGCGTGTAGTAGGCATGATACCTCTATGACCAACATAAGGTAGAGCGTGACATTCCTCCATAACCTTTGGACGCATATCCTTCGCCACACATAAGCAGTTATCCTTCATAAGATAACCCTCTTTGATGTCCACATGAGAGGCTACTGAAACTGTAGCCACATAAGGCCTCGTGGACAATGCATCTGCCACTAAATTCGTCTTTCCCGGAGTATGTGTAATTTGAAAATGAAACATGGAAAGAAAGTTTGCCATTCTCATCTGCTTCTCCGAAAGCTTTGTTTGAGATAGAAAATATCTCAAGCTTTGATGATTTGTCTTGACTACAAATTCACCCCCAAGAAGATAATGTTTTCATATCTTTAAGGCATGAATTACAACCAAGAGCTCTTTTTCATAGATGCCCATATGAAGCTCAGCATCATGCAATCGATGGCTCTCATATGCAACTGCATGACCTTCTTGATTTAGGACAGCTCCTATACAATTCCCACATGCATCACATTCCGTTGTAAATGGCTTTTGCAAGTCGAGAACAATCAAGACGGGTCCACATATGATAGCATTCTTGAGTTGCAAAAAGGCATCTTGCTCCTTTGAGGTCCATTTAAAAGTGGCTTTCTTCTTCGTGAGATCATGTAAAGGCGTGGTAATCATAGCAAAATGCCTTATAAAACGCCTGTAATATGAACATAACCCCAGAAAGCTACGTATCTCATGTACATTTTACAACTCTGGCCAATTTCGAATGGTTTCAATCTTGGCAGGATCCATTTTTACACCATCTTTGGATACAATGTGGCCCAAATAGTGTATCTTTGAAAGAAAGAACTCACTTTTCTTGGCATTAATGAAAAGTTTATGCTTTCGTAACTCTTCAAACACTGTAGCCAAATGAGTCCTATGCTCTTGCTCATTCTTGGAGAAAACCAAGATGTCCTATGCTCTTACCTGTGAATTTTCGATGCAGAAGAACAAAAAGGTGAGGAGCTTGGCTGAACCAAACCTTTCTCCAAAAGCTCATTAACTTGCTTCATAATCTCTTCTTGTTGTGCGGCACTCACACGATATGCGGGTTTGTGAGGTGTAGAACTACCTAGCACAAGATTATGCGATGATCCTCGAAACTTTGAGGAGGTAGTTCGCCTGGCAATGCATCAGCAAAACAATCTTTGTATGCATGAAGAAAATTAGTCTATCTTGAGTTAAAACATCCACATTTTCATGACTTTGTTCAATGTTATCACGAACAAAAACCAAATACGGGGAAAGACTCTTTTTCATTGCTTTATTAATCTGGATGTGAGATACAATTGGGATAGAATCTCTTTCCTTGCCATCATCAATAACATGAATGCGGCCTTTATGCATAAAAGAAATTCTGTTTGTCTTGTACTTTTTGCGGGGCTTAAGCCTATGATGCCATGGCTTGCCAAGGAATACATCACATCCATTAAGAGGTGCAACCAAGAAATGCTCATGATCAAGATAACCCTGAATATGTATGCACAACTTTCCAATAAGTGGGGTAACCTGCACCTCTTTACCAACAAAGGCAGCTTCTGCTTCAATTTGAGGCTCCATATCCTCAACCTCAATGCCCAAGGCGGCTGCCATCTGGGTAGAGATGAAATTATCTGTTGCACGATCATCAAACATAAATAAAGCGGGCTGATCTTTGACTTGGCCCCATGCTTTGTATACCATTCTCTCTTTACCATCATTCTTCGTGCTTCCCTGCTCATCGGGAACGGCATGCACATTTGCCTTGGGATGCTTGTCCTCATGCTTTTGTTTGCGGTTGGGGCATTGCCTAAACATATGTCCTTTACTTCCACAAGAAAAGCATTTCTTCTCCTTTGCATATTGCTCCCTTTGCTCGGGAGTCAAGCTAAATTTGTTCTTCTTTGGCCCATTATCCTTGGATGAAGTATTTTCAGCTTTACCTCCCTTCTGGGCTTCCCGAAAGCTCTTTTTAAGTGGCTGTTCATCTTTTTGCAGGTTTGGAACTGCCTTCTCTTTGCCCTTGGAACCACCTTGATCTTGCTTGATTTTTAGCACCAAGTGCTCCGTAGCAAGAGCAGATGCTATAAGCTGTTGTAAAGTGTGTTTCGGGTGCAATTCGATGCCCGAACGGTAGGCTGATTGCAACCCGGAACGAAATTTTCTTTTCTTTTCATCCTCGGAGAGTTGCATGAAAGGAGTAACCTCGAGCAAAACTTTCCAAAATTTGCTCACATATTGCTGCACACTCTCATTATCCTTTTGGTCAAGTCTATCCCACTTTTGGGTGAGTGTATGCTCTGCATTTGGAGGCAAGAATTGGGCATAAAATCTGTCCTTGAACTCTTTCCAAGTGCAAATGGGGTCTTTGGTGGTCTTTTCAGTGATCCACCAATGGGCAGCTGTCTCCTTCAAAAACATGCTCGCATGACGGATCTTGGACTTCTCAGTGAAGTCCTCTTTAGTAAATGCAATATCAAACTGAGCCACAAAAGCAAGCACCTTAGAGGCATCAAATTCCCCATGATAGGCATCAAACTTCATTGACTTGTCCCCTGCCTTGAACTCCTTGAGCTTTTTGGCATGAGGCTCAAGTTCTTGCCTCTTTCTCTTGCCCTTGTCCAACGGGGCAGCTCTCTGTGCATGAACTTCATGGGCAATCTTAGGTGTTTCACTAAGCAAAGTGACGTGGGCCTTTGGTTCTTGTGGCTCCACTGCATGTGACCTCGTTGAAAGATGCCTTGTCTCACCACGAGACAACTCAATAGGCCTCAGCACACGTGTGGAATTCAGCAGTAGGTACAGTCCAGCAGATACAGTCTAGCAGGTACAATCAGGTAAAGTCTAGTCGGTACAATCAAGTATAGTCTAGCAGGTACACTCAAGTATAGTCTAATAGATACAATCAAGTACAGTCCATGTGGCAGCAAGTACAGTTTGATTTTTCAGCACACGTGTGGGTTTTCAGTAGGTACAATCCATGTAGAAGCAGGCGATGAAGAAAATTACAGCAATTTCAGCCCTTGAAGAGGTAGGCGATGGAGAGAATGAGGGAGAATAGTAGGCGATGATGAGAAAATTGCAGCCAGCTTTCCCACGTGTGTAGAATTACTAAAAGAACTCATGCAAGAGTTTATCCAAAGGTTTTCAAAAGGGTACACAATATTAAAAGAGTATTTGAAATGCTCATGGGCACCCTAATGTGATAATGTCCAGTCCTTAATTTAAATGTGTGTGAACACATGGGCTTATAAATATTAAAGTTAGCCATAACTTATAAATTGTACATTTTAAAAAGGAAAAAACGGTATCAGATTTCCAGCACTGTTTTGCTGTGTTTTCTGGACTGATCTTGTTGGTAGCTCTACCCTAACTTGGGCTGAATTACTTGGACCCGAAGGTACATTCTCTTCAGCGTTTTTCCTCATATGAGGTGTGGAACTTGGATGGCATGAATTTTTAGGGTTGCAGCCCTTTGGTTGGCTGCGTTTTCTTCTCCAGTGGACACATATCACTTGCAAAGGGGGCTTTGTTTGGAGCATCTATACTTGCGTTTTGTTCTTGGCCTTCACAATTACGCGGTTTCTTCATGTTTCTTGCCTTCTGTTGGTGGTGGAGTGCTGTTTTTTTTCTGGACAGCAGTGTTTTGGCTGCGTTTTGCTTCCCAAAGGTGTTTTTCTACACTCTGAGGGGACCCATCTCCAGCTACTTCAAGTGAGGATGAGTTTCGGGAGCTGTTTTTACAGATTTTGGAGGAGAGTAGTGATCTTTTCAAAGATCTTGAGGAGAGTTTATTTTGTCTGAGCCTGTGTTCTTTGCAGTGTTTGCAGAGAAAGGAGGGTGTTTTGCCTGTGAGGTGTGATCCTTTCACATGGATCACTTGTTTGTTGCTGATTCTTGGGATCTGAATTTACTTATTGAAGAGTCTTCTGTTCTCAGTGATGCTCTTGAGGACTTTGTTACCACTGCAGTTGATATTCTTGCTTCCCTTCCTCATTGTGAGGAGTCTACCTTTGCCTCTCTTTGTGATGCTTCTGAGGATGCTTCTCCCCTTGCCAATTTTGCATTGGGTTTGATGCGGTGTGCAGGTTTTTTGTTTTGGAGGATGGACTTTTGGACCCGGTGGGATGTTCCAGTGAGGAGCAGCCTGCTTCTCCCAGGATTGATTATCTACAAGATCTGATCTTGGTTGGTTGAGGTTTTTCATACCTTCTTCAGGTTGGAAAGACGACATACAACTTCGGGGAGTCTTCTTGCACTTGGGTTTGGCACCATTATTTGGAGCAGCACGTCGCAACCTACTTGGCTGTTTTCTTCTAGAGGAGCGGTGTACCTGGCAGCTTAACCTGTTGCTTTTGTAGCTGAGTTGCTGAAGAGATTGCTTGTGGAGCTTTCAAGGTACTTGTTTCCGCAGTCTTTCATCTATGATCGAGGACGGCGTCTCTAGCTTCTTGGAGTTCACTTAGCATCCGGTGCTGAGAGGGGGTGTTAGACATCATCCCCTTGCTGTTGACTTCCTGTGTGGTGTCCTATTTTAGCCTTTAGGGCTGACTATGTTAGCTAGAGGGGCTGGTCATCCCTCACATCATTTATCCACTTATTTTTCCCTTTTATGGAGTCTTGGGCATTTATCCTAGTCGTGGAGAGCTGGTCGGCTGCCTCTACATGGGCATATATATAGCCGGTTCTTCCCTCACACTTTTTCATTGCATTGCATTGCTTGCTGCAGACACACCTACGAGTATGCAGGGTAGAGCTAGACATTAGGTAGCAGTCCACGGGAAGGGTTGGACATCATAGGTGACACATGGCATTGCCACTTGGCAATGATGACGTGGTGGTGGTGACGTGGTAGTCGGGTAGCTGGCCGACAGCATTACTGTTGGCCGACTAGGAGCATTGGTGCATATATATATATGTAGGTAGCCAAATTGTCATATTCGTTTGCTTTCCTTAGTGTTGGACTTCATAGAGCGTTTCTTTGTAGGCGAGGTGCTAGCCAAGTGTGTGTAGTAGGTCATATGGCTGTGATTTGTCTTCTTCATTCTCATTCACATCTTGTATTGAATTCAAGTTGTATTATTTCTTTCTTGTACAGAGAGCAGTAGTTTAGGCCTCGTGTGTGTGTGCTAGATGTGTGATTTTTCCGCACTCTTCTTTCTATCTCTGGAAAACCCTAGCACATAGGCGCAAGCGCTTTACATATAGTCACATAGAAATAGTTGCAGCCTACAGCCCGAACTAGGAAATAGAAATGGATGGGAAACAACAGGACTTCAGAACCACACATTAAATTAAATCTGGAATATGGTAAAATTTGATTCTTGGGGGAAAGAGAAGGAAAAGTGAGTGTGTTAATACTGCTATTAGAGAATAGTCTATTGTTTGAAAGACATACCGGGCCTAAAGGTAGGTGGCCCAACCCTAGAAATGGCTACCCTGTATTGAGAATCTACTCGTTGTTATACCGTTAAATGCGTAAATATATTTAATGTAGCAATTCTAATATGGCAAAGGTTTTGCAGGAATGAGAAAGACCTCAACAAACGTCAAGAAATGGTACAAAGCCTCCGTGCTAGGATGAACCAGATGACGATCAGTCTGAATTCCTCTCAGGCTTCAAACAGGTGAGCCTCACATTCTTTTTTTTGGGGGTGTATTCACATCCTTTACTAGTTGCTTAATCAAGAAGAGGCTGACTTTGATACCTGAAAACATTATCTTTCATGTAGTTGGTTGCTATGTTGTTCTTGAGAGTCCACAATCTCA
The DNA here is from genome assembly GCF_041138505.1 of Cibotium barometz. Lineage (NCBI taxonomy): Eukaryota > Viridiplantae > Streptophyta > Polypodiopsida > Cyatheales > Cibotiaceae > Cibotium > Cibotium barometz. Next base: position 42,262,949 of record NC_141062.1, on the reverse strand, counting down.
TTTCTTCTTCTCTTTCTTGAAAGTGATCTTGGATGTTAAGTTTTGTAGACTATATATAGAGACATGAAATGGGGAATCATACCTTTATCTGAGAGAGTTCCAATCCATGCACATTATGTGAGCTACATGAGACAGGTCAACATTATAAGCTCTCATATAGCGATTTTAACACACTTCCGAGGACTAATCGTGGTCACCCATCCAGCCATTCCTCTATTGAAAACACCTGTGTGCCATCATTCCTGATACCCCAATGGCACAGTGGTTGAAAGACTCAGCCTTGGCTTTAATTGGAACACCTTAGGAATTTGGAACTCAACACTCTGTCGCATAATGATGGCTATTTTACACCCAAGTACATAAGAGGAGAGTTACCTCCCTTCCACATGTTTGTTTAATTCAATTTGGCCACAATGCAAGACAAGATGTCCCCAATGACTGCTTGTGCTAAATTTAACCAGGTGCTTTTGGCAATGTCTGGCAGGACCAACCTTCTTGGTCAAGATGGGAGAGTAGAACCCAAAGAGAACAATAGAACATCAGGGCTTGACAATTCGGGTATCGTTGGTCTTCAACGACAGATCATGAGGGGTACATTCAGAAAGTCTTTCTTTGTGATTGTTTGGTAGGATTACGAGGGTAAATCTACCACCTCAACCCATTCCCTGTACCAATCTGTCCTACCCTCTTCTATCAGGCCACTCTCTAACAAACCTACCACCTCAACCCACTCCCTCTACCTGACCTGTCCTACCCTGCCACTCTCCACCTGTCCTTGGTTCCCCTCCCTCACTGCTGACTCAACATCTTACACCTTTCTTTATTGTGACATGACAGAGCAGGATGATGATCTCCTAAAGCTAGAAGAAACTGTGTCCAGCACAAAGCACATTGCCCTGGCTGTGAATGAAGAGTTGGACCTGCACACGAAGCTTTTGGCAAGTGCTTACTATGTATAATGTAGCTTTGATGGCATGTAGTTTATTTTTCTCTCTCAATTATGTGATATAGTTTTTTTTAAATTGTAGGATGACTTGGACCAGGATGCAGACACCACGAATACCCGACTAAAGGTTGGTACACTCGGGTTGTCTCCTGTGTGCTTACTTTTTTCACAAGATGACCTTCTTTCACACCTTCACAAATTGATTATTGGAGTTTCGATAACAGGCTGTGCAGAGGCGGCTAGGTTTCTTAAGCAAAAAGGCAAGCAGTGGCTGCTCGGTTATGCGCCTTATACTCTTGCTGGTTGTGATTGTGATCCTCGTGTTGGTCATATTTGCCCTTGTTAGATATTTGTAAGGCTTTTCTCATTGGTGGCATACGCATGACTCCTCTACATCTCCACTATGCTTTCAGTGGCGTGATCAAGGTTTCTTTCGTGTGACAAATTTGTGTTTCAGTCAAAGTCACTGTTACCCTGTATGTCAGCATTTAGGTTTCAATCAACAATAAGTCATCAATGCTTGAAACCATTGTAAAACGTCTATTTGTAGTACCTCTGGTATGGATTACGTTCACCATAGTGTTTGCCTTTTGGAAATGATTGAGACTGAGGAATTTGCATAACTAACTTGCAGCAATTGGAGAGACTATGGACCTAAATGTATTGGCTACAATAGTTTTGAATGGGCTTGGTGAGGGCTATGAAATATTTAAGTAACACCTCTCTTGTACCGACGGTATGGATTTTATTTTTCTCAGTAAGCTCCACACACAAAACTCTTCCTTTACAAAGGGTTCCCTCTTTATCATAAAAGAAAGCAATGTCATGTTATCCATTTGACTAGGCTGTGCTCTTATCTTTGAGAAGTGAGGGAGGTTTGTAGCATAATAGATTAGAATTAGAGAGGACATGTAAGGGATTGAGTAGTATACCCTGCCTCGAAGGATGTGCCATCCATACATTTCGCTCACAAGAAAGATTGACATTGTTGAGTCTCTCAGCATCAGTCAGAAGTAGTTAATGATATATATAGAACTAGAAATGGCCATAGGGACATGCTTAACAAGGCTTGAGGACTGTTGTTACCTCAAATTGTGCTGGGTGCCAAGTTCATCAAAGTCATTAATCTGTTTACCCACGTTGCGCACATCATGTTCATCATTCTCACAAAGTCCTAAATTTCAAAGCTATCAAAGTATAACCTACACGATTCATTATATTGATTTTGCAAGTCTATACACCCTTTTGGTAAGAAATTGTGAAAGGAAGGTCATGCAATAATGTCAAGAATAATGGTTTGATTGACAATTCACTTGAAAGGGAGAATGAATAGTTCAGAATAACTAGGTAAGCAAAGCTAATCTCACTTTGAAATAAGGCTCTGCTTTTAGAGTGTAATTGTTGACTACACATGATTTTCTAGGATCCAAAATGGAGAGCACTGTAAGTTTTTAGAGCATGAAAAACTCTCCGCTAAGGGTAGGCTTCTTGAATGGCTAGCAACAACTTTTGGAGTGTGACCTCTTGTCGTATGATATGGACACAATTATTGTTATAAGATAGCCTAAATCAGTCCCAAAATACAAGCTTTTGTTAACCACTCTACAGGTGAACATGGTTTTGTTTGCTCGACTTACTATAAGGCGCTTTGTCATCTTACTCGTGTGAATAGGCATTTGAGTTTTACTAGACGACATTGGAACATATAAAGTGAGAGCCTCTAAGGACTAATTAGATCAAAAGGAAAATTGGCTATTGGTTTACTTTTTGTAGAAAAGTTAAAAAAAAAAGAATACTACAGCTCTGACCTAGTCAAAAGTGATTGCAGACATGGATAGTATACTCTAATATCATTCCAAAGAGCCATAGAACACTTTATTTGGAGTTCGGGACCATCTTCAAAGTGCAAAAGTACTAAATCTTGGCAAATTCAATAAGAAGGCACAATGGGCATTCAAGGTCCAAGAGGAGCCTACATGTGCTCATAGAAATGTTGGTGATCAAGGGCAATCACATGAAGATATTCCTTTGGAGCCTACCTGTGCTCATAGGAATGTTGGTGATCAAGGGCAATCACATGAAGATATTCCTTTGGAAAATAATGATGCACATAAGGAGAATCAACTACATCCATCCTCATTGCCTATCAAGAGTTTAAAGGGTCAAAAACTTTCTTCTTCATGAAGTGGGTATGGAGGAAAGTAATAAGGGTTTCATCAAGGTGGATAAGGATGTGGATACCTCTATGCCTAGAGTGGAATCAAATAGAGGAAACCAATCTCTGTGTCCATCTTATGTTTCTACAAACCATGCAAGGTGTTGATGAGGGATGGTGGAGTCGTCTCATCCAAACTTGTCAAAGATTGGATAATAAAGTAGGATAAGATTTTATTTCTCGACCATTTACAATGAAATGAAGAATCCAAAAAGGTCAAATTAGATGACTTCTCATCTTCATGGTCATGCAAAGATATGGTGGGACAAAGCATTATGGCGCAAAGAGTTTATTGATGTGAACGAGATTGAGGATTGGGAATATTTATTCTACTACATAGTGCAACATTTTGTTCAATTTCATAAACGAAGAGTTTTGGAGGATCAATGTATGAAGCTTGTACAAAGTAATCTCCAAGATTATGTTAAAAAGTTTTGGTATCTTTCTTCCTTCCTTAGTGGCTATAGTGAGAAAGTGGCAATAAAGAAGTTTGTGAATGGGTTGTGTGTTGATCATATAGTGCAAAGCATGATTAGTGAAGTGAACTATACACTTAGAGAAGTCATGCTATTTACCAGAATGGTGGACAGCCACAT